>NC_053154.1:116985169-117294231 GCF_016835505.1 Polypterus senegalus | reverse complement strand
GGTGAGTGTATGGGGCTTAGTAATTTCAGCTCCAAGATCATAGGTGCATGGTCAGAAATAACAATAGCATCGTATTTGCAAGATTTAATCTTAGGCAAGAAGTTATTGTCTATAAAGAAGTAATCAATCCTTGAGTAGCAATGATGTACTGGTGAGTAGAAAGAATATGTTCTTGAATTTGGGTTTAAAAACCTCCAAGGGTCTGATAAGTTGTGATCAGTTATAAACTTTGTAATTATCTTTGCAGTGTTAGATGCGTTCCCCTGTGGAGGAAGTCCTATCTAAAAGTGGATTTAGAACACAATTAAAGTCCCCAGCCATTATAACTTTATGAGTGTTCAGATTGGGAATGGATGCAAATAAATTTTGTATAAATTCCTTATCATCAACATTAGGTGCATAAACATTTATCAAAATCATTTTACAGTTAGATAAGTCTCCCATGACCATTACATATCTCCCTTCAGGATCCAATACTACATCTGATGCTACAAATGGTACTGTTCTATGTATGAGAATTCCCACATCTAGTTTTCTTAAAACTAGAATGGAACATTTGGCCAGTCCAGTCTTTTGCAGCGGAACTGATCCTTGCTTAGTAAGTGGATTTCCTGTAAAAATACTATTTTAGCATTTAGACCTGTTAGGTGAGAGAAGTACTTTCTTTCTCTTTAATTCGTGATTCAGGCCTTTAACATTCCAGCTTACGAAGTTAACTGTCCCATCATGGAGACACTGATTCTGAGTTTTTGATGTCATTTTATAGTCTTAACTGGAAGTGAGACAGCTTGGTCTTAATTTCCTATTTCCCCTAGAGTTGTTGCCATGCAGCTTATTATTACGTTGGTAGTTATAATTATAAAGATTGAGAGGATAGATTAGGTATAGATCAGCCTGCTCTCTTTCTCTCCCCTTAACCCCCACCCTCCCTTTTTGCCTCCCCAAGTGAGGCTAAAACCCACTTCACACAGTCCCAGTCCTCTGACATACCCAGAGACAGAGCACGTCCAAAGCAAAACAAGCCCCAATGCAGTGGCGCTTTAGGGTTAAAAGATAGAGATATCTCTTACCAATATAGTCTTAAAAAAAAAAAAAGTTTTGCACTTAAAATATATATATAGTCTTCAGCAATTTTAGTGCATTAAGATGATACACCCAGATAATAAACCCGGGATGGTGTTAAAATGTGTCCAGAATAAGCATAACAAGTCTTAATGCAGTAATAGTAATAACAATAAACCAAGGGTATGATATTGAACAGTCTCGTTTAGGGTAGAGATGAAATAATTAGAAAAGAAAAAAAAAAAGAGAAAAAAGAATAATTAAGCACAATAAAACATAAACAGATAGCGCCCTAGTAATACTAAGTAATAATGAGAATATATGAGAATATATGCTGATAAAAACCCGTATTTTAAAACGAATAGAACAGACAGTAGATTATTAATCCTTGCTTTATCATTAACCGCCATGACTCACTATTATGTATCAGAATAGTCCGGGATCAGCTTTCATAATTCCTTTTCTGCTTCTTCCTTTTTAGCGAAGACATAGAATTGACCCTGCCATTCCACTTTCAGTTTTGCCGGATACAAGAGGCTGTATTTGATGCTGGCTTGCCGTAACCGCTGTTTAATGTTGTAGAAGGCTGCGCGTTTAGTAGCTGTTGCTGGAGAGAAGTCAGGGAAGATACGAATGTGGTTATTTTCATATATAATATCTTCCTTGTTTCTGAGGAGTGCCATCACCTCTAGCTTAAATGATAATCGTTCAAAACGAACTATAAAAGATCTTGGTCGGGTCTAACGGTGTTTGATCCGCACGCGTAAGCGCTGCTATCTCAGATTCTGCTTTAAAGTCGTCCCCGATTATTTTAGAAAAAGTTCAGCTGCGAATTTTACAGGGTTTGAACTTTCTCGATTCTCAGGCAGACCTTCAATTCTGACATTATACCTTCTACTCCCATCTTCCAAAGCAGCCAGTCTGTCTCCGAATTTTTCTCTGAGTTTTTGCATTTGGAGCTGACATTTACTGCTTTTTCCTCGGCACTGGCAGCTAAATTTTTGGCCATTTCAATCCGATTTGTTAATGTCTCCTTGAGATCCTTTAATTGATCAGTAAGCGTGCTCAGTTTAACCAAGTTTTCCTGAATGCGCTCTTCAATTTTACCCAGCACCTGTCGAAGCTCAAGTCGCACCTCTTGACGCAGCCTTTCATTTGCCTGTTGGAATTCCTGTCACAGCCATTCATTGGCCTGTTTCATCTCCTGTTTCAACTCCTGTCTCATTTTTTCGCTTCCCTTTGCCCTTGCTTTCTCATTAGCCTTCTCGCTTTTCTTTATATCTTGCATGAGCTCAGCGAGCAACACCTTCAGTTCAGACAGTTCAATTGTGCTTTCTTGTACCGTAGATGAAGCAGCAGACTCTGCTGTAGCCGGTGTCCCCGCTGCTCCCGGCTCGCGTAATTGCTTAATTGAAGCCGCGGACTTCAAGGCCCTTTCTAGTTTCAGGTGATCTTTTCCGATCGGCAAGCTATCCAGATCTGCACTCACGATCGCACCTTCGGTCCCCTTTTCGCTCTCAGCCGGCGACGATGTAGCGGTGTGTGGTCCCGAGGAGTCTGTGCTTTCGCCCATCTGATCCAGGTCTGTCTCTGAAAGGCCGTATCTTGAACCAGGGCTTGCTGATCTTAGCTTGAGTGTAGCTTTAGTTTTCGATTCTTTCGGACCCCCCTTCTTGTTGGTCATGTTTATATGTGCTTACATATACTGTAGCAGTCCCTCTCGGGTTGAATAAATACAGGATATCTCAGGATAATAAGCAAATAATATGAAAAATAACACCGCTGCTAGTGGAGCTCCACTTCAGACGTCCATCTCTCGCATCGGACGAGACCAACTGAAATTAAGAGAACTTCTACGTGAACCTTAACACTGTGGTCATAAAATTCTTCCACCAGATTTGACAAAACTGGTGGTAAACATGCGGTAAATGAACATAAATACAAATATTTTCCTAATTAAATTCAGTGTCACCAGCAGCAAGAAACTGTTCAAGGAACTATGAGGCAGAAGTCAAGATAAAAACTTTGACAGAGTACCAGTCCATCACAGAGCCTACTCATGTACCCATTCACAGAGGACCAATTTAGAATTGCAGATTAGCCTAACATGCTATCTAAGACAAAAGTTACCAAGAATCAGACTTCTAATGTGATGTCTTCCTTTAGGGCAGAACAGTGAAGATACTTTTACTCTGATGAGAAGCTTGACAACATCACTCTTCACCTGGAAACAATTTTAGTGAATTCAAAGACCTTTGAGATGGCAAGCTATTTACTAGAATTCTTCCAATATGATGGCAATGGCAAAAAGTCTGGAAACACTAAAGTTCACTCAGCAAACTCATGGGCGGTTGAGGCAGAAGCTGAAATTTTATTATCAGTGGACTATAAGGCAGAGATGCTCGCCACAGAGAGCCAGTCTCCAGCAATTAATGCTACAATCCCTTATTCAATGCCTATGATGGCATTTTGCCAAGGAGCACATGTAATGTTACAGACAAAACTAGAGTGATTCCTAAGGCACCAGACAACAAAATCCTCTATGAAAATGTGTGGGAGAGGAGCAGATGGAATTGATCCACCATACAAAAAGACATATACTCAAACACAGGCTTTGCCAAGTGAGAGAAAGAAATGGGCGGACAAAGACAAACAGTAATGAAAAAGAATACACCTAGAAGAGCAAGGAATGTCACATCCCTAAGGGATGTTGCTGGCAGCTTCACAGCCAATAAAGAATTAGAGGATGGGCACAGTAGACTTTAGCCAAATGAAAGTGAAGTTGAAGCTTTGACAGAAGAGGAGTGTAATAATCCAAAACTGATGGATTGTGAATGTGTAAACCACAGGCCTCCATGCCAGTTACTAGAAGCAAGGCAGAAATGTTGTTCCTTTGAGGATGTCATTATCATAATTGGTAGATACCAAATGATAGCTCACAATATACAGTTAATAACCCCATGGTATCTAGCAGTTTTGTGTTAAACCTGGAAGTGTCACTAATGGAAATGGAGGCCAAGAAACAATTCATAGCACCACTGCATTTTGCAATGGAAGACAAGTTTGCATAACGTGAGGTAATATTTTAAAGACCAGATAACAGTACAGTACAAAGAACAGGGTTCATACCAACAGAATAACCGAGTATACAATATCCTTCCCTAGTTTGGACCAGAATGGCTGCCCCACCTCGACCTATGTCTTGTCAGCTAGGCACTGTATAAGAAAAATACAGCTTTTAGCTAGATGTCCAGTCTCAGATAAACGCTGAGTAGGTATACAAAATCAATATTAAGAGCAATCATATAAAGGCAGAGTAAAGCTAGGAAGCTGGTTTGTGTGTGTCTATGTAATAAATGGCAGTAGAAATAAAAGGAAGAGTTACCAAGTGAGCCTCAACACTATGTCCATTTTAGGCACTGAATCTTTTCCATGGTCTTTGCTAAAATATTGTAATTATGATTTTACCTTATCCTAACATCTATGACTAATATAAATAGACAATTATATGTACACATTACCCTAAAGGAAAAAAAAAAAATTACATTTCTTTATGAAAAGACAGTTTCTATATATCATGTCTTTTGCTGCTGAAAAGGCAGCTGTCGGACATTTTAATATTTCATTAATAAACTTGTGATTATTTTTAAGGCCACACAAAATTGATATACATTGCAAATAGTATGTTTAAATGAGGATGACGTGGAATAAAGAAATTACATGATGAAAATACCAATCTTAAGCTTCGATATTAATAATTATTAATATTTTAATAATAATTAAAATTAATAATCTATTATATTTTAAAGGAATATTAACCATTAATAAATACAACTCATGCATTGCAAATAAAATCATTCATTACCATTAAAAATGGTGTATATTAAAAGATGTTCCCTAAACATTTACGATTAACTTCACAATTGCCACCATTTTCAGTTACAAAGTTCTTAAAATGCTTGTAAAATAATGAGTTTGAGGAAATGGCTCTATCCCGTGGTGAACATTTAGCTTCATTGGGTAGAAACCGCAATTTGGCAAGTGTTGATCTGTTCTGATGCAGAAGGTTAGAGGCAAACTTCTTTGGCAAATAATATTATTTTTAGGGCAGGTGAGTATTTAAAAAAAATCCATTACAGCTTTCATCAGCTGTTGGCTGTAAAAACACCTGGGAATCCAGGACACTGCTGATAAGTGCATGTATGTAATAAGATTGATTGAATTCTGCATTATGCATAAGCAGGCCTGATAAGGTGATTTTCTTTTCTCCTTATTTCTGTGTCATGCTGTTACATTCAACAGAAAAACTCAAGCATTAAATGTATAAATTTGTCTTTTTAGAGGCAGAAATTGCATGCTGGGACCAAGTGCTATTTTGTACTGCAATAATATGGCACAGAATTCACCCACTCCCAATTAAAATTAATGGTCTTTATTATGCTATTTAAATATATTATTAATACTGAATATGCCATGTTAGGGGCCAGTTATTTATTTATTATTTGTATTTTTCTTCATTGGGAGAAGTGGGATTGTGTAGCAATTGCATTACTTGAATAAAATGGTTTAACAAACTTGAGAAATGTACTGCAGCTGAGGGGGAAAATATAAAACTAACAAGGACTTATTTTTTTTCTAAAGAATTATATGACATGTATAGATTCACAACAGGCTTTCTGACCATCTGCTACTGTGGCTTTTTTGTTTTAAAGGGATTACTGTTGTTTAAGTTTGTCTAAAGGTTCAGATTGATATCTTTATACTTTAACAGAGTCAGAATTGTTTAAGTTCTGACAGCTGCGTACGTTTTTAATTAATATCACTTTTCACTTTGTGTAATGCAAAATGCATTCATGTTTTTAAAAATAATTAGGCATAAATTAGCTGTGAAGAAGAAAGCTACACATGCAGAAGGATGACAAAATGATTACAGGCAGCCATGAAACTATTCAAAATGCCGAAAGAAAAAAGCTCCATATTTAAAAATAAGGAAAATAAACAATGACATCCCATTATAGCATATTTCAAAATACAATATAAAATTGGTTTCACATAGTTGTAGGCTGTAATATTTTGTTTTATCTTATATTATGCTTTTTTGTGGAAGGCATGTTGAATTAAATGTAATGGGTTAGGCTGGGCATAAGAGTTGGTAGGAGAAAAAAAAACAGCACAATTACTTGATAGCTCCAAAGTGTATATTATTCTTCCAAGTAATAAATATTAACACATACATTTATCTGCATAAATATTGTATATTCAAAATTAACAGCATTTATTAGTCACATAATTTAAGTCTTTGAGTATACACTCATTGGCCACTTTATTAGGTACACCTGTTCAACTGCTTGTTAACACAAATATCTATTCAGCCAATCATATGGTAGCAACTCAATACATATAGGCATGTGGACATTGTCAGGACAACCTGCTGAAGTTCAAAACGAGCATCAGAATTGGGAAGAATGGTGATTTAAATGTCTTTGAATGTGACATGGCTGTTGGTGCCTGACAGGCTGGTCTGAGTATTTCAGAAACTACTGATCTACTGGGATTTTCATGCACAACCATCTCTAGGATTTACAAAGAATAGTCTGAAAAAGGGAAAATATGCAGTGAACAGCAGTTGTCTGGGTGAAAATGCTTTGATAGTGCCAGCGATCATAGGAAAATGGCCATACTGATTGGAGCTGATAGAAAAGCAACAGTAACTCAAATAACTTGTTACAACTGAGGTATGCAGAAGAGTATCTCTGAATGCACAACACGTCAAACCTTGAAGCAGATGTGCTACTGCATCAGGAGACCACACCGGGTGCCACTCCTATCAGATTAGAACAGGCAACTGAGGCTACAGTTCATACAGGCTCACCAAAATTGCACAACAAAAAATTAGAAAAATGTTGCCTGGTCTGATGAGTCTTGATTTCTGCTGAGGCATTCAGATTGTAGGGTCAGAATTTAGCATCAACAACATGAAAGCATTGATCCATCCTGCCTTGTATGAGTGGTTCAGGCTGCTGGTGGTGGTGTAATAGTGTGGGGGATAGTTTCTTGGCACACTTAGTACCACCAGAGCATTGTTTAAAGGTCACAGCCTACCTGAGTATTGTTGCTGACAATGTCCATCCCATGTCCGCAGTGTACCCATCTTCTGATGGCTACTTCCAGAAGGATGAAGTGACATGTCATAAAGCTCAAATCATCTCAAATTGCTTTCTTGAACATGACAGTGAGTTTGCTGTACTCAAATGGCCTCAACGGTCACCAGATTTCAATCAAGTAGAGCACATTTGGGATGTGGTGGAAAGAGAGATTGGCATCATGAATGTGCAGTTAACAAATCTGCAGCAACTGAATAATACTATCATGTCAGTATGGACCAAAATCCTTGTGAAATGTTTCTAGCTCTTTATTGAGTCTATGCCATGAAGGATTACTGCAGTTCTGAAGGCAAAATGCAACATAGATAAAAGAAAAGTGTACCTAATAAGTGGCTGGTATGAGTATATCAATACATTAATCTTATAACACCATTCACATAAAGAACTCTTAGATATTAAAAGTTACGTTTTGCTCATGGGAAACAGTATAACCTTTGCTTATTTGGCGACCACGAGACTCTCGGTGATGGATGGACTCTTGGCTTTAGTAAGTTTGTGGGGTCACTTGCTTTTCCCCCACTAATTTAATTATAATTTACTTAAGGCGCAAATCAAACGCCTTAATTAACTTAACTTCTTATCAGAGGTTCCCATAATGTCAGAAGCCAAAAGTTCCAATGCTAAAGTTTTCAAAACAAGTATGAAAAATTCTTATACTAAGGATGAAGAGGCCAGTATGTTTAAAATGGACACCTTCTCCAAAGACGTAAAGATGCTTGCACTTGAGAAGCTTGTTTCTTTGTGAAACTTAATACAGCTTAGTTTTCAAGAAGCCTGGTATGCTTCATTGTGATATGCGTAATACAGTATCAAAATAAGTAAAATAGATCAGGAAGAAGATTGAGGTGTTACTGAGTATGATGAGTCAAGGATCAAGAAGACAATCAGATTTATGAACTGGAACACCTATTTGCATCATTCTCTTCCAAATTAATTGGACTAGATTATAGGACTTTGAAGAAATAATGTCTGTGTTATAGATATTGAAGTAAATACAGAGAATGGTCATTCTATAGTAGTTTTAAAGAAGCTGTTACCAGATATGTTTTCCAGTCTGTGTGATCCCTTTCCATGGTCTGAAAGATGTGAATATCTATATCCAAGACTGAAAGAGGTGTATTCTTCTAATTGAAATTTATCAAACCTGAAGTCCTTGATATGAGGTTTCTCAATTCTGCCTGCCATATAACATTTCTTCTTTCTTCTTTCCTTTGAATTCCAGTGAATTCAGTGGTTTTCCAGTTTTAGCCTAGCAACATGCCAAGCCAGGAAGACAATGACATCCATAATGAAAAGATCCTGTGAAATGGGTTTAAACCCCTTTCGTGTGTATTTGATCGACCTCAACATACCTTATCTCTCTGCTTCAAGATAAGAACTGTGTTTATTCTTTGGCGAAGGTATAGGTCCTGTGATTGTTTTCTCCTGTTCTTTTTGAATTGCCAGTCTGATTATGTTATTTTGTTTTGATACAGTCTCAGTTTTACAATTATGTTTGACTTGACTATATGTATTCATCACTTGGTTTGCCATTGTTAGCAAATGGGTTGAAATTGTCTTTTTACTTTGTATCATGTTTTCTGTTCCAGTGCAACCACTGTATTTTTGGAGGGTTTAGCTGTTTTCATTTTTTTTTGCTTTTGATTCTTTAGTCCCCTGATAATTGAACAGAAAAGTTGACTTCCGGGAGTACAATTGTATGTAGGAGCTGTATGTGTGATTTTTGGAGCTTGGAGTGGGGCAATGATGACATGAGTAACCCTTGTTTTAGTTTGTTGTATCTTTTACCTTTCTCTGATTTGTTTAAATTTCTATTTTCTCTTCTGTTGTGTATATGTCTAACTTAACAGTTACTTCCTGGAATGGCCTAAGTTTTAAAAAATCAAGCACCCTCAAGGTCCTTCAGAATACTCTGTTTTTTCTCTCCATGACCCGCCTCAATTTTTGACATGACATTTTTTATTTCTTAATTGCTTGCTTTCTCTGTCACAAATACTTTGTTTGCCCTTGCTTTTCTCTGTTTCTCTGATCATAAATGTATTTTCATGATATTTTGCTTAGTTTTGCTTTCATCTTTTGCTGCCCATTGAAGTTTTAATTCTTTATTTAAAAATGTCATCTTTTGCCATAAAGTTTCTTCCAAATTTGATAAATTAATTTCAATTAACGTTTACAAAAGGTGCTGGTTATGATTTTACAATTGTTTTTCCCAGAAGCTTGGCTTGTATTACCTCTTATATTTAGAGAGTGAATGCCTCCAAATGGTCAACCTTGGGTATGTATCAATTACTCACACAAGACTTAAATTAACTTGCTGTTTCTTTAATGGGCTAAATATGAAGTTCACTACACATAGGTGGAATACATATATGTCGGGTGATAAATCAAGTATATTAAAGGCACTCACATTTGAAGATGTGGCTTGTTCTCCTATTTTTTATCATCAAAACTAAATCAGCAGAGTGTTACCATTAAACCAACCAAGATTGCTAAGTTTTTTTTTGGTTGTACTAGGTGGCTCTGCTCCCTGCTTGCTTTGCTCGCCATCCCCTGGGGTGGGCACTGGGTGCCCGCTATCTTGCGGCTGAGCTACTCTAAGGGTGTCAGGGTGCTCCTCCATTAGAGAAAGCTATTGTATTTAAAGAGATGGTATATAGAAGAGTATGCATGGCATTGGAGGAAGATAGTTTGGTCCTTAGTTATTATAGATAAAAAATCAGTTACTCAGGTATTTCACTACAACTGTTTATTTTAAATAACAATGACACTAAAACGTAGTAAAAAGTAAAAGAGTAAAAGCAGAAGTAAAAAAATTAAACATAATAAAAAGTAAATAAAAAGTAATTATTATTAATGCATTGTCAAAAACAATATTATGAATTACTTTATCCTTTAAACTACATTTTATAAATGTAGCTTTTGCATTTCTGTTTGCATATTATTTAGAATAGTTTTCTCTTTATTATTTATTGGACGATTCTCTTTATTCTTGATTTTTATTATATGCAGCTCTTTTTTGTTAACACAAGAATCCCTGAAGCCTATGAAAAACCTCACAATCCCACAAAACCTCACAGGGCGCCTTAAATTCCTTTGCACCTCTCCTCATCGGCGTCTTTGTTTTACAAATGTGTCGATCAACACAAGCAGCAACCAGCCTGCTTATTCCATCCCACCCTACCAATGGAGCTCACGTTGCAAAATTCTCAGAGTTCAACTGTGTTTATTATGGTGTGAGGTGCCTGGAATTGTATAAGGTAAATAATATATCGTCATTTGGAATATATACATTTCATGTGTGTTCTGTGTCAATGATCTATGCAAAAGTAGGATGACTAGAAATGTGAGAAATCCAAGTAATGCTGAACACATTTTTCATATTTTCGTAATAATTGACAAAATGTAGACATGAAGTATATAATGTCTGAAGTCCAAATTTCAAATAATCACTTCCACAAAAGGTACAAGTATACAAAACATGTACACTTTTTTTCAAGAATATAACCCTAGAAAAAGAAATCGGGTTAGGGTACGATGCTGACACGACCACTTGGGTTGCACAGCGGTAAGAACTGCTGACTTGTAATTAAGTGGTTCCCAGTTCGATTCCAGATGCGTCTGTTTTAAGCAGTAAGCTTATCTTATTGTTACTATTATAGAATAAAAATATATATTTGATTTGAGTCTATAACAGCCAATGTAAATTTATGGTACTTGTAAAAGTTAGTGTTGTTTTTTTTTTAATTCAGTTTTATTCTCTTGGTAACGTTCATGCTCCCCCCGATCGGAGACTGCTGTTTTCAAATAAAGACATGCTATAACAAGAGGGAAGATGAGGGTTCTATATCGGAGAAAGAGAACAGAAGCCCTTCCCACAAGAAACGTCCACTAACATATAAGAACTACGCAGCTGCACCAGGCAAAAGATCCGTTTGGATGCAGCAACAGATCGGGAATCATCCTGCCAGTCAATGTTTCCCACAGGTGTCCTTCAAAGAAAAAGCAGGGCTTACAGAGCTCACCAAGGTATCGTGCAAAGCCCTGTTTGTGATTATGTTTTGTGATGTTCTTTATATGAAAAACATTTCTTGTCATCCTACATCCATATAGATTGTTGTAGACATGGAACACACACGAAATGTATATATTCCAAATGACAATATATTATTTACCCTATACAATTCTAGGCACCTCACACCCAGATAAACAGACTTTAGCTCTGAGAATGTTCTTGAGCTGTGTTGGTGGAAGGGACTTGTGCAAAGGGGGGGGGATGTTTGTGGTAATGGGACAGCAGACTGATTGTGCTGATCAACACATTTGTAAAACAAAAGGTAGTAATGAAGAGGTGCAAAGGAATTTAAGGTGGCCCAGGATTATGAGTTTTTTCATAGGCTTCAGGGATTCTAGTGTTAATTTTTTTTTTTTTTGACGTTCCTTATCAGTTCTTGCCACTTTTTTTCTATCACAATTTAAAATTCAACATTCTGGAATAGATAATTTGCGTTTCTGCCTTGCCATTATAACTGACTGCGTTGAAGGGTGAGTGAGTTATTACTAAGAGAGACACGGGGCAGTGCAGAGAGTGGATGTGCGCAGTTGGAATAAAATGATTGGGCGAGCAGTATGGTAGGGAGTGGTGAAGGCTGAATAACGCAAACACAACCAAAAACTGTATTAATATAATAGAGAGATTTATAATATTTCTTTCTTGATTCTAACCATTCTTCCACCAATTTTAATTGTCTCCCAGAAAGGCAGGTTCACTTTAACCACACAGTGTAAGAAGCTTCCTTATTTGAATCATCTCTCTCAGTAACTGAACTTAAGAAAACTTTGAATTCTTTGAATAAAAGAAGCTTTCCTGTTGTCTAACTTTTGAAATCAGTTATCACACCCACTTTTCAAAATGTTACATAAAAAAAAACAATTTCTAATTCAATAAGTTAGAAATGCCTTGTAAATCGTAATACACATTTTGTTATTGTAATTATTCCACAGGGTTTCATTCTGATTAGAGAAGGGGGAGGAGGATGGTTTCTTTAAAACTTATTTTGACTGGTCGTTTAGCACATGACTAATTATACATGCATATTAGCCAGGCAGCACTGCACTACTAACATAAAGGGATCAGTGTCATACTGTATATCCAGTGGCAGTACTCATATTGTTCTCATTATGGTCAACTAGTGTACCCCTCAAATGAAAATACTCTTAAGTTGTTTATTTTCAAAGCATGGCAGGTGCAAGTCCGGCTGGATAGGGCCATGACGTGACCCATACCTGAAGCAGATTAAGCAGCAATCTTACAGTAAACATGAGTGAAAGTTCATGGGGCATTTGGAAAAAAATGTTTGTCTAAGCCAATGTTTTTCAACCAGTGTACAGAGGCACAGTGGTTAGTCATGAGAGTTACCCAGGCATGCCATGGAAATAATAATGTAGTGCACCGGAGTCTAAACCTGAGAAGGACAAGCTCCGCAAGTGGTCAAGACCTGTCTGAGGTGGACAGAACTACCTGGAGAAACTGGCAAAAAAGCAACTCAGTGATCTTTATGTTGCAGATGCTGCTAGAGTCCATCTGTCTGGGTGTGTGGTGGCAAGTGAATCTCTCAGGACTAATGGATAGTGGTCATATGAGCTGCCTCTGAGGCAGAGAGGGGTAGGCAAAGGGATGTAGCAACTGGGCGATGCCAGCAAAGTGGTCACTAAGTGCTGTGTCTGTGAATGCTGATCTCAGAGCTGCCTTTTTACTGGCTTCTCTTTTTTTAATTTTGCCAATCAACACTAATCATAAAGCAGAGTGAGGCACAATTTCAGAAAGAAGCAATTTTGTCAGTTCAAATCAATTCATTTCAGTTTATTTCTGTATAGCATTCTCCACCAAGTGCATGACCAGAGTGCTGTAACAATTTAACATGTATATGAAATTACAAACTTTATAAATTACTAATAACATAATGAATACATATAAACACAGATATGTTTAAACACCTAGAAAAGCAAATCTAAAAGCTGAACTGTCTAATACAAAGATAGAATCTGTTGATTCCAGGACTCTCAATATGTGAACTGTGTCTTCTGTGCCATTGTGGGACACCAAGGAGAGAAAAGGAATAGAGGAGAGTTAGTAATGATTCATAATCACCGCATTACTTTTGTTTTTATACAAATGACTAAGAAGACTTAAATTCCTTCTTCTGTTTTCTACCAATTGAATTGCCCCTGTTCATTAAGAGAGCCAAAGAAAGTTTTTTCCACTTACGTAAACAAGTTTTGAGGTGGCCTGATTGAGTTTCTTGGAAAAAAAGAAGATGTATTTCCTGTTAGGGTGGTTACATTTGTTGAGTGTTTCTACCATTTATTTTCCTCTCATTTTCTTTCGTTCCTGTCATTGGTTTTGTCAAGTTTTTGGTGGGCAAGGTATGATGTTCCTCAACATTGCTGTCAGGCATGCATGAATATATTATAAATACTGGCACACATACAGCATATTAATTATTTTTGTTGTTTTAACCATAAGGAAAAGAACATCTTTTGTTTTGTAGCAAAAACAAAACATTATAGTCTAGATTGAGTAGGGGCTCCAGGAAAAAGAAAGTTTCTGTTTTTTGTTTTGATGTTCTTCTTGCTCATTCTATAGCTTATCCTACTATTAATTGACATTTTCCTACTATTTTGTCTACTACCAATATGCTTCAAGATGCATTCACTAACCCTATACTGATGTTAAATACTGAAAGAGTGGAATTTAAATTAATCGCTGGCTTTCAATTGTACTTACCAAATAATATATTTTTATTTTCATATTCATTATCATTAAACAAAAGACAACCAACTTGATTTACTTTATAAAGTCTGAGTATCAACATTCAAAGAATAACAGTCGGAAACTATTTGTGTTTTCTATCTTTTGTGGTCTTCCTTTAAGCAAAAAACCCTTCTACTTAGTGTGTGTTTAGATAGCAGAGGTAATTTAAAACCCATTTGCTTCAGCTATCACAGATAGCACAGAGATAAGTGATAGTTTCCGATTCACCTGGTGACCAAACACAAAATTGCTCATGGTTTAAAATACATTTACTGTACAGTATGTATTTACAATAAGCTAATACAGAAATGCAGTAGTATTAGGGCACTTACTGTTTCAGTAGCTTGATTTTCTGGGGTGAATTAGGATTTTAGAGTATTATGCCAAAAAGTAAAACCTGTGCTTAATGTTTTACAGTGGCACACTGTGTCACACATCCTAATTGGGCAATGTAGATGTAGTTCCTAACACAATATATAATCCTACACTCAGGGTGAACAGTACAGACATGTAACCACATACACTATACACTCATAGAGTGGTTATTGTCACAATTAGAAAAGCAAACAAAGATCACATAGAATTATTTTGGTCTTTACATATGATAATATTCAAAAAAAGGCTTAATCCATTTCAGGGCTACAGGGTAATAAATCCGGGAGGGGCTCAGAGTAGAGCCGCTACTCCTCCGCATCGAGAGGAGTCAGATGAGGTGGCACTGCCTTATGATCAGGATACCTCCTGGACACCTCACTGGTGAGGTGTTACAGGCACGTCCAACCGGGAGGAGGCCCCGGGGAAGACCCAGGACACGCTGGAGGGACTATGTCTCCCGGCTGGCCTGGGAACCCCTTGGGATTCTCCCGGAAGAGCTGGAAGAAGTGGCCGGGGAGAGGGAAGTCTGGGCCTCTCTGCTTAAGCTGCTGCCCCCGCGACCTGACCTCAGATAAGCGGAAGAGGATGGATGGAGGGTAATTTTATCTCTTTGCCCAGTAATGCTCTGGTGTCCTCACTCTTATAAGGTTTTAGTAAAGGCGGGCACAGAAATGAACTTAATTTATTCAACAAAGATCTAGTATTCTATAAGTAATCATTCAAAAAAGTAGTAAAAGTAAATATTAATGAGTGCAGCTTTTTGTGAAAGATAAATATCAATAATTAAATATAATAACATTGGTAGCAAAAAGGTTCCAAATTAAAAGCACCATAAGACCATACTAGGGTGCTTTTAAAATTCCTAACTCTTAAATCCATTTATTCCTATTCATTAAACAAATGCTCCACCAAAAATGATATGTTTATAAGCTTACACTGTAAAACAAAACCTAAAGCATCATGGGAGTCAATTTTTATACTGAACGCAGGATTCTTGACCAACAATTAAGGGGCAGAGTTGGGTTTAAAAATTCAAAAAGTCCATCCCAGATTTCCTGTTCATGTGAGTGCTGATAATTCAGGAAGTAACTATATAACAATATTTAAGAAAAAAAAGTATGTGTTTTGCATGTTTTGGTTGGGCATAATAACTAGATTATCACTTGAGTTATGTGAGATTTTTTTTTTGGCCACGGACGTTTTTCACATTTTTTGCAATTGTACACCACTGGTCACTATTACCTTCTATTATGTCATAAATGAAAACATAACATTCTAAATTTTTTTAGTCACCACCACGAAGTATGTGCTGTAAGTAGCATACCTGAGTAGTAAAGGTACGTCACTATTATACATCATCAGATTTTGACAGGTGTATGTCCCGCCCCCCTGGCATTTCCGGTACCCACCGTATGCCACCTGGTTAATGGGCATTTCCCCCTGCGCTCTGATCTCTGCCTGTTGTCAGGTGCGCTGTTTGACCGGCATCGACCCTTTTGTCAGTCGTGCGTAAGGAAAATGGTCGGCCGATCTTAGCCTTGATGCTAAAACTGGGGCTGATCATCTATGTGATCTGAGACGGACCTTTGGGACCCTGTAAGGTGTCAAAAGGTAAGTCATCAATGGGGTGGAGCAGACATCCTGCTCCTATCTGCGTGCAGCGCCCGGGGTGTGTACAGAGAGTACAAACCCTTGTGTGGATTAAGAATTGTGAAACAGAGTAAAATTCATACTCTTAACTGTCTGAAGCAGTTTGTTGCTGAAGTAAACACTTTTGGCTTATACAAAAGACCATGCAACAAAGTCCAAGATTCGGACAGCAGCTTTTGAACTTGTCTCTAATTACCAACCAACATTAATTTACAGAAACCTAAACAAATTGCATTATCCATGCTAAACAAGATCTGTTTGCGTTATATTTTCTGTCGACTAACTGTTTGTGTTTTGTTTCTGTTGTCAGAGGAACCAAGACTCGGCAGCTAGAACAAGGAAAACCAGGTCCCTGCCCAGTGTGACACGTAATACAACCCATAGGTTTTTCTCCTTATATTATATCTAATAAAAAAAAAGATTCATTATAGCCATAATTGGTTGCTCAGTCATCTGGGCTTATGTGTTTAGCTCTGTTCAGCATTGAGGGGAAAAATGTACGGAATGTCAAGAGAAAAAATACATACCAGATGGACACATTTTGTAATATTTGGTTCACTAAACCAATTATTGCATATAGACATAGCATCAATAAAGTTATTGTTTTTAAGACACCTTGTTATCTTCTACTTTACGATTTGCTTTATAAAGGGCATGGTTTTACAAGGTGGGCGAGGTAACGGGATGCCCAAGGGGTGTTTTGGGCTGTACTGCCAGGTTCCTTGGGTGTGTAATAGATTCTCTCTAAAGTTTTCTTGTACATCCTCTCGCTGGGGTCTGTCACTCACGTTCTCTGTACTCTCTGTACACACCCTGGGCGCTGCACGCAGATAGGAGCAGGCTGTCTGCTCCACCCCATTGATGACTTACCTTTTGACACCTTACAAGGTCCCAAAGGTCCGTCTCAGATCACATAGATGATCAGCCCCAGTTTTAGCATCTTTTTAGGGTCGATGCCGGTCAAACAGCGCACCCGACAACAGGCAGAGATCAGAGCACGGGGGGAAATGCCCATTAACCAGGTAGTATACGGTGGGTACCGAAAATGCCAGGGGGGCGGGACATACACCTGTCAAAATCTGATGATGTATAATAGTGACGCACCTTTACTACTTACCTGTATAAAAAGTATCATTATTGAGTGAAGTATTCCTTTAACTTTTCCCACAATTTAATTAGGGCTCTTTCTTAAAAAAATAATTCTGTAACAGTGGCGTAGCTCGAGTTCGTGCCGCCCGGGACGGTGCTTCAATTTGCCGCCCTCCAACATATCTGAATATGTTAAACTATTTAAATAGAAAATTAAAATGATGTAAAAAGAAAAATTAAGATACATTTTGCATAGATTTTTTCATATATAAAGAAACAGCAATAATTTTTTATATACATTTATAACCATCAGCTAGACAAGAATATAGTATAGATGCACTGATAAGCCGTGTTCTAATTATTAGTTTAATATAATTACGCTATGGAAACCAGAACCAAAGTAGGGTACAAGTGATAGGTGGGGATTTTTTCTGCGCAGAGCAAGAACGCATTCGGATTGATAACGAAACGAAATTATAAATTGTAAATTAGTAGTTTATCTTCCTAGAAATTATTATCGGTGTAATGTTTATGTTCATTTTTGTCATTGCCTCATAAATTTCAGCTGCTGTGTCTGATGCAGGAGGACAGTCTGAACATTATTTTTCAAGCATTTGTGGTTAAAAATCAGAAAATTTGACTTTTTTCATACATGAGTAATATTTTTCCGAACCCTGCTGCTTACACACGAATTGTACTGAGCCTTTTGGCCAATAATGCCGCCCCCAAAAATGTGTCGCCCGGGGCAGATCGCCCCCTCCGCCTGCCCTTAGCTACGCCACTGTTCTGTAAGCTTTTAATTGGTTGTTCTGGACCTTGCCCAGCCTTGCCTTTTTTTCACCCAAACTTTTGAAATAAAAAAGACCTCAAACCCAGCATGTATTTAGTGATTACATATTTTTGCAGCTTATCAGCTAACTCCTGCTAAGACCCTCTTGTATCCTACTCACACACACCCTCCTGTCTTTAAAGTGCAGAACACTCTTCTTGCATCAAATGTCCTATGAGAATCCTACCTTTTGAATTAGCTGTTGACTTGCTTGCATATATAACCACAACAAAATAACAGAAATAAACAGAACTGGCAAAATCTACTATTCTTCGAATGAATGCCGATGCAGCAACTGCTCTCTTCTGAAGACTGCTAAAACAGCCTGTCTTGGGCACTGACTGTGTGCTACCAGTTCCAAAGAAGCAGAAGGAAGCTGCTTTTTCTGTAATCCCTTATACAGCTCTGTTTATTGTTTATTAAAAACAGAACATCTATATCCCTCAAATTTCAATCTCATGATGTACTCTGTCACATACTCACTTCATATGTAATTGTTGATTTCAGAGGAATAGGTTGCAGTCAACAAAACATATGTGGCTAAATGAATCACTTGAAGCTATGTTCTCCTCAAAAGATTGGGTGGCTATCCATTTTTTGAAAATAGTTGTCAGAAAAACTTGAAATGATATGCACATAACTCTTTCTGCAACATCTAATTAGGTATCAGTTCCAGATACGTATAAAGATAAACAAAAGTTCTTTTTATGTCAGTAAACAAAACAGAAGTTGTCTATCTTTACATTTTTTAAACAAAGTACCATTAAGGGTGCTGTTTTATTTGCAATTATTGTACCATTGTTTCTGTGACATTCTCACATAAGCAACATGAATGAATACCTGTATGGAAAAAATGTTCATGGAATGGCAATGTATTTCCATATACAGTATTCTTTCTATTAAAATGAATAGGCACCAAAAAAGAAGTAATACTGGTTGCACATATCCTTGCAGCAAGAGGGAGACTCAACAAAGCATCTGAAAGATGAAAATAACATGGATGCCTTGCTATAGAAGCCACAAAGACTTGTTTCTTTCACGAAACCATATGTGGTTAGATTTGAGTGTGTACCTACATAAACTATGCCAAGGCAAGGCAGAAAGAAACAACAAAGTAAAGAGGAAAGAGAATAGAGCAAAGCAAATATCAGTTGTGCACAGAGGCTTCACAAAATGCTAGCAAAAAATAAAAGAAATTAGCTTCTTTATGTAGTGATAACAAGAAAAGTTCCACAGATTAACAAAGGTACAGTCATACTTTGTCTTACTTGCCCTTTATTTTGAAATAGCTGTGTAAGCCCATGCTGTAAAATTGTCAGAGAAAAAACTGAAATGTAGAGATGTTAGGTAATTGAAAGGAATTACTCTGGGCATCTCTCTCCTAGGAGATTTCGTTTTGCTGACGTGCTCGCCTTGCTTGTGTATTAGCGGCGGAAGGAAAAGTAAAAGGAATACCATTTTGCTGATGTGCTCGCCTCACTTGTGTATTAGTGGCTAAGTGAGTTTCCGTTTCCTCGGAGGTGGAGCCCTTACCCCGACAGACAGACACACACACTTCCATGCCTAGACATTTATATATAAGATTATAGTTAAATAAACTACAGAACACTGCATACAACTGGTTAAATAGCTGTAAATTATATGATGAAATTCATTTATCTATTTTTATCGTCTACTGCAAATCCAGTTTTCTCCTACAGCTTTGCGAGCTGAAGTCTATTGTGAGTGGCATGGATGATTGATAAAATGGACTTGTGGCTAGAATAATATTTTCTCACAACATACAGTCATACTGCATTAACTCAGATCGGGCCCATTTCACAAATGAACTTTAAATATTTTTTTTTACAAGTTTCCTTTTGCCCCTGAATTCATAAGCACTGAAGATCTTTTAGCTCTTGTTCATTTACTGTATTGTGTCTTTTTCCAAACAGGCAGTATAGCACTCTGCATCAATATCATACTCTTTCCTTCCCTGTCCCAACAAGAAACCAGAGACAGAAAACAAGTTTGATAGACATTATTATACATTATGCTGAAATAAAAATTATATACATCCATAGTGTTTTTGAATCTGTTTAAAGGTTACTGGTAAACAGAGACAGCACTGGATGTAAGCCAGCAAGGCAGCTGTACACTGCTTGCTAGAATCATTTATGAGGTATTTGCATCTTCTAAAATGGAGACTCACTGGCTATTTAGACATAAGGGGAATTACTGTGCCAAAATTAACATTCAGAATGGAGACATGCACGTGGAGTTATCTATAGATATCACTCAGAACTCACAACAAGCGAAACACCCTTTCAAGCACACAACAGGTATCTAAAACTTTGAAGAATAGATGCTGTAAAGTCTTAGTCTTAAAAATGATTTTTAAAAAATCATGTCAAATGCTTAAAATACTCTCTGTCTGCATTTGAATCCTGCCCCATTCACATTCTCAATATAAACTGGTTTGCTTTCGTATGGAAGTGACCATTTACATGCCATTTTGAGTTATTATGCAGAGTAAAGGTGATTTAGCATTTGGATTCTGGTGGAAGGGCAGGATGATTATGCTTCAAAAAAACTGCCAAGAAAAAGTTGAGATGGTGTGGAGGAATACCATTGACAGTGTGGCAATGTGTAAAACAGTGAAATCTATGTAAACTTTATGTAATAAATTAATGTATTGTGCAAAATATATCCCTGATAACGTTACTTTACTTGAAACTATACTGTTTATGCAGTCAAGTAAGCAGACATTCCATTCCTGCAATATTAATGAAATCAAAAAGGATAAGACCCATGATGTTAAGTGTTCAACAACAACAACATTTATTTATATAGCACATTTTCAACAAACAGTAGCTCAAAGTGCTTTACATAATAAAGAATAGAAAAATAAAAGACACAATTATAAAACAAAATAAATCAACATTAATTAACATCGAATAAGAGTAAGGTTCAATGGCCAGGGGGGACAGAAAAACAAAAAAACTCCAGACGGCTGGAGAAAAAATAAAATCTGTAGGGATTCCAGACCATGAGACCACCCAGTCCCCTCTGGGCATTCTACCTAACATAAATGAAACAGTCCTCTTTGGATTTAGGATTCTCACGGAAGGGCTTGATGATGATGATGGTCACGTAGACTTCTGCTTTTAATCCGTCCATCATTGTTGGAGCATCATGAAGCTTTGAGTAGGTGGTGGTGGCGCAGACTAAGGAACACTCCAAGCAACTCTGTCAAAAGCACAAGTCAGGGAATGGAGACAGAAAAACATTCAAGTCACTGAATATCCAGTTAAATCAATCAAGAAGAAATGGAAAGAGTATGGAAGAGTTGTAAATCTGACAAAGCAAGCTAACTATAAAAACAGGGGCTGAGATTAGATAGACTGTGCAGACAACCATTGCTTGGGTGTTTCACCAGCCACCGCTTTTTGGTAAAACCACTGTTTTTAAAAAAAACCCAAAAAACTTTGAAATAAGTCTGTTGGAAAAATTTTCTATAATCTGACAAGACCAAAATAAGCTTTTTGACCATCAGACTCAACGGCATGTTACACAACACATTATCAAAAATGCACCATCCTCACTGTGAAGCATGGTGGTGGCAGCATCAGACTATGGGTATGTTACTCTGCAGCAGGTTCTGCAAGGCTTGAACGGGGTAAAATGAATGTAGAAAAATACAGGGAGATCCTCGGGAAAAACCTGATGCGATTTTCAAGAAACCTGAGACTTGGCAGAAGATCAGTTTTTCAACAAGACAACAACCTAAGCATAAAGCCAAAGCTATGAAAAAATGGCTTCAAAGCCACAATGTAACTGTACCAATGTGGCAAAATCAGACTCCAGATGTCGATCCAATTGAGAATTTGTGGCTGAGCTTGACAAAAGCTGATCCTCATATGGCCTGACAGGACTCCAGCAGTTTTGCAAAGAAGAATAAGGAGACATAGCAGTGTCCAGATGTGCAAAGGTGATAGAGAGAACTGTGCACACAGACTCAGTAAGCTGCCATCTAATAAATACTGACTTGAAAGAGGGTGAATGCAGATTCTCTTCCCATTTCTTTTTCTTCACCATTTATCTTTATCCGCCTATTAAACTCATCAATTTATTTATTTTTACTCACTTTAAGTTTTACTCCATTGGCCAAGCTCTCTCTCTTTCTCAGGGGTGGGGGTTGATTTTGTCCTATTTTTTGTAAAAACTGATTTATTTGTATGGAATGATTACAATAAAATCAATAAAGTTTAAAATAAAAAAGAAAGAGGGTAAATGTTTTTATGATAAATTACTTTGCATTTTATATTTGTAACTAATTTAGACCACTTCACAGAGATCTATATTCACTCCCAAATCAAAGAGTCCCCTTCTGTTGATCAATGTCAAAAAAAGCCAAACAATAACATCTTAAGACTTCTAAGAGGTGAATACTTTTTATAAACATTGCAAGTAAAACTAAACCAAGGTGAAATACTGCATGTATATATCCATCTATTTTCTGAATTCCTTTGTTTATGACAGAGTCAAAGTTAAGCCAGGTCCTACTTCATGAGCACTGGAAGCAAGTCAGGAAACAAACTTGGACATCTGTCCATTTCAGATCACACTCAAGCACAAGCTGTCCATTCACTGTCAATAATTTACAGGACAGAATGGTACTCACTGCAAGATGAAACTGCATCCCCAAGAGGAAAATTATGTGGACGGGGTAAATTATAAAAACTTTACATTGTAGAGGCACACTAGTTGGGAAATGAACTAGGATTCAAAAGCTATGAGGTGGGACTATATCACCTGTTGTGCCACAGTGCCTTGATAGCATAATAAATAATTGTTTTCTAATAACTTCTTTCATCTATACTAATAAAAGGCAAAGCCCTCACTGACTCACTCACTCATCACTAATTCTCCAACTTCCCGTGTAGGTAGAAGGCCGAAATTTGGCAGGCTTATTCCTTACAGCTTACTTGCAAAAGTTAAGCAGGTTTCATTTCGAAATTCTACACGTAACGGTCATAGCAGTCAACAACGTCCGCCATGTTGAACTTTCTTATTTATGACTCCATCTTCACGAAATTTGGTAGGCAGCTTCCCTGCGCTAACCGAAACCAATGTACATACTTATTTCGGTGGTATGACGCCACTGTTGGCAAGCCATATTGAACTTTCCATGCATTCAGCATGCATTGTGTTGTTCCAGTCGTTACTCATGAGAGATGTACAACATTATTCTGCCAGCACTGAACCTTGCATTATTCTTACCAAAACAGACTAAAGCTTAACTACATTCACATGCAAATCTGCAACAGAAGACTTGTAACAGCACCCACTCTTTGCAAGTTAATTTACGCTGTTCAAGCCCATGAGTCATGTGTATACCCCAGACATTTAGTCTCAGCATTTGTCAGTATGTGTCTGATATCACATAATATTTTTAGAATACAGAATATATTTGATATTTGCGTATTTACTCAACTTCACCTAATGACTACAGACCAGTGGCTCACAGTTAGTTACAACATAATGAACATTGGGAGAGGCTCACACTGATGAAGTAACATAACACAGACAAAAAAAGAATTTGTGAAGTTGTTAAAGATTCAGCACCCATGTGAGCAACAGTAATAACGAAACAAAATAATTAAATAAAATAAAAATTATAAAAACACACACAATGTGCTAAGAATGATGGCAAAAAAGATTATAAAACAAACAATATGACTGAAACCAGGCATGTCAAACTCACTACCTTTGGTGGGCTGCTTCAACTGCCACACATGCGTCAGCGGGCTGCACAGTAACAAATACTATTACATAAAGTTACTGTAGCTTTCTTTCCAGTACTGAAAACTTTAAAAAATGTAACACTTTAAGTTTAAAGAAAAGCTATTTATTTGCATACACTCTCCGTACAACAGCATACAATTAGAGTCTTAGCCTCTTAGCTAGGTCCTTATATTATATTATATTCATTGCTTATATAGGAGTCTTACAGTGTGAGATCTATTTCTTTTGTCCCACCACTTGGCATCTCTTGTTAGTAACCAGTTCATCAATATCAGGCTTGAAATCTTGTGCAGCTGCAACTTTTATGAGGGATGAAATGTGCTCAACAGAAGGTCTTGAGCGATGTGGGGTTTTGGTAGCTTTCATTAACAAAAACAATTTCTCACAAAGTTAAGTGCTTCCGAGCATAGACAGTACTCTCGATGCCAACTTACGGATCTGCACATATGAGGGTGGCAGGTAAGCATACAAGCCTGGCACACCAACTTCATTGTATTTTACCTTCAGAATAGAATCTGACTGCAGTTCAATCAATTCAATTTGGATATTCGCAGGCACATTCTCAACCTTGTAAGAGAACAGTGCAAAGTCCTGTTTGTGTGAACTGAAATCACGAAAACGCTCACTGAATTCATTGCTCAGTAATCCAGGTTGGAAAACAAATCCTCCAAAAATCTAATTTTACTTTACTAAGTTTACTTCAAAGTTTATATTGTAAAATAAGCCGATATGCAAAAAGCCACCTGACCTACACTAATTTTACAAACTCAAAATCACAAAAATATGTTAATAAACAACTCACCAACTTCTCGCGTCCACTTCAGATCTTCAGCTGTAGTCTGCACTAACTGTTCATTACAATACTAGCAAAAAATGACATAAAACTAGAGCAAAAAAATGTGAAAATATGCGGGCTATTACTACTCGTAATGGTCAGTGCTGCCCAGTGGCCAGTCTCAGCAGCTCAGCCAGTAGTGTAACCTAGCAAGGGCAGCTCTGTGCTCGTGGCAGCCTTGGACAGAGAAAGAATCGGTGGCCCCTTTGCCCGCCAATGTCAATATGGTATCTTATGCATGGCGGATGGCCACGTCTTTTGTGGACACTGCATAGCCGCCTCGTGCTCATGACACGCTTCTATATGCACGTGTCCATAACTTGAAAACCAAGTGGCAGCCCATGATATTGTCATTATGGCAGAACATTATAATACTACATATAGCCTACTGCTCCGACTCTAGCGACATTAGTAAATACAGTGTACTAATTAACAAGAAACACAATGTTTTTTGGCCACATTGCCGTCAGCTATGTCGTTATTTTCTCTTTCTGTTTTATATTCAATATATAGTGGCGTAACAGCCTTGTACAGGTGCACAGATTGCACATGCTTAAGACCGCCCCTGCTGCCCACTGCTGCAGCCTAGCACTTCAGTTGTAACGTTAAGGCTCATTAACTTTGGTCAAGGCTCGTAGCTATACTAGCAGATGATGTTTCCGGTACTGTAATACCATGGGAGAACGCTCTTTTGTCAGAAGGCAGAAGTAAGAAAAGTCAATAAGTAAAGCCGAAGATGTAGAATGATTCAATCGCAAACGATAGTAATCATTTTGTATAAGTTCAGTGCTAACTAGGATCTCTAATGCGGGCCACACAGATTTCTGTTGCGGGCCGCATGCGGCCTGGGGGCCGCGTGTTTGACATGCCTGACTTAAACTGTATTATACAGTACTATACATACAATCAGGTTTAAATACATATACCAGTCCATATTACATCCGTATCAACTTATAACTAGTCCACTGGAACCGAACTAAACTAGCAGTCAGAGGTGCTATAGGCCAGGGTTGGGCAAAGTCAGTCCTGGAGGGCCGCAGTGGCTGCAGGTTTTTGTTCCAACCCAGTTGCTTAATTAAAAAAAAATCCTTTTCAATTATTTAATTTCATGGCTCGTTAATGCTTTAACTCTGTCATGTCAGGTCATTCTCATATCCTAGATCTTTTTTTCTTTCTAAGGATATCATCCTAATCATTTGAAGTCTAAAACAGATGAGTAATTCTCAGTCATTCACTTTTTTCTCTTCATTTTCATTCCAAGTATTTAATTCAACCCAATAGTGCATGATAAACACACACAGGTATACATGGAAACCAGCTAAATGGAGAAATGCTGAATTTTTTTTGTCATTTGCATCTGCTTGCTAAAAAGAAGCAATTAAAAACCAAGACTACAGCTGTTTAAGACTAAAATAAGCAATAAGGGTTCAAAATCTTAACGAGCAAGACAACTAAAGTGACGCAGAAGTGTTACTTGAGCAATAAGGGCTTTTTATAAAGCAACTGGGTTAGAACAAAAACCTGCAGCCACTGCGGCCCTCCAGGAATGACTTTGCCCACCCCTGCTATAGGCAATTGTAAAAGCAATCAATAAAGTGAATTACAATAAAATATAGAGGTAATAGCAATATCCCATTAAAGAACCCCAAATTGATACTGCTTTAATAGTATTTAATACAGTCTTTAATAATGTCTTTAATATAATATTTCACAGAAGATGGGAGGTGTTTCTTTAAATGGTGAAGGACTTTTTGGAAGGGATAAAGTTGGGCAGCTTGTACTACAAGGAAGTCTGTTATCAGTAATTTTGGTTGCTTTTATTTAGACTGTCCTACTTGCTGTACTGTGGAATTCCTCTTTGACAGTGGTTACTTATTTCTGTCTCTGGAAGACAACCTAGGTGTACATATGCTACTTCAAAGTTAGACACACTTTACATTTCAACTTTCAGAACTGCTATTGATTTGCTAGTATGTGTGGCTTCTCAAATATAGTGAAATCTGCTTTTCACTAAAAAACAGTGGGAAATGTCCAGATTTTGCATCAGTGTTGGTTCAAATCCATCATGTGCTACATTGGAGATATCATGTTTTATAATGTTGTTCAAATATATTACAATTTCTGATGTAACACAGTAACATACATGCAGACACTTCATGGGGCCCGATCTTTCTCTGCCCTTTATTTGGGCAGTATTTGGCAAAGGAATTATGCTTCAATGTCACTTGGAGATTCACAAATAGCAATGACATTTTCAACATTTAATTGGCTTTCTCTGCCTCATAATGCTAGGATCAGTATTTCTGACAAAACATTTCTGACATTTTGTCTTGTGATTAGATTCTCTGCTCAGTTTTTATTGTGGCTTCAAAATTTCAATCCTTCCTGTTACACCTGCTATTTGCAGGATAGTTTGAGGTCATTGTTTGCCCCAGCGATTGACCCGGACTTCTTACTGGAACGGACAAAGCCAGAGGCCATGCCAGAAAACAGTATTAGATAGATAGATATTAGTGAATCATCCACATCATTGGCCAAATAGATCACATAATTCTGGCTTAGTATGTTCCAGAAACACAGGTTTGATTAAATGTAGACTTTTCTGTAATGAACTTAACTTGATTTCTGCAAATCCTGATTCATATTAGTCAGATTTCATATATTCATTTTCCTTTCTAGAAGATACCAGTAGAATCATCTGCGCACCTGCTGCTGCACTGCATAGAAGCATTTAGTACTGTGCACGAATGATTACTGGATTTTACTGCTGGAATAGGCTCTGACTTCTCAAAACTATTATCTGGAAAATCCATAGAAGAAAAGAAATAGCACTGCTCACTGGAAAGGCATTAAATGTCAGTCATGTAAACTTAGTTTCTAAAATATATTGTATTTTATGCAAGATTAACCTTTAGGATTTTGCCTCTCCTATCATGATTTGCAATCTTTGCTTACATTGATTGGACTGATCATTATCTCAAGGCAAGTCAAGCAGGCAACAAAAGGAAGAAAACTTCACCAAAGGTAAGGTGTAGCAAAAGCTTTTTCATCAAAGTATCAAATAGAAAAATTACATAAAAGGATGGAGGACAGGACTTAATTTGGTTTGATCAATAGGGATGCTGTAGATGCAATGCTTTGTACCAGAATATGTGTACCTCCAAAATGTTAACTTGTATACTTTGTATAATTGCTGGAAAGGAAAGTATTTTTTCCTTTTAGAGTTTTAAGGCTTTTCCTGTTGTGCAGTGACATTCTTAAAACTAAAAATAAAACAGTAAAGAAAACAATGCACAATGCACAAATTTAAGAAAAAATCATAGGTCGAAAACATGTTAGCTTTTGCTATTTCCCAATTTAAATTTATATTTTTTATATATCTTCATGACAGTATTCTTTGAACTGTGACAATCAAGAAGATATGTAACATTTTCTAGTTTTGTAAACATCTTTAAAAAAATGAATATACTGTATGATTTTAATGATGAATGCTTCCTTTTATCTATGTACAGCAACAAGGCAAGCTGTGGCATCAATATTAAGCCAGAGCAAACTGTTGGCATAAATAAAACTTCTCAGCGTGTTGTAGCACACCTTGTTATATTGGACACAACATGGTTCAACAGCATTTGCAGGCATTCTCTTCCGAAGCTTTTTCAAACCAAAAGTAATGTTCTATTTATAGTTATCTGAGTGTTGTTTTTTAATATATGTACCATAACATCCTAAAAAACACCTTATTCTTTACCCTATAACACTAAACTGAATTAATTTAAAATGATGAATTTACTCAAAAAACTGCAATAAACTACCAGGATAGTTTGTTAAAATATATCAGAGGTTTCATTATTTGCACTAGTAGTTAGAAGTCAAGCAAAATGACACCTTTTATTGGCTAACTAAAAACATTTCTTTTGAGGCATCTTGCCTGAAGAAGGGCCCTGAATTGTCTTGAAAGCTTGCATATTGTAATCTGTCTAGTTAGCCAATAAAAGGTGTCATTTTGCTTGACTTCTCACTTCATCCATAATGGCTAACTCGGTACAACACCATAGTACTACTAGCTGTGAGGATAATGTAACTTAAAGTATTGTTTGGAAATAATTTCTTCAGTTTACTTTATTACACTATTTCCACATCCAGCTGCTTCCACTAGTATGATGGGCTCAGGACCATATTAATATTGATTTCATCTTACTGTTTATTCTGTACAAACTTCACTTCCTGGTATCAATGTTAAGATTCTCGAAATGTGCTGTATTTAAAAGTCACCTTAGAGTAGATTATGATGACCATGTGAGATACTTTACTATGTTAGTGTGGACATTTATCTGTACTTTAATATAGCGTCCCATGTGTACACTCTTATGTGCACGTGGACAGCTGCTTTAAGCAAAGGGGTTTAATAGAATTGTACAAATGGCCCAAATGGTTTTCTTCAGACCTGACCTAATACTTGTGCCAAACACCAAAGCACCTTGATCACCCTGCTTCTTTCTATTGGAAGCGGCCCTCCTCAACCGCTAACCCCTCTGGGAGTATGGCAGTCACTCACACTACTTACTGATTAAACAACATACATTGAACCAATCAAACAATTTAGAATCAATATTGTTATAAAGCAAAAATTAACAAAGCAGTACAACTGATGGTAACAAAAGTAGGGAATATATTTGAAAAGAGTCTTAAAAGGTTAGGACATGTGTTTGTAAAGAATGTTATTGAAAGATACTTAGGCAAATATACAGCAGATGGTGAAAATGAGTCTTTTCATGTCTGGGTGAAGAGCTACTACAGATTTTTGTTCAGTCCGCAGAGGTCTTGCCAGTTTCTTAGAGAAGTTATTTGTCTTGTCTGAGTGACAATCTTCTTTCTCATATTCTCATTTCTTTTTTGTTCCCCTAAAAAACACTCAGCATGGATCCCACTTAAAAGGTCTTTCTTCACGTACATTTAGCAAAAAAAGCATGAACAGTCAATAATCTTAAAAACACTGAAATGAAGATATCAACAGGCAAAAGTATGTTTTTTTTCAGAAATTAAGTATGTTTGAAATAAAGATTTCAAGTTTAAATTAATGCCTAGCAGTTTTGTGTGTATGCTTTGTATGAGAATAGTTCAATTAGGCTTTGTTTGAAAAAATGTTATAGTTCAGGACCTGAGTGTTGACTGTTAAATCAGTGTTAATTTTATGACACTCCATTGGAGAGGTCAGATCTGCAGTTCAGATTTATATTTGTTTTAAATATTTGCAGCCCAAGTTCCTGTTTTTGTTATGCTGAATTTTTGCTCGGTAGATCTGAATAACACCAGAATATTTTGTACTCCTTGTCTAGTGATGGGTAGCATCCACGCAGCTTTACAGAATTAAGCATTCTTTGAGATATGCATCACACTGCAAATCAATCAGTTCTATCCTCAATTTTTATGATGCTTTCTCATAGTTAAAAATCAGAGGGCATGACATAAGCTTTAGAAACCTCTCAATTTTATTACAGTTTGTGAGGAACCTATTGTACCTTTGTGCTTGAGCGTGTGACACGTCCAGTGTCCCAAGAATGTGGAAATGTGCAAAAAAAAAGGATGATGATTGGTCTTAAATACAGCATACTTTGTTTCTCAATTTTATATGCAGTCAGTTTTTCTATTGACCTCTTAGACAGCAAAAGAGAATAAACATTAGTAGTGGGTAGTTTGAAAGCTTTAGTAGGCTGCTCATCACATGACAGAATACATACTTCACATGTTTGGTTTAAAAATATGGCATTCTTTAAACATTGCAATATTTTTCTTGCACGTTAAACATACAGGATAGCCTTTGTTTCAGCCTCTTTGAAATATATTTTATAATCTTTACTGAACACTCTGCATCATTCTGTTAATTTTTATGCAGTTAACTTTGCAGTATGCTGGAGCCATTCTAAACTATAAATCAAATTACAGCAAACATAATATAATGTAAGAAAAAACAGCACCAAACATGATTGGATATGGGGAATTTTGACTAATTTATTTATGTTCTCAAGGGATTGTTAAAACTGGCTGGCTGGCTGGCTGGACCTAGCCTGCAGACTGTAGTTTGCTCTACCACATTAATAGAATATCTATAACAACAACAACATTTATTTATATAGCACATTTTCATACAAATAATGTAGCTCAAAGTGCTTTACATGATGAAGAAAGAGAAAAAGACAAAGTAAGAATTAAAATCAGAGAAAACTAATTAACATAGAATAAAAGTAAGGTCCGATGGCCAGGGAGGACTGAAAAAACAAACAAAAAAAAAAAACAAAACTCCAGATGGCTGGAGAAAAAATAAAATCTGCAGGGGTTCCAGGCAATAAGGGGCTGGCTTACAAAAGAGATGGAAACCTGGTAGGTACGAAGTGTACTTAATTTGCCAAATGATAAATTACATTTCCTGTTGAGATAGTAAGATAAAATGTATGTAATATTTTTATCTAAATTTAGCATTATGATAGGTCTTTAAATAGCTAGATATTTTTCTCATTTTAGTCTATCCTTAGCAAGATATAGCATATACTGTATATTTGTCTTATAATAAAGAGTTTCAGTGTTGATTAACAGAGCTATTAATAATAACAGACAAATGGAGAGATGGTTTTCATGAAATGCTTTATTAAAACTCAGATCCAACTGTTCCTGGACTTGCTGTCTTCCCAGAGGGTAATGTGTTTATTGCCACCTTAACTGTGTGATGTCTGCCATCTCCATCAGTTTTTGTCACATTTTTAAAGTTTAAACTTTGGTTGAAAATTTACTTTTTGGTGCATGTGTTTTAGATCCTTGATACCTATTTTGTTGTTTTATATCTGTTCTGTACCTACTGTACTGACTTTAATTACAAGTTGTTCATCACCTCTTGCCAATATACTGCCATGTTCAAAGAGATTTTTAAAAAGCCCTGACCAGTGGTTAATTAACTGACCTTTATTGTGAACTTCATATATTTTGTACAGTAAGTAATTTTATTATACTGCTAGTTGTAATTTAATTTTTGCTTGTTTTATATGGGGTCTGTTATTATATACTGTAAAAAATCATACATAAAGGAAAAATTGATTAAATTAAGAAACAAAATAGTAAGCATCAGCAATTAATTATTTATAAGTAATTAGAATTTTAGCTGAAGATAAACTTAACTGATCATTTTGGCTAAGAGTTTAAAGTAATGCAAATATAAATTTGTGTATATAATGTTTAAACTTGGGGAAAAAAGTTAAAATTCTTTGTTTACTGGTTTCTGCCATCTCTGAATGTCAACTTTGTTCAAAGGCATAGAGGGGGCACTGGTGGAAATTTGTGTGACGTTTGCCAGACCTCCCAGTGTCTACATGTGTCTTCTCTGAGTTACTATAATTTTATTCATTCATCCCAAAGTCATGTGTAGACTCCATTTGGTGGTTGCATTTTCAAATATCTTTTAATGTTAATTTGCTTTGCCGTGATTTATTTCATGATGAATCCCTATTTCAAGTGTATTGTTTCTCAGACATTTATAGTAAGTCCTACCTATCCTAGCCTAAAATATTTCTGATAATAATGAGGTAATTCATTTTTTTGTATTGTACTTCAGTGTAAAGTAGCCAACTTGTTTATATAAACAGTTTATAATACATTCCCTAACTTCTACTATGTGTTTATTATGTACTTTTTATTTTGAACATTAATTTTCCAATAGATTTATGACATGAACATGAAATATGTATTCATTTCTGCTTCTTTCATTAATAGTCCATTATCAAAATGACAATTTCTAATTTTCTACTGAAATTAATGTAGTTTACCAGCATATTGTGGCCAATATGCTGTTATATATTATATTTAAAGCAAGGTATTATATTTTGTCCATGGGTTTATGAACCTTTTATTTATTTGATTGCATAAAACATATAGACGTCTTTATCACAAAGCAAATGAAATGCAAAATGTTTTTGATTTTTAAAGAATTTTGCTACAGTACTTTGTACGTGAAAATAGAGGAAATGTTGCTTGTTGGCATAGTCATTTAATCTGCTTCTACTCCAGTGGTTTAAAAAGTCTGTACACTCTAATTGAGATTTCAAATTTGAGTAATCAAAAGAAATCAAGTCAGGCATTTTTGATCTTTAATCTTGTAATCAATGATATTTTAATAAAAAAAATAGGTTCATTATTATATAAAATATTTTTGTGCAGACATCTCTATCAACTTACTGGACATGGATTTTGAAATTTAATTCCATACCTATATGCATAAGTGTTCAAGCTCAGCCAAAGCAGTCGGGAATATCCTGTGCACACTCTTCAGGTAAGTCCATTCTAACCTCTTTTTAGTTGGCAGAGGTCCAGGCCATGAATAGAACAATAGTGGAAATTGACCTTCCATTTTTAAGCCATTCCTTAGCTAGCTTGGCCATGTAGTTCAGATTGTTGTCATGTGAAAGTCAATTTTGCTTTTAAACTTTCTGTCTGAGAGCAGATTTTAGGTGAAAATATGAAAAATGGTAGTATACATGGAAGCTGAGTCTAAAAGTTACAGGCTACATCATAAATAATAATCCAACAATAATACTAATAATAACAATTATAATAATTATCCACAAACTGGCTTAAAATAACAGACACAGACATAGCACAATAAAATTAAAAGGTTAAAACTGAAAAATGACTGCAATTCTAAGCTTTAAATATAGTCTATACAATTTATAGACAGAAACACAACCTGTACGGACTTGTCAACTCATCTTTATCATCACATCTTTTCTCAGTAGTGGGGGAAATGCCGTCACTAACATTAGGATAAGGTGGGCAGTTGTTCTTATGCCGGCACCTATGATACTACATTTGTGTGACTAATCATGTCAGTTTTATAAGGGCACAATGTAAAATAAAGGTTATACTTAAATAAAGTACAGAATATATTTTATTTTGCATAATGTATAACTCATTAACACAACATAAAGAAAACTTTTGTGTATAAATTATATTTTATATGGTCATTTTTGCTATGATAAGTGAGATCCCCAGAATCTAATTTGTGCTTAATTATGGTGTAAGTGAAAATTCCTAAAACTAATTAGGTATCAGAACTTTATAATATCCTCATATATCATGTGAAAATGTGTGGTAAACCATGATTAATATCACATCAAGTTTGAAAATAGCAAAATTTATGTTATTTATTATGAAAACCTGATTGCATGGTGCAACACTGTACATGTTGAATATATGCTGTAATTGAGGTATATTTTAAAATTTTAACCAATATGTTGTTGTAAAATGCAAGGTGCTGGAATTAAGATTGTTATAGGAAGGGAAACAAAAGAATGCAATAATTTATTTTCTTTTTAAAGACTCTGTATTGAAAATTTAACACTAATGAACTGGCACTGCCATTGTCTATTTACTCTATACAATGGTAGAGATTAACTCAATAATTTTCCATTTTCATTTTTTTAATTTTTCTGTTCATAAATTATTGGAAAAATTAATTATGAAAATATTTACCTAACTCAAACACAGGGTTGCAGATTGAAACTGTTTAAGATTATATTCTACTTAAACAGTGCAGAGTTTGTCTTCACAAAGTTAACCATAAATATATGGAATAAGTTGCTAAATAGTGTTAATAAGCTAAGCAGGCTAAAAAGCCTGTTCTTGTCACAGCTATTATGTTAACAAATCATAATTATACTGCAAAGATATAAATTGTAGTGGCTGACCTGTAATTAATAGTTTTAGGTCGCCACCATTAAGGCACACAATTGTAAAAGGACAATTTACAAGTGATAAAAAAATAAAAAATAATATACTGAAATATGTTGCTTCCCTAAACAGTGGTATAGTAAAAGACCTTCAGCAGTGCTGCTTCAAGGCAGTTTTGGAAAATGTGTTGAAAATAAAAACACAGTACCACAATGGCCCCACCATGAGAATCTATAGATGATAATAACGAAATACAGACTAAAAATAATAGTTTGTTCATTCACATCTTTTAAGTGTAAGAAAGTTTACAGAAAGTTTACTGAAGAAGTAGTGTAGCTTTTTATAATGAAGTGCTCGGAAAAGTAGCACTATATGCTATATAAAACAAAGGTTCAGTAATAACAGAAAGAATGTAATAATGAATAGAAAGAGGTGTGAATGTAAACAGTTTATCATCATTTTAGATCCAAAGCATCATGGGCTTTAAGTAAATTTCTAATCCTCTTGTACCTTTCACCAAAGACTGTGTGGATAGAAGCATTACAGTGGTCCACAACATATAATTTGTTTTAGGATTAAGCCATTCAACAGAGAAAGACATGAGTAGGAATAACAGTCAAAGGAGGGAATGCTATACTTAAGATATAGTCCTGTTACCACCTCACACCAGTTACACTCAAATTTATTTGTAAACAACAGCATAAGTTAATGAATACTAATGAATTGTCTATGTTCAGTATACAGTATTCACAGTATTACTCAGTTAATATAAAATAATACCCATCATTGCCCAGGAGGTGTTGATTAATATAAATTTAAAGTCACAAAAATTTCCTAGTGGAAAGAAAAAAAATAAAATTTTAAATGCCGAGATAGAGGTTATTTTAGCATGAGGTGGAACAAAGAAAAACATTTTAATTTTCTCACCTCAGTAGAAGAACAGCTAGATAATAGGCTTGGGAGAAGGTAACAGACACCGTTAATTTAGTGTCGTCCATCATACAAACTGTTCAAGACGTCAAACCAAAATAGTCCAATTTGAAATTGCATGCACAAAAATGAAGAACTGCACATAAAAATCTTGACAGCTACCACAGGATGCCAAAGCCATTCACAACTCTGCTACAGATGAGACTATTGCAGCAATGATTAGAGAAACCTTGTTATCACATATTATTCCTGATGAAAACAGTGACATGCTTCAGACACTAGAACAGTTAATCCCAAATGCAGATAGTAAATTTGTTTATCTTTATTTTAAGAAGCCTTGTATTATAGCCTTCAGAATTTGCTGTAAAGGTTAGGTTTGTATGCAGCAGTTGTATCTGTAAGTAGCCAAACAAAATGAAAATGAATCATTTTCTAACATGTGTTTTCATGTATGCATTCAAGTTTGTGAATGCCCTTCTTTCAGTATACAACCTGAGTTTTTACATGTATAAAATAAAAACATGAATTCTTACCATCTTTAAACCACACTTAAACTTAAACCTGCTGATTGCCAATTGCGTTATCAAGGAAAGAACTCTTCTAAAACATAAATCCCTCTTCTCAATGAGCAGATTGTTTTCCTGTAGACTCACAGTTATATGTCATCTTTTCACCCTTGGTGCTCTATTCCTGCACATTTCCTTTGGATGCAGCCACTGCCAACAGCTGCAATACCTTTGCACCCAGGACTATGGTCTAACATCAACCAAAATTAACTACTACTAACTCTTGTCTCTCTCTGTGGTATGCACCACCTTTTTATCTATCCCGGGATGAACAGAAGAAGTCAATAAGGCAGGCAATGGAGGAGCAGGTTTAGACAGTTTATTCAGCAGTTATATTATTTAACATTACTTACAGTATGCCAAAAGTTCAAGCAAAGCAAATTAATGTGACAATCACACCATACAACGTGGATGATTATGATACTGACTGCAGCACCCAATATTCAAATTCTCATTTCTTGCATGTATGCTGCTGTAGCTCAGGTGACTCCTGGATGGAGTCCAAACCAAGTTTATGACATTTAAATATGGCAGTTGTCACCATCAGATTGACAGATTTAGTGCTTGTGCAACTAGGTACACATGCATGCTGAGCGGCTCACACTCTAAAAGCAGTTCATCTCATTCAGCCATTTCAAATGAGTCATTTTACCTTTAAGTAATGAAGTTCTCACCACTTATAAAGTTAAAAAATATGTAAGATGAGAAAACTTACATCCATATACTTAATACAGACTTATTTGGTTTAATACTTTTAACATCTTAAAGCCGAAGAGAAAGATAAATAAAATACATTATACACCAACTATATTTATTATATTTTCTAATGTTTTAAAATTATCTTGCAAAGGCAAGTTTATTGTGTTATGTATGTAACAGCACAATGTGAATTAAAATTGTTAATTATACAAATGACAACCAATATTTAGCTACATTTGTAATTGACAAATACACTATGAGCAGTAATGACCAGATGTAAACCTCATTTTTAGGTATGAAAAGACTAGCACTAGTAAAGTTATTGATAAATAACAAATTTGACATAACATGATCATTTAACACACAAATTTGTTGAGCTTATTTTTCAAAAATGAGACCCATTGTGCTGATGGGGAAGAATATAGAGAAAGGATGGGGTAAAAATTATTTTTTTCTTTTGTGTCATGTATTTTGAGACATGAGGACTTGTTGTGATGTGAGATTTTGCATATAACTTGATTAATATTTTATTTATCTTTATTTATAATTTAGGCAAAGCAATGTAATTTAGTGTTTACCCGTTCACCCCAAACCCCCACTTAGGATAGGGTCTCTTTGAATTTTATGACAGAGTTGGGGGAGGATGAGTATTTCTTTGCTAAAGTTTTTCAACCCCCACAAGAAAGCCAGGTTACATTAACATATGGTTTAGGGGCAGGTGTTGAGATGTTCTATTTCCCCCATTGGTCTAAGTATGGCTGTTTGGAACTGGCTTGGATCAGATTCTTTTAAGTGCCATGTTATCCTATTGGCTCTAGGGGTTGGACAGAACATCTATAAATGTACTTGCTTAACCTCACAATCTCTCTCTTACTAACATCTGAAAGAAGCATCTCTTACTAACCTCTGATGACGAAGACAACACAATGAAGAGCACAGCTTAGCAGCTATATTGACTAGGCTTGCGTCCTGTTCTGAAGAAAGCTGAGCACCAATGATGCCTTAACTAGAGACATTAAGTAACAAACAAGTCTGTGTGCCGCCTGAAACTACACATCACCATTTAATCAGGTTGTATGGTTGCCAATATTCAAATGTACTTTGCATATTGTTATTATTCATGAATATTATCAATAATTATTTTATGTGTAACTTAACTTCTGCTTGTCTTTACTATACCTAATTGCCTGAGGTTATAGATATAGAATGGAAGGTGGGGATAAGTTATATACTAAAATACCTTATAAACAGTGGTAAGTCTGTGGGATTAGCCATTCTGACAAAGGCTACATCTTAATAATAAAAAGGGGAAAGTAGAGAAATATATTATTCTACCAAGACAAAACAGGACTCAATTAAATAGAATTACACAGGAAATGTACCAGAGTTTTTTGTATTTAAGATGACAAATGAGTGAACAAGGCATGCGTTGTTTTTGGTCTATACATTCTGCCATCTTAAGCACTGACTGTAAATGTCTACATTCCCTGTTGAGTCAATGATCACTCTAAAAGACATTAGCTGTCTTATTTCTATTAAGTTCAATGTTTTGTTAAAAAAAACAGTAGAACTCTTTTTCTGTCTAGAGGACTATCTTGTTTCCACCCTAAATACTATTCAGCCCAATGGTGGCTGCTGTCTTTTTCTGTCCAGCTTACAATCCAGCAAAAAGGCATTGGCTATAGTGTTCTGCTATAAGGCAGCAGCATTACTATCTGTTTTACTAAATAGCCTGCATGGTGGCTGTGACTGGTTTAAATTCTTAGTCCTGCTGAGCATGTCCTATAATATGAGGTTTTATGTTTTCTTTCATTAAGCTTTCCCTAATCCATAGTTAGAACTTGAGGTATTGTAGCTCTGTTTTGTTTTTTGCCCATGAGTTCATCTAGTCTTTAAGTACTTAACTTCTTCTAATCAAATAAAGCATCAGTGGTCAGGCAGACAAATATATATATATATATATATATATATTGTGGTCCCCGGCCGGGACGCCCAGGAGGACCAGAGAAGGGCTTGTGCCTCCTCCAGACCGCAAGGGGGCGATCGCCTTGGTTGTATTGGGGGTCACGGGTAGAGGGCTTGGAAGCCCAACCCTGTAGGGGCTCGTGGCCACCGCCAGGCGGCGCCCTGGTGCCTGAGGAACCCTGGAGCCCAGCACTTCCTGGTGTGGCGGAAGGGGAAGCAAACAGGGGACACCCGGACGGCTTCCGGGTGCGCAGCCGGCACTTCCGCCACACTGGGGTGTGGCTACGAATGATTGCCGGGAAGCAGCTGGAGCCCATATAAGGGGCCGTCTCCCTCCAGTCAGCAGTGGATGTCGGGTGGAAGAGGACAGAGCTGGAGAGAGGACGGGAGGTGGTCGAAAGAGAGGCACAGTGACTGAGAGTGTGGCCTGGACATTGGGGAATCGGTGCAAGAGGCACTGGGGTTTGTGAGCACGAATTGTAAATAATTGTGTAAATAAATAGTGTGTGGTGGAACTATGTTGTCCGTCTGCCTGTGTCCGGGTCCTAGTTCACAATATATAATATTCCCTTTCTCTCTCTCTCTGTCTCTCTCTCTCTAGAGATATATATATATATATATATATATATATATATATATATATATATACATACACTCACCTAAAGGATTATTAGGAACACCTGTTCAATTTCTCATTAATGCAATTATCTAATTAACCAATCACATGGCAGTTGCTTCAATGCATTTAGGGGTGTGGTCCTGGTCAAGACAATCTCCTGAACTCCAAACTGAATGTCAGAATGGGAAGGAAAGGTGATTTAAGCAATGTTGAGCGTGGCATGGTTGTTGGTGCCAGACGGGCCGGTCTGAGTATTTCACAATCTGCTCAATTACTGGGATTTTCACGCACAACCATTTCTAGGGTTTACAAAGAATGGTGTGAAAAGGGAAAAACATCCAGTATGCGGCAGTCCTGTGGGCGAAAATGCCTTGTTGATGCTAGAGGTCAGAGGAGAATGGGCCAACTGATTCAAGCTGATAGAAGAGCAACTTTGACTGAAATAACCACTCATTACAACCGAGGTATGCAGCAAAGCATTTGTGAAGCCACAACATGCACAGCCTTGAGGCGGATGGGCTACAATAGCAGAAGACCCCACCGGGTACCACTCATCTCCACTACAAATAGGAAAAAGAGGCTACAATTTGCACGAGCTTACCAAAATTGGACAGTTGAAGACTGGAAAAATGTTGCCTGGTCTGATGAGTCTGGATTTCTGTTGAGACATTCAAATGGTCTGATGAGTCAGAATGTGGCGTAAACAGAATGAGAACATGGATCCATCATGCCTTGTTACCACTGTGCAGGCTGGTGGTGGTGGTGTATTGGTGTGGGGGATGTTTTCTTGGCACACTTTAGGCCCCTTAGTGCCAATTGGGCATCGTTTAAATGCCACGGGCTACCTGAGCATTGTTTCTGACCATGTCCATCCCTTCATGACCACCATGTATCCATCCTCTGATGGCTACTTCCAGCAGGATAATGCACCATGTCACAAAGCTCGAATAATTTCAAATTGGTTTCTTGAACATGACAATGAGTTCACTGTACTAAAATGGCCCCCACAGTCACCAGATCTCAACCCAATAGAGCATCTTTGGGATGTAGTGGAACGGGAGCTTCGTGCCCTGGATGTGCATCCCACAAATCTCCATCAAATGCAAGATGCTATCCTATCAATATGGGCCAACATTTCTAAAGAATGCTTTCAGCACCTTGTTGAATCAATGCCACGTAGAATTAAGGCAGTTCTGAAGGCGAAAGGGGGTCAAACACCGTATTAGTATGGTGTTCCTAATAATCCTTTAGGTGAGTGTATATATATATATATATATATACTGTATATATATACTGCTCAAAAGAATTAAAGGAACACTTTTTAATCAGAGTATAGCATAAAGTCAATGAATCTTATGGGATATTAATCTGGTCAGTTAAGTAGCAGAGGGGGTTGTTAATCAGTTTCAGCTGCTGTGGTGTTAATGAAATTAACAACAGATGCACTAGAGGGGCAACAATGAGATGACCCCAAAACAGGAATGGTTTAACAGGTGGAGCCCACTGACATTTTTCCCTCCTCATCTTTTCTGACTGTTTCTTCACTAGTTTTGCATTTGGCTACAGTCAGTGTCACTACTGGTAGCATGAGGCGATACCTGGACCCTACAGAGGTTGCACAGGTAGTCCACCTTCTCCAGGATGGCACATCAATACGTGTCATTGCCAGAAGGTTTGCTGTGTCTCCCTGCACAGTCTCAAGGGCATGGAGGAGATTCTAGGAGACAAGCAGTTACTCTAGGAGAGCTGGAGAGGGCCATAGAAGGTCCATAACCCATCAGCAGGACCAGTATCTGCTCCTTTGGGCAAGGAGGAACAGGATGAGCACTGCAGAGCCCTACAAAATGACCTCCAGCAGGCCACTGGTGTGAATGTCTCTGACCAAACAACCAGAAAGACTTCATGAGGGTGACCCAAGGGCCCCATGTCCTCTAATGGGCCCTGAGCTCACTGCACAGCAGCATGCAGCTCGATTGGCATTCGCCATAGAATACCAGAATTGGCAGATGCACCACTGGTGCCCTGTGCTTTTTACAGATGATAGCAGGTTCACCCTGAGCACGTGACAGAAGTGAAAGAGTCTGGAGAAGCCAAGGAGAACATTATGCTGCCTGTAACATCATTCAGCATGAGCAGTTTGGTGGTGGGTTAATGATTGTCTGGGGAGGCATATCCAAGGAGGGTCACACAGACCGCTACAGGCTTGACAAAGGCACCTTGGCTGCCATTAGGTATCAGGATGAAATCCTTGGACCCATTGTCAGACCCTATGCTGGTACAGTGGCTCCTGGTGCACGACAATTCCTGGCCTCATGTGGTGAGAGTATGCAGGCAGTTCCTGGAGGATGAAGGAATTGATACCATTGACTGGCCACCACACTTTCCTGACCTAAATCCAATAGAACACCTCTGGGACGTTATGTTTTGGTCCATCCAATGACACCAGGTTGCACCTCAGACTGTCCAGGAGCTCAGTGATGCCCTGGTCCAGATCTGGGAGGAGATCCCCCACAACACCATCTGTCATCTCATTAGAAGCATGCACCGATGTTGTCAGGCATGTATACAAGAACACAGGGGCCATACAAAGTGCTGCGTACAATTTTGAGTTGCTGCAATTAAATTTTGGCAAAATGGACTAGCCTGCCACATAATTTTTTCACTCTGATTTTTGGGGCGTCTTTGAATTCAGGGCTCTGTAGGTTGATCATTTCATTTCCATCAAACGATATGGCATCCTTTCGTTCCTAACACATTACCCAGTCTATATCAGTATAGATATCCAGGAGGATTTCTTTTTCCCATTGAGATCTGATGTGTTTTCAAAGTGTTCCTTTAATTTTTTTGAGCAGTTTATATATATATATATATATATATATATATATATATATATATATATATCTCTCTCTCTCTCTCTCTCTCTCTCTCTCTCTATATATATATATATATATATATTTTATTTACTGTCTTTCTTAAGTAAAATTCTAGAGAAGGCAGTCATTATGCAGCTTAATGATCACCTCAATAAACTCTTCTTGATAAGTTTCTTTCAGGTTTCTGCACAAATCACAGTACAGAAGCTGCACTCATTAAAGTAGTAAATGACTTGCGGGTAAATGAAGACAGAGGCCGTTTATCTGTTCTCATCCTCCTAGACCTGAGTGCCACATTTGATACCATTGATCACAATATTCTTACAAATCACCTTAGTCAATGGGTGGGCCTCTCTGGCAGTGTCTTAAACTGGTTTGAATCCTACCTGGCAGGTAGAAAATTCTTTGTTAGTTGTGGTAATTATACTTCAAAGACACACACTATTCTATATGGTGTTCCACAAGGCTCTATCCTGGGTCCGCTGCTCTTTTCGATTTACATGCTTCCGTTAGGTCAGGTTATCTCGGGGCATAACGTGAGCTACTACAGGTATGCCGATGACACACAGCTGTATTTATCAATATGCCTGATGACCCAGACTCTCTTCATTCACTGACACAATGTCTCACTTGTGTTACTGAATGGATGAGTAGTAATTTTCTCAAACTAAATAACGAGAAAACAGAAATTTTAGTGATTGGCAATAATAAATATAATGAGGTTATTAGAAATAAACTTGATGCATTAGGATTAAAAGTCAAAACGGAGGTAAAGAATTTAGGGGTAACTATTGATTGTGACCTGAATTATAAATCACATATTAATCAGATTACTAGGACAGCATTTTTTCACTTAAGAAATATAGCAAAAGTTAGAACTCTTATAACACTGCAAGATGCTGAGAAATTAGTTTGAGCTTTTGTTTTCAGTTGACTAGATTACTGTAACACACTCCTCTCAGGACTACCCAAAAAAGTGCAGAATGCATCTGCTAGAATCTTAACTAGGGAAAGAAAATCCAAGCACATTTCTCAAGTATTGATGTCACTACATTGGTTACCTGCGTCATTTAGAATTGACTTTAAAATCCTGCTTATGGTCTACAAAGCCTTAAATAATCTCGCTCCATTTTATATTTCGGAATGTCTTACACCTTACACTACAAATTGTAACCTGAGATCTTCAAATGAGTGTCTGCTTAGAATTCCAAGAGCTAAACTTAAAAGAAGTGGTGAGGCAGCCTTCTGCTGTTATGCACCTAATATCTGGAATAGCTTGCCAGTCGGAATTCATCTGACGAATACACTGCTGAAAACAAATTACTTTAACATGGCTTTCTCATAGCTTCATCTTAGTCTAATCCTGATGCTCTGTATATTCAATTAATTATCATTATTATTCATGGTATTCATATTCAAAATCTGTACTAACCCCTAATTTCTCTTCTGTTCTTTTTCCGGTTTTCTGTGGTGGCAATCTGCGCCACCATCACCTGATGAAAGCATCATGATGTCCCTACATTGATGGATTAAAGGCCAGAAGTCCACATGACTGTCATCATCAAGTTCTACCATGAGAATCTTGAATACAATGAGGACTGATTAAGGTCATTTATGTTGGGTAGAATGCCTAGAGGGAGCTGGATGGTCTCATGGCCTGGAACCCCTGTAGATTTTATTTTTTTCTGCAGTCACCTGGAGTTTTTTTTTTTTGTTTTTGTTTTTTCTGTCCTCCTTAGTCATCGGACCTTACTTTTATTCTATGTTAATTAGTGTTCCCTTATTTTAAATCTTATTTATTTTGTCATACATTATTTGTATGAAAATGTGCTATATAAATAAATGTTCTTTTTTTACCTATGAACACACATTATCCTTTACCCTGCAAACCCTCACACTTGTCATTCACTTTGCTGTTTCCTTCCTTTCTGTTCCCTTCATCTGGCCACATATCACAGTTGTTTTTTATTGTTTGAAAAAATGTATATGGGATTTTTTTATTGATTTGATTAAACCTTTATCTTTCATGTCAAATGTTAGATTTCTGGCTTGTCTGGGTGCATTCTTTTCAACTTATAACATATAAATAAAATAAGATTATATGGACTACATTATTTTTGAAAAAAGACACCTGGGATTGACAAACCTGTACTAGAATATTGCATCAATTTAATATTTAATATACAGCTTTCATAATATAGCACAACTGGGTTTAAAGAAATATGATTTACCACACTTTTTTGTTTTCCAGAGTGTTGCTAGATCCGGTTTGAAAACCCATTATGTCCAACATTACTCTTACCATTTGATGTAAACTCAGCAAATTAAACTAATAATTTCAGATGCTCTGGAGCAATGAAAAGGAAATTTAAAATAGTGATAAAAATGGATCTTAAACAAAAAATCAAGTATAAAATAAATAATTTTCCCTTATATTAGAAAATTAAATATATCTTTTCAGAGGTTAATGATAAAGACAAAATAATATTGTCAAACTTTTACCTGTACCAATTACTTAGTCTTATAAAGATGACTTGTTTCTTTAATATGTTGTGTCATTTTGTTTGAAAATACAGAAAATTTGTGAAAAACAGGAAACACTGCTTAGATTATCTGTTAAAAAAAATCACTGTAACAAAGATAGATAAAGTTGTATAACAATGGATTTAATTTGGCATTTTTGCCACTGATTGGCAGAAGAAGACACCTTACTGTTAATGTCTAAGTAAAAATCTCTGCTGCGGGGTCTAAATTAATCTATATATAATGTATATAATACAAAGTTGACAGCCTCATTCACTCATACATTCATCAACAAAAACTATTTCTTATTTAAATAAAAGCAGAAATTTGGCAGGATGGTACATCTAGGTCAGTAGGTTTTTCCTAAGAAAGGGTTTTTTGATATATTAATATTTAGAAGTTAATACCCCCCACAACAGAAAAAATAAATACCCCCAAAATCTCAAAAATGCCTTGACAGATTTGACTAAAACTTGATGACATTACAAAAATAGCAGATGTGCTTTTAATTTTAACTTACATGCTGTGCACAGTGCTGACAGGGAGCTTTGTGCAAGCAAAAGTCACAGCAGAAGTAATTGACTACAGCACTGGCCAATAGGGTGGACAGACGACTGCAGAAAAGGTGGTGTCCAGGACAGGAAAAACCAGTTGTAATTGTAAATTGCCTTGAGGTTTGAAATGGAAAAGAGAAAGATCAGTGAAGCTCAATGGTTAGAAAGCTCTATAAAGCTCAAATGCCATAGGCAGACGCTGTGGCTATGAGTTTTGGTGCTGATTTGCCAGAAGCAAAAAGGCAGGGAGAGAGAAGTACAGGTGGAAGAGATGTACTTGCATCTAAGACAAGAAGGGAAATGGCATATATTTACAGTACATAAACATGTCTGTTTGCTTAAAACCAGGACACAGTTACAGTGACCTAAAAATATTACTTATTATTTGACTGTCACTTTACAACATTTGAGATGCAATTGGAGACATTTCTTTTGTTTTCCCAATTTGATCATAGACAGGTGAAGTGACTTGATCAGGACAAACAGTGTCAGTACCAGGATTTAAACCAACGACCTCAGGTTTTGAAGTCCTACAGTAGGTTTAAAGCCTTAACCACTACCCCACAAATGACAAAAATTTGACATGAAGTGTATTATGTGTGAAGATATCAAATAAATACTTTCACAAAAGGCACAAGCATAACAAAACAACTGCGCTTTTATTCAAGAATAAGGGTTAGGGTACAACAGTGACATGATTGCTTGGGTGGTGCAGCGGTAAGAACTGCTGACTCATAATCAAGAGGTCACGGGTTCAATTCTGGGTGCTTCCTACATTTTCTGTTTTGAGTAGTGAGCTGCTCTTATGGTTACTATTATAGACTAAACACAAACATTTGATTTGAGTCCGTAACAGCTGGTGCAAATTTGTGGTACTTGCAAAGGTTAGCGTTTTTTTTTTTTTTTTAATTCAGTATTTCTTTTCTCTCAGTCATGTTCACATTCCCCCTGATCTGACACCGCTGTGTTTTCAAATAGAGACATGCTATAACAGAGGTGAACTCAGATGAGGATGAGGGTTCTACATCGGAGAAAGAGAACAGAAGCCCTTCCTGCAAGAAACATCCGCTCACACATAAGAACAACACAATTGCACCAGACGTAAAGGTGAAAGATGGCACCTTTTGGATGCAGTGAATTTGCTACACGCATGTCCTTCAATGAAACAGCAGGGCTTACAGAGCTCACCAAGGTATCATGCAAAGTTCCATTTGCGATTATGTTTCTTGATGGTCTTTATATGAAAAACATTTATATATTACTTATATAAACGCCACATTGAATGTTGCTTACCTGTATTTATTTACTTATCTTATAAAGTCACAAGTAGACTGCAGAGCTTCCTGTGCTTGATCGACACGGGCATGCTGACAAAGTACATGTGCAATGCCACTCCTTATTCAAGGAAAAGATCAATGGCAGCTTCCACCTGCAGCTATAGACACTTCAGTACGAAAGAAACTCTCCATGCTAGTGTTTAGATCTGACAGTGTATGTGCCCAAAAAAAGAAGTCTGACTGCATATTATGGTGAGTGAGATGTTGGAATTCATACTACTAAAAGATCTTTTCTGCAGCATTATGCATTATACCAGTTGGCATTTATAACATGGAAAATTTATAGTTTTTAAAATGTACTGATGACCACAAAAATTAATTTTGCTTGATAGTTCTGTTATGTCTTTGAAACATGGTGGTGACATGTGTAGTTCAAATGAAACATGAGGTTAGGGTTTTGAAACTCGAGGGTGATATGTGCAGTTCAATTGTAGCTAATTAACTGTAGTTTGAAGCACTAAACTGACATGCGCAATTGAAATGAACATTCCTGAAAGAGAATTGAAACACTAACTTGATAAGCACAGGTCAGATGCTTTTGGGGAGTCCCAAAAGAGTTTAGAAATCTTACTACTGAAATGCCTACATTTACAGGGTGCATTTTATGAAGTTGTAATTTTTAATTTTTCCATTATTATACATTATAATTCCTCAGTGTCAAGCTTTGTTCATCACTTCTCATGAGTCCTGCTTCCTGAGTCTCAAATGCTATACTGTATACTTTATATATTTTAAAGGGAACTTTTATTGAACTTGTGATTTTTTTTAATGACTTAATTTCTATGATACTGACAATTAAGCATAAGAGGAATAATCAAGGAAGTTATGAAACTGTGTGGACTGTGCTGTAATTTTTTGTGACATTGTCTTAGTGCAGAAAGATTACCGTTAACAATGCATTTAGTTCTAAATGACAGCTCATGAGCTTTTTTGATATTTCCTTTATTAACATATTTTGGCAGTGTTTTCCATCCATATTTCCATTATCCTAACTACAGAGTCACGGGGGTCTGCTGGAGCCAATCCCAGCCAACACAGGGCGCAAGGCAGAAACAAACCCCGGGCAGAGTGCTAGCCCACCACAGGGCGTGCACACACACACACCAAGCACAATTTAGAAACGCCAATGCATCTAACCTGGATGTCTTTGGACTGTGCGAGGAAACTGGAGTACTAAGAGGAAACCCACGCAGACACGGGGAGAACATGCAGAAGTGAACCCGGGACTCCTAACTGCGAGGCTGCAGCGCTACCGTGCTTCCCTTGGGAGTGTTTTATTTTAATTTAATCATCCATCCATCCATCCATTTTCCAACCCGCTGATTCCGAACACAGGGTCACGAGGGTCTGCTGGAGTCAATCTGAGCCAATCCCAGCCAACACAGGGCACAAGGCAAGAACCAATGCTGGGCAGGGTGCCAACCCAGCGCAGGACAGACACAAACACACCAAGCACACACTAGGGCCAATTGAGAATTGCCAATACACCTAACCTGCATGTCTTTGGACTGTGAGAGGAAACTGGAGCGCCCGGAGGAAACCCATGCAGACACGGGGAGAACATGCAGACTCCACGCGAACCCGGGACTCAAAACTCCGAGGCTGCAGCGCTATCCACTGCGCCACCGTGCTGCCCTTAGGAGTGTTTTATTTTAATTTAATCATAATTATCTTTAAACATAAAATGCATGTTCATTGCTTGTGCAGATATGTAACATTTGTTAGGAATAACAAAAAAGTAACAAAACACAAAATCATTCTTTGTCTGAAATATGATATTTTTTGTAGATATAAATTTTGCAATGGATTGTTTAACTAATTAGGCCATTTTGGCCATCTCAAAATTTCACTAGGTAATACAAGTGTCTTCACAAATCTAGTGTACTTGATTCTTCAAAAAATTGTCTTGACCATTTCAGGGTCAAAAAGCTCTTTATTCTTCATTTTCGTTTTTGCAAATAAAATTTACTCAAATTGTTTTCAGGGGGTAATTCAAGCTTCTGAATTAACTTTGACTGTTTCTCCATCACTGAACAACCGGCTGATTTTTTACTCTCTTTAGTGTTGTACAGTAGATTCTAACCCATTTACTCTTCACCACCCTTTTCTTTTGTTTCTTTCGATACTCCAGTTTAAGTTTTTTTTTTTTTTTTAATTTTCCAGTTTCACCCATATAGCTTCACTCTGTAATATGCAGGACAAGGAATGTGGCTTTAAATATTGGTTGGATAGGAATTCTTTTTTATTTATGTTGTAGAATCTAAGAAAAACATCACTACTAGAAAGCCTGCAAATTCAAATCTACATAGACTTTTAGAAAGTCTTCCCCAAAATCACACATTAAAGATAACAAGGTATTTTACATACTAATTATACAGTATATTCTGTAACTTTGTAGAATGTTAGCTGGGCTTGATATCAAAGGAGTTCATATGCTCTTTGAAGATCCAACTAAGGGAATCCTCACTTTATTGTTTATTCATAATTTCCCCAGTAGTTGTCAAAATCTTCGTGATTGTATATGCTGGAGTACCAATAGGGAAAATTTAACACTTAAGGAGAGAATGATACATTCATCCTAAAAAGCTTGAATATTATATTATATATTGCATATGATTCACAGAAGTTTTTTTCATTTGAAAGAGTAGATTAAATAAGAGTTATGTGTTTTATTTACACAATTATTTGTGTAAAAAGCCTCATTGCTGATATATTTTAAGTGTATTTATATTTTAATATACTGTATAGTACTGTTGTTAGGCACAATAGGGCATAATCACCCAGAAGGAAAATAATGAACTACTTCAGTAACCTAGATAGGCTTTCAGGATTACACTCCATGGGGTAAACAGTTGGAAGGTAAATATCTGAATTTGATAAACTGTATGGATAGAACTACGTAGAGACTCACTCTTCTCACAGCAGTGAAAATATGCCATTCCTATTCTACCTACTTGTATTCAATCAATTATTTTTTGACTTTTTATGATGCTGGTGTATTTCCTGTATCTGATTATTTGTTTCATTGCTTTTTTGGATATGGAATATGACCAAATAATTTATGAGGAAGCCTAACAGGAGAAGAATGTCTTTTTTTTTTAAAAAAAGGCAAGCTTTACCTTCATGGTTTGCTATGCTTCATATGGGTTTATTGCGTAGTTATCTGAATTTAAATTAAAGAGGTGATAGATATGATCCGGGAGGCTGCTTCATTTCTTAATTTATAATAGAAAGAATTAATCACTTATATCTCTGAAGACCAAGTATACTAGAGTGAGGCTACTTTTATCACTGTCATGCTGCTCTAATGAATACCAAGACTAGATGGATGCCTAACCTGCATAATCAAGATTTAGTGCCACATGAGGTTGATGCCTGTCCGGACTGCATTGTGTGCAGGGCAAGAACCATGTTAGGCACAGAAACCAATAACCAATAATTACTGAACTAAAGCAGGAAATGAGCCAGATAGGCCACAGATTCACTGATTTAATCATTCACTTGACTCTGTGATTCACTGTGATATGCCAAGATGATATCATTCATTACAGATTTCTAGGATATTATTAGTTATGTATTTAGGAAAAAAATCATCAGCCGCCATCCTAAATAGGAAGAGGGTGTGCAACAATTATCCCATAAACTAGTAGAAATTGTGTTGTTTTGTAACATGCTTAAACTTTCTTTTACAAATAACTAGTCGATCTTCTATTAATATATACTGCATATACTTAGGCAGGTAGTGTAGTGGAGTGGTTTAAGCTTTCGACTTCAAACCCTGAAGTGGTGGGTTTAAGTTCTGCTACTGACACTGTGTGACCCAGAGTAAGCAAGCCTATTCAACTGCCTGTGTTTCAATTGGAAACACTAGAGACATCTAACCAATTATATCTCAAATGTCATAAGTAGGCTTGGATTGAAGGTGTTAGCCACATAAATATATAATGATAATAGGCAAATAGTACATAATTCATATTGTATCTCCTGAAGAAGGTCATCAGTGATTAACTCTTCTTTTGTACCAAGGAATAAGGACTAAAAATATGGTCATTCTTTATACTACAATATTGTTTATTGTTTTTTTTTATTAATATGCACGTGGGAGAAAAAAAAAGTGCTGTTGAACTGAACGACTTAGTTTGGGGAAATGTAAGAGGAATATCACTTTAGTGTTTAGGCATATAAGAAAACCAAATATACATGTAACAGTTGGTCTGATGGCCTTGGCTTGAACTTCATGTTGCTTAGTGATATTTTGGTTTGTTTTTGTGATTCTTCTTGTTTTTGATAAGACATCTTGGAATAAATAGACTTAATGATTTTTAGAAAGAACACTTAAACTTAGAGGAAAATTAACCTATGCCACTCAAGAAATAAAGTTCTGGTCTAAAAATCACCATATTTTTTGCTCCATAAGATGCACCTGACCATAAGATACACCTAGGTTTAGAGGAGGAAAACAAGAAAAAAAATATTCTGAACCAAATGGTGTACTAATATATTTAATAAAATATAGCAGAATAATATTTCAACCATGTAAAGTCAACACCAGTATTAAGAACCATCATCACTGTCATTAACAAATGAGGAGAGACTTTAAGGTTCAAGAACTCTTTTAGTTTTCTGGAAATCCCATGATCTCCTCATCGCTAGTGTCAGAATTTATGAAGCTCAGTTGCTCACAATCACTGATATCACTTTCTTTGCTATCTTCATATATGATACTATCTTCAATTCCATCTAAGGCATTGCTAATGGCAGCTTCCACTCTCCACGTTAGTGTTTAAATCTGGATGGTGCATGTGCCCAAAACATTAACATTTATATGTTACTTACATAAAAGCTGTATCGAATGTTATTTACCTTGATTTATTTACTTACTTCCTACAGCATAAAGTCACAAGTAGACTTCAGAGCTTTCTGTTTTTGATCAACACAGGCATGCTCAAAAAATGCACGTGTAATGCCACACTGACACTTCAGTTCATAAGCAATGCAGTCAGACTTCTGGTCTGAGCAATTACACCGTCCAGATCTAAACACTAGTGTGGAGAGTCGTTCGTGTACTGAAGAGTCTATAGCTGCAGGTGGAAGCTGCTGTCACTGTACTTTGTATATAAGAACGAGATCGAATGTTATTTACCTATTTACCTTGATTTATTTACTTACTTCCCACACCGAAAATCACAAGTTGACTGAAGAGCCTGTTCATGCTCAAAAAATACATGTGTAATGCCATGAAAAGTGCACGCTGACACTTTCAATTCCCAAGCAATGGTATGAGAATGCAGTTAGACTTCTTTTTTGGGCACATACACCGTCCAGATCTAAACACTAACGTGGAGAGTTGCTCATGTACTGAAGACTCTATAGCTGCAGGTGGAAGCTGCCATCGCTGTACTTTGTATATAAGAGCCACATTGAATGTCATTTACTGTACTTATTTACCTTACTTATCTTCCTACAGCATAAAGTCACAAGTAGGCTGCAGAGCTTCCTATGTACATATACAAAGTACAAAAAACAACAAAAGCGTTCATTCTTTCTCCGATGTAGAACCCTTGTCATCATCTGAGTCAGGTTAGGTAATACACATCACAGTCTGTGACGTAGTATTTGCACCATAAGTTGCACAGACATTTTCACCCACTTTCGGGGAAAAAAAAGTATATCTTATGGAGCGAAAAATATGGTAATTATTATCTCATCTTTCTTTTCTCGGCTAGATATTAAAGATTACATACCAGATGAGCCCCGGCCTAGGCTACTGTTCAGTTTGCTATGTGGTTTTAGTTTTTATTATTTTGTCTGCTACATTGTCTGTGATTCAATGGCATCATGGGAGTTTTGCTATACAACATGGTCATTAGTTATTTATTTTATAAAATGTTATCGAAAGCAAAATGAAACAAGACAGATGCTGCAGTTCAACCATCAAAACAAATGTGGAACTTGAAAAACAATTGCAGTAGGATGGTCAATCAAGAAGAAAACGACAAGCAAGAAACCCAAATGCCTCAAAGTGGGTTAAAAGATTATAACAGATGATTACAAACTAAATCATGGAAAAACTATTGCTGTTAATACACATTTAAAATCTTGACAAATTACAATGATGGGAGCCAAGCACATGAATGCAAACATGTGTGCATTATTTCTGGAAAATTAACAATTCATGAATGAAACATTCACAAGTCTGGAAGAGAACTAAGAAAATTTCCAAAACTAGTCATGTGAAAGAGATCAAGTCAAGAAAGAAACCGGGTCATTTATTTTAAAATCTGAAATTTTGTGCTTAGACTTGGCAAAATGTTTAGAAACTAAATGCTTTAAATTCAATGAATGAATGGTTGATTAGTGTTCAGCTCAATGTAAATTGTTTTTGTGAAAGGTTTTGGACATGTACATATCACTCCAACCTACAAATGACAGTAGTTGTAGATTTGGAGGTTTTGAGCATGTTGACTTTTAATATGCAACTACATTTTTGTTCCATTGAAGACATGAACAGTGTCCCAATTTAGAAAAGTAATTGACTTTGTTATTAGATCATTTAAGTGGAGTAAGGGTTGACTATCATGTCAGGTATGTTGATATTATGGGAGAATAAAGAGAGGGGTGATGTATCAACATCAACATATAATGGTGCTTCAACATATAATGTACTATTTTTTTTTAATTTTTTTTTAAATAGATCTATGTATTTCTTTTGCTTGGCGATTCTAAATTGGCCCTAGTGTGTGCTTGGTGTGTGGGTGTGTTTGTGTGTGTCCTGCGGTGGGTTGGCAACCTGCCCAGGATTGGTTCCTGCCTTGTGCCCTGTGTTGGCTGGGATAGGCTCCAGCAGACGCCCGTGACCCTCTGTTCGGATTCAGCGGGTTGGAAAATGGATGAATGGATTTCTTTTGCATATTTCAAGTATGTCAGTGTTCAAATCTATATTAGAATATAAAGTGTATTGGTATACAATATATCCTGATCTATATGATTAGCCTCTATAAAAGATACGCTCACATCATGTGCAGACTTAAGGAAAAATTGTATTTGAGCAGAAATGCAATAAACAGAAAAATTGAGAGACAGGCCCATTGTGTAACTAGATAACAAGAGGCATGCAATAAGGTATGTCAGTCTGTGGGTTGTTGGTATAAAGAAAATGGGAATGGCTGTTCATTTATGCATAGTGAAGTGTTTAAAGAATGTACCTTTCCACATTAGTAATATAAAAAATATATCAATATATTGTAACCAGAAAAGATCAACTGACTAGTTACTTATTTTAAATTTAATCAGAACTAAGTTTAGTCAAGAAAGGAGCATAGAAATGGAGACAAACAATAATGCCTTCAGCAATACTTTTTTTTGTTTTGCCTCTGTGGTGTTGTTCTTGAAGCAGTGTCATAGAACTCAGACCCATTGTCAAGTACATATATGAGTATGTGTGAGTGTCAATGGCCATTTTTATACTGGTATTCACAGCTTTCCTGTGTCTTTTGAATGATGATGAAAAAAATTTCTTTGCCCTTCAAAAAAATGAATTATATTTTAATTGAAGTGCTCTAAATCTTGCTTATTTATTGATTTTGGGACTATCTAAAGTCTTGCCTTAATCTCTACCTCTTACTTTAATAAAATCTTTATGAGTTTTAATTAGTGTGTTAGAACAGCTTTGTATGACAATAACAATTTAAAAGAAAACGTTTGTGAGTGTCAAATGTGTCACAGGGTCATCGGCACACTAATAGCATAAGGTTCTTTACATGCCATAATACTAACCTAAGAATTGAACAAAAATCATCCCTTTTTTATGGGTTGCAAGGGATATTGCCCTAAAGAAATAAAATCCATGAAAATTATAAATATAATTATAATTATAAAATTATATACATGCCACTAGAATAACATTTCCCTAAATACTCCAACAAAACCCATGACAATCTAGGTATTAGACCACTGAAGAGTACCAACCTTTCAAAATAAAAAAGTAAGTAAAGCAATGGAAAAAAAACTGGAAAAAAGCAAACAACTTCTCAAGGAGCTTAAAACCTGCTCACTAAAAACCCAGTGACAGTATGCAAGTCACATTGGGAACAATAGGCTTTAGAAAGCTAAATTATGTAATAAGAGTCAATATCTAAACTTTAACCAAATCAAACAGTTTCCTCCTGCTGACAATTCCAAGTAAACTTACAGATATCATGTCTTTTTTTAAACAAGAGCTGAAACATTATTTTATGCCACTATGCACCATAGTATTTCATCTTTGGTCAGTTTTTTTTAGGAAGGACCCTGCTAGTATAAGAGGTGCCCCTTTGGTCTCAGGTTTTAAATCCCAGATGAAGACTCACTACTTCAGTTTCTGTCTTTGAACTGCCTTTCCCAAGGTTTGTTCCATTTTTTCCCCAACAACGTTTTTTTTGGGAGGTTTTTCCTTGTCTTCTTAGAGCGTCAAGGCTGGAGGGCTGTCAAGAGGCAGGGCCTGTTAAAGCCCATTGCGGCACTTCTTGTGTGATTTTGGGCTATAAAAAAATAAATTGTATTGTATTGTACATAGGTCTTGGTGTTCACTGCAGAAATTTGGATATTGCTTGTTCTAAAATGTTTTATCTTTGCTGGAATACAGTTATCCAGGAGCTCTACAAAACACAAAAAACAAATATTGTCATTTTAAGATGTAAACATCAATTTATTATTTTACACAAACACACATACAGATACTATACTTCTTTTCTGTATGTTTTTATAGTAGTAGAATCAGAATCTAAATTAACCTGATAGCAAATTTTTAACCCCATCACCAAACTTCCATTTACACGTAAGAAAAAATATTTAGCAGAAAATTTCAATATGTGGTTGCATATATTTCCATTCTGCCCATCTTAAGTAGGGATAACACAATGACATAAAATGTCTTAACAACGTACAAACAACATGACTATCAGCAAACATCTTTGCTACAAACAACATGGCCCAGGTCAAATGGAAACATTAAATGGTGAGAACTGTAAAAGAAATGTATGCAAGATGGTGCTGCATGTATGAAAACATTATTAACTCTTGGATTTCCTTGGACTTTTTAAAAGAAGTATACATTTAAAGTTTTGAAATCTAAGAAATTAATTTTTAATATTTACTGTATATTACCTTCAATATTAAAAATTAAGTGCTTTTTCCTGTGACACCATACTTTTTTCTGCAGGACAGCACCATTTGTGATCTTTTGTTTGCTATTACTATGCAGTTAATAGGTAAAATGAACTGGAAGCATGTAGTGCATGGCATCACTGGGTCAAACGTGTAATGTTAATGTCGTTCACTTCTTGGTTGGCCAAGATTTGATATCCAAAATGTTTCTCTCGCGCTTTCTTTGTTGTTTGATTTTCAGGCTTTACACCTTTATTTAGAATGTTCTTGACTATAAATTAGGGTTTTGCTTTGGCTGTGAAATTTCGAATGTTACAATTTCTGGTACCAAATGTTGCCCATTTTTGACTTTGTGTCATCTTCTGGTCACATACTTTACTGCCACTTCTACCTTTGCAGGCAGAACAAAACTAATAGTGATGAAATCATTCAAAATGCCATAGAACAGGACAAAAACAACAAACATAATGCAGAAATAAATATATTAGACAAAAAACATTATTTTATATTTTAGGGCACAGGTGTTGATCCAGGCCAGGAGGGCCGCAGCGGCTACAGGTTTTTATTCTAGCCCTTTTCCTAATCAGTGACCTAATTTCACTGCTACTTCACATTTTAATAGCCCTGTTAGAAGGATTCAGTCCACTTAATTGATTTGTTTCCTCATTAAAATGCAGCCAAACAGAAATGAGATGTAAAACGAGCCATCAGATGACCGGCTAAACTGGGTCTTCAAACACTAACCAGTTTCTTAATGAGAAGCCAGTTCTTGCTGTTAATTAAACCCGCTATTTAATTCCATGGCTTGTTGTTGCTCTCATTCTGCCACAGCTGACATTTCCAAAACTGTTCATTTTCTGTTTTTCATAACAACATCGTTAAAGTGTTTTGGTGAGTTGAGAGAGCAACCTTACTGAGACCTTCACCTTTCTTTCCTTTCAGATATTGTGTGATGTGGTGGCTTGTTTTGTGCCTTGCTATTACTTGGTTGCTAATGAAGGAAAAAGAAACAACTAAAAGGCCTGAGTCAAGTTACTTAAAAGAAGTAATCAGCAGCAACAACTGGTCACTAATTAAGAAGATGGTTAGAATGAAAACCTGCAGCCACTGCGGCCCTCCAGGACTGGAGTTTGACACCCCTGTTTTAGGGCATAACTAAGAATTGGGAGTCCTTATTAAATATCTCTAGACAGACAGAAAACAACATTTTACAGTTTTAAAATAGCTGTTATTTGTAACATGAACAATAAGCTAATATAAAAAGAACCTACATGTGAAAATGTAAGTACACCCTTAATACTCCTATATCAACTGAGAAGATAGCTAAAGCTATGTAGTGCCAATCAAGTAGCTGATGATCAGGAATTCCTACAAATCTATAAATACAGAACCTTTGCAAGGAAATTTTAGATTACACAAAATTTCATAAATCTGCGTGCTCCTCTTGAGTTGAGGCAAAACAGCACTCTGAGTTGTATAAGGGTACAGACACATAGGCCACTTTGCATAGTTCTCTTTTGTTAAGAGTAGAGTAGCACAAAGTCTAATATTACACTCACTCAAAACCTAACAAGTTGTATGGGCCTTTAGAGATGAAGTAATTTGGAATTAAGGGAACAAAGTAATTTTAAGATGTAGTGGTCCTTTTTATTTTTGAAGACAATTGTGTGATTTCTTAATTATTTAAATGATTGAATGGATACATGCTTTGAAAAAGTTTCTTTCATCCTTAAGGAACTGGCATTATCTTGGATTATGGAAACCTTTGATTTAAGACCTTCAAACTGTGGTGTAATTGACAAATTTTTTGTCAACTACTTCCCTGTTCAGGAAAAAAAAAAACATTACAACTAATCACCTTCTTACAGTCTTAGCATTTTGAAAAACATTCATGCTAATCCTGTCATGGATTTCATTCTGCAGGTAAGGTGGAAGATAATTACTAAAACACAGAATTAAAAAAACTGCATGATATAATTGCTGGCTGCCATGGTGATGTTTGTGGTCTTCCTGTTTTAATAAATTAGGAGCTGCTGAGAAATATTATATGTTAGTCAAGATCTGACAAAACCTTTTTCGATTAAGGAAAAAGCAAATTAAATTAAGCTGATTATGTGCAATATAAAGAGCTTTTCTGCTGATTTGGTCAGGCAATAGAATTTGAACCGGACTTTAAAGTATATTTTTGGAAGCAGTGAACACTGCAAAGGTAGATTAAGAAGGTGACAGATTAAAAATGAAATTAATCCAAAAAACTGATAAACAGACTAGAATTAATCAATGTTGTTACTTTGCTACAGTGGAATTTGCTGAAATAGACATAAAATCAGAAGCTGAAGGTATTTTAGTTACCCAGAATGATCCCATGGTTTATGCAATACTATGATACTGTCATAATGTATTCACTGTGGCAACATTGCAAGGCATGACTAAAAAGTGTTTTAATTATATTGCCATAAATGTGTCTATTATCTTTTTCAGTAAGCGGGATGATCAAATTCTTATATTTCACAGTTTTTATGCTTTTTGTGATGGACAAAATTACTTTCATAATATTTTTTGCATTTATTGGCAGAGAATTAAGAAATTGTTTTGGACAAATAATCAACCCACAAATGTGAATGAGCTAACACAAAAGTAATAGCCATCTTGGGAAAAAGCTCAGTTAACAAAAAGAATTACTATGCAGAGACACTGTATTTGCAGTTTACTGTAATCTGCTAAACCTAATAACTTCCAAGATAATCCTAATATTTTCAGTTACAGCCACTTCAGATGTTGCTCAAGGACATAGCATTGATTCAGTTTACCATGGAGCATTGTGGGTTCTTCTGCCTTTTCTGTGGTGTAGTAACTTTATGTAAAATATATGAAAGTATCACACTCACTTTAACGCAGTCCCTGTATTGCAAAAGTAGCTATCCCTTGGATTAACTCATATATCAAGTTTTATTGAAGTGTATATATGTTAAGGATTTGCCAGTTTACTCCTACTCACACACACACACATATAAAAACATAGATGTAATGAAGAATATGCTGCTGCTGTGAGATTTTTGATTCTTGCTCATATTTAACTTTCACCACACCACAGTTTTCTGGATTAAAGAGCTGAATTCCAAAATAATAAAACTGGGTTCTACTTTCTTCCTAAAAGTGAATCTTGCCTGACTTTGGTTTCCCATACTTGAGATGTATTCTTACTATTTGGACTATATGACCTGATATCCGGAGGCTATACCTCTATGGGTGACTAATTTCACATCTATTGCCCGGGAACTGGTAGAGGTCTTCTTGTGAGTCAACATCCCTAAGGAGGTCCTTACCGACCAGGAGATGCCTTTCACGTCATGAACCTTCAGGAAAGTCTCCAGACTGTTGCACATTAAACACCTCAAAATGTCCACATTCCATCCACAAATGGACAGTCTGGTTGAGCACTTTAACTAAATGCTCAAACAGATGCCGAGGAAGGTAGTGTGAGCTAATGGGAAAGACTGGGACCGACTCCTACCCTTGGTTTTGTCTGACTTCCGTGAGGTTCCCCGGTAGGCAACTGAAGGGTTTGTTCAACATGATCAATGATGGTTGGAAGGAAAAAGAGACTCCACACTCATGCAGTATTTTGGAGCATGTTGCAGAGCTGCATGATCACTTCACAAGGCTCTGCCCCGGTAAAGGAACATCTTGAGGGTGCCGAGACAGTGCAGGCCCAAATCTACAACAGGGGCTTCTGCCGCTGTGAATACTGTCACAACAACATGATTAAGGTGTTTATTCCCACACCCCACTTCAAACTCTTAGCACACTGGTAAGGGCCCTTTGAGATAGAGGAGTGTAAAGGTCTTGTTAAGTATTTGGTATACAAACCAAATTGGTGTCCAAATGAGTGCATCTATCATGTTAACGTTATGAAACCCTGGGTAGAATGTGACTCCTGCAGCTTGGTGCTCACTGCCGCCTTGTCGCTTTTAATAGAGGCCAAAAATAACTCAGTAGAATAAAATTAAAATACAAACTAATGAGCGTACATTTAATCATATGTCCAACACTTTGACCTTTAAGAGGAACAATTTGCTTATGGTTTTTGTGTAAGGATTAGGATGAGTCTAATAAATACAGAAGTAGGTCGACTGAATGCTGAGCAACTTTTTGCTCAGTGTTAGAAATTTGGATTCTTTTAGTATTTCCGTCTCCAAAGACCGTGAAAGCTTATGGTGTCAATAAAAGGTATAAACATAGGAGGTGAATGTGGGCATCGTTGTCTGGTCTGACTATTCAGTGTGATAATAACTTTGGCCATAGGTGAATTACAAAATATGTCTATCCAATTAATACTATAAATAAATCATCATAAGCAAATTTCACAAAAAGCATAATGTTTGCAAACAACAAAAAATAATAATGATGGGACAAATGGATTGTTACCTTCAAACTTGTACTAATTATGTGTATGAAGTTGGCTTCTCTAAATTTTTGTCTTCAAATGCATTTTTTGAACATGAACTACTTAATAATAATAAAATAATAGTAAATTACAATTATACAGCACTTTTCTCAAAGCAAAGCTCAAAGCACTTTGCATAGACATAAATGGAACCACTTGATCTGCCACCAATGTGTAGAAATGAGTCCACCACACATTAGCTATTAGGTGGTGAAGGGATGAGAAAGAAAGCCAATTGGAGACATGGGGTGATTAGGGGCTAGAATTGCCAAGGCCATGAATGGCAATTTTATTCAGGACGTTGGGAAAATTCTACTCTTTTTGAAAGATGCCCAGGAGTCAGGACCCTGGTTTTACATCTGTTCTATACGGAGTTGCCAGACATCTCAATTTGAGTGGGACTGTCCCAAGTTCAAAACACAAATCCAGTCTTCTGCCTCTGAAAATTGAACAAAAGTTGAACAGAAAACATATGTAGAAAAAAATCTTAGTTAAATTTTTATATAGAATATCTAGTTAAAGAGGGTCACTACATTTTTGTAGACAACCTGGCATACCATCTTTTATAAATAAAATTTGCAACTGTCAGCTGAAGTTATATCAAACATACCTGTACTTCAGTGACTATTTTATATATGTTCTCTTCTATATACAATTTTTTAACAACTCTACAGACACCAGAGACACTCTTACAAAAGTTCACGCCTTTTATTTTCTTTTCTGCACAGCACACAGTGCACCACAAACAGCTCAGTCCTTTTCTTCTTTTCTCTCTATCCTTTCTCCTTTTCTCTCTTCTGCCGCCTCTACTCCTCCCTTCGCAAGCTCTGTCCTCCACCTTCTGACTCCGGCTCCCCGAATGGTGTAAGGCGTCCCCTTTTATGTTGCTTCTAAGCTCTGGGCGGCTACCCTCTTGTGTTCCAGGGGACATACTCCCAGTGCTTCCACTCTATGGGTGTTCCAGCTGGGCATGAGCCCCAGCTGTCCGCCGGAATATGTACTTATTTACATATACTTACATTTTTAAACTATACATGTTTATATATTCATCCATCCATCCATTTTCTAACCCGCTGAATCCGAACACAGGGTCACGGGGGTCTGCTGGAGCCAATCCCAGCCAACACAGGGCACAAGGCAGGAACCAATCCTGGGCAACCAGGAACCAACCCACCGCAGGACACACACAAACACACCCACACACCAAGCACCACTAGGGCCAATTTAGAATCACCAATCCACCTAACCTGCATGTCTTTGGACTGTGGGAGGAAACCGGAGTGCCCGGAGGAAACCCACACAGACATGGGGAGAACATGCAAACTCCACGCAGGGAGGACCCGGGAAGCGAACCCGGGTCTCCTAACTGCGAGGCAGCAGTGCTACCACTGCGCCACCGTGCTGCCCTGTTTATATATCTATAATTATATTTTAATTGAAAGTATCTATTTCTTGTCTTCCTTAGTTTCTTAACATCTTTTTTTGGTTACTTGAAACGGTGGCTGTCTCGATCTGTGATTTTGGAAATCTGGCAACCCAACTTCCACTGGATAGCACTGTATTTACAGCATACTGTCACTGTACTGAGGCATTGAGATCCACACACAGACCATGGGGTAAGCATCCCCTACTAGCCTCCCCAACAGCTCTTGCAGCAGCAACCCTTGGTTTTTCTAGATGGTCTACCATTCAAGTGCTGGCCAGGCACAAACATGCTTAGGTTCAGGTGGATGACCTGATCTGAAATGCAGGTGGTGTGGCTCCATATAATATTTATTATGTTAATGCATACAGTATAGTAATAGAGAAATGTAGAAAATACTAATGACATACTTTTAAACAGGGCTGATGTGACAATAATAACCCTATAACCCTATTTCGTTGGATTTTGAAAAGTTAATTATGTAGCCCACATATACTGTATAACTGCATTATGGGGGCATCTCTCCCAGTGCAGGTTTAAATGCCATATTCTGGGTTAGGTAGCTGACTCCTTACTTTTGGGGAACTGGTGCAGAAATTCATACAGCCAGATACTCTTCCTAATTCCAGGAATGTAAATCTGTGGAGCCAGGCTGAATATGGCTTTGCTGAACATGAACTCATAAAGTCATTTGTCTATGCTTTCAATGTTTGTAATTGTATAGACAATCAGCTTTGAGGATGTCTTTGAGGACTGTGCTTAAAGGTTTGATTGCTAAAGAAACATATGACGGGTTTATCTGTGGTTATGTTAAAGGGCAATAGGTTCAATGCTCCGTGTCTGTTACTGCAATAACAATTATACTGTATATGTTTTTTTAATACTATGTACAACTTTATTGGTTAAGGTTTCAAAAGTCTGGGGCACTGGGATAGGGGAATGTACTTAGAGAGAATTTTAATGGCACTCTTGTGCTGTCAGAAATGGCTCATGTTCACAAAATCCATCTGCTATTACCATTCAATGGAGGGGACCACCGTCCAGGTCCTCTCTATTCTCTACAACAACATTTATTTATATAGCACATTTTCATACAAAAAGTAGCTCAAAGTGCTTTATATACTGAAGAAAAGAAAAACAAAAGAAAAACTAAGAAATTAAAATAAGACAACATTAGTTAACATAGAAAAGTCAGTTTGTGCACACAGTAGGCATACTCATCACCCAGCCATTCCATGACAATTTCCAAGGTCAACCTCTCATCCTGCCTCTTTGTCCTTCTTTATAGCCCCTCGACACTGGCGAAACTCCTGAGGCCTGAAATAGATGAACTGCAAATCCTCCTCCACCATCCACACACACACACACAAACATAGACAGGCACTCATTAACACAGACACACATGTAACATTTCTTTCTTCCCCAACAAATTGACTTGTAGTCCTTTCTCACTCACCCTTAAAAACTATGGCCATTTCACCCATGTATTTATGCATTTGACAACTGTCTTCAATGCAAACCCTTTCATACCAAAAAGAGGGAAGACACCTACCCCTTTTCGAATGCTCAATTTGGATTGACTGAATGATTTTCTGACACTGAACACCTCATATGCTAACCATGCTTCTCCTTAACCCTTTGGGATTTATCTTTCTTGCTTGGTGATGCAGTATCTTTTACAAAGAGCATTATTTATTTTTCTGAGGTTATACGGTACTTGAAAATTGAAAAGATGTGTGAACATATAATTGAAAAGCAAAGTCTAAGAATATTTATATTTAAATACTGTCACACATGCTTGGGCGGCAGTCAAAGGGCTCAAATAGGGGTGTTGACAAGCCGGATGTATTGCCGGTGGGCACTATTGCCTCTTCTTGTCTATCCACAAACCTTCAAGAGGGAAAACCGCCTGACTGCACCACTTCTGCCTCTGAACTCCTGACCTTGCGTCTGGCAACAACTGATGAACTCTATTCCACTTCCTGTCCTGCTAGCACACCCTTCCTGTCCTCCTGCTATAAAACAAGTCAAAAGCCACAAATCAAGCAGTTAATACACATTTTGCTTAGGCTCAGTCAGAAGAATTTAATCTTTTTGCTTGTTCAAATGTTTTTTTGTTTTTTTTTTCTATTTCCTTGCACTACAGTATATGGGGTGAATTCCCAACACTTTTTTGTGCTGATCGTATCTTCTTGCAATGCACATTTTTAACCTTACAATTTTTTAAAGTTTATAAGATAAAGTACATTTTGACTGATTGTCTTTAAAACATCAGTTGTATAAAAATGGCTTGTTTTGTACTATTTCTTTAAAATCAAATTTTTATATCTAATGTGTTATATTTTTTAAAAATTTGTGGAAAAATTAGTATAATGATGCCTTTAGTAGGTACATACCAAATTTCTTTAAGAAATTTAGAAAATAAACAATGAAACAAACAGTTGTATGAAAAGCATAAACATTTCCTGTTCCATCTGCATTTTCCTATTTTTAAATTCTTCTTTATTATATAAAATGATGATTTGTTTTTGTTGCAGTGTCTGCCATCTAGACACACAGATAATGGAACCTTAATAAGGTAAGGTAAGACAACTCACAATCAATCAATCAAGCCTTAAATATTTAGCCTGGCAAGACCCTATTTGCACACATTTGTTTATGCTGCAAGCTCTGTCATTCCTGCTACCATCCTAATCTTCTTTATCTACATCTGCTTCTCTGAATTGCTGTAAGCACACTGTGGCACACTTTCTGTGCATTTGTTGTAAATGATGGCTTTACTCCTCAGAACACCTCTAAATAAATTGATTTGACTTGTACGCTTGCTATCTAGTAAGCTGTGATCAAAAAATCCCAATTTCTTCTGTTTTTAACCACAATCGATGTGTCCAAACTGCTGAAAATGTATTTAATGCCACCTTCAATGCCACTGTCCATTGTACTGGTAACAGGTAGCCCTGGCTTGATTTTTGAATTGTCATGTCCTTGTCTGTGGTTTGTCGATATTTCAGAAGCAGATATGATACTCCCTGAGTAGCAGGTCCCCTTTACTTCCAGTCTGTTTAGTCTCAACCCTCACAAATATGGGAGCTTTTTCTCTTCCTAACAATTTATTTCTTGTATAGCCCAAAATCACACAAGGCTGTAACAGGCTAACTGTTTTTTGACAGCTCTTCAGACTTGACTCCCTAACAAGAGAAGAAACCAACACACCCTAAACACACACACACACACACACACACACACACACACACACACACACATACAAACCTTCTAGAGAACAAGAAAAATTGGAAGAAATGGGAAAGGCAATTCAGACTGAGACTCCCTTCCAGGTGCTTTTGGGCATGCAATAGTTTTACAAAAATAGGGGTCGCTGTTGCCCCGTGAAACCCAACTGACAGACGTCCAGGACACCAAGAAGAATCTTTTAATATTTTTCTTCTATAAAGTACACAAAGCACAGAACACTCCACAATTCTCCAATAACAATAATGATAACAATAATCATATAAATAAATCAATCCTCCACTCCCAGCAGCTCTGTTACACACCCTTCCAACTCTGGCTCAGCTTGCTGGGTCCTCATAGTCCTTTATATAGTCCTTGACCCGGAAGTGCTCCTGTCCTTCAGTCCTTGTGATTCGGTTCAGATAAAGAGTTATATTTTTCTTCAGCCTGGAAGTATTTCTGTTCTTCCGTCCCCATGACTTGGGAGTACTTCCGGGCTATACGGGAAACAACAATCCCCTTGTCTCCCTGCAGCACCACATGGTGGCACCCACGGCACCCAGCAGGGCTGTAAAGCCGAATTCCATCTTCCATGATGCCCTGCGGGAATCCGGGGCACCTGTAGGCTGCAGAGAAGCCACCATCTAGCGTCTTGGATGTGTCAGCTGGGATAAGCTGCCGGCCGTCCATCACACCATCACAATAAATATAGTAAGTTAATGGACGCTTGGTGGCGCTATACCCACCTTTCTTCCAACAGACAGATACAGCCACTGTTTAAAAGCACCCAGAAGTATTTTAATTTCTTCTATAAAGTGCACAACACACCTACTCCACCACAATACACAATAATCACAATACAATAATCCTCCTCTCCTCCCAGCAGCTCTGTCACACTCCCTCCCAACTCCAGCTCAATCTGCTGGGTGTCCCACAGTCTTTTTTATAGTGCTTGACCCGGAAGTGCTTCTGTCCTTCAGTCCATGTGCTTCCATAGCACTTCCGGGTCAAATGAAAACTCTTCTTTTTCTTCAGCCCGGAGGTACTTCAGTTCTTCTGTCCCTGTGACTTGGGTGTAATAGAAACAGAATTCGCTGTGTCTTCCTGCAGCATACCCTGGCGGCACCCACGGTACCTAGCAGGGCTGTGAAGCCAAACTCCATTTTCAATGATGCCCTGCGGGAATCTGGGGCACCTCTAGGCTGCAGGGAGAATGCCATCTAGTGTCCTGGTTGTGTTGATCGGGATTAACGGCCAGCCGTGCATCACAATACATATACATACATATATACACACATATATATATATATATATATATATATATATATATATATATATATATATATATATATATATATACACACACACACAGTACAATCCCTTTTAACTGGCCTCGCATTAACCAGCCGCCTGTTAAAGTAAAATAAAATACTTTTCTTGTTTTAAATCCTGAGTTCTTCTTTATATGTATGCACTTTCTTCTTTCCTGGAAGGTGAGAGGTATTTTAAAACTAGCAAACAACAAAACAGTGTTCAAATTAAATAAAGTGCAGTGTATAAAAAGTCTTCTTTAAATAAATAATCCATTAAAATGAGTGAATTAATGGCGGTTAAAATCCATTAGTAAAAAAAACAAGTCCTTTAAAAACAACGCAAGGTTAAAACAGTGGCTGGAAGCAGTCTGTTAAAATCCAAAGCACGGGGCCTTCTTCTTTCTACCTGGTGGCTCCAATGCTTCTCCCATCAGGCTTCTCAACAGTGGAGTCACCCTACCTGCAGGTGCAGCTGCCTTCCACTCTGGTCTGGTAGCCCTCTGATCCCTGGCTACGTTGGGCCCCATCTAGACTGAGACTTGGGTTCTTTCCCCAGCGGCCAGGGCGCTGATGCTGGGGCTAAACCAGCTCAAAGCCTCCATGATTGTCGCTGCCTTTCGATGGACAGTCGTCTTCAATACCGGTTACTCCAGCTCTGTGATCGCTGAACCAATCGGCCACACATACTACACCCCCTCGCTAAGCCGCGAGTGCAGCGATTATTTATTTAAAAAGTGGCCTTTTTGACTTGAGCTGTGGACCCGCTACACCACACTGCCCAGTCATTGTACGAGAAAAAAACACGTATGTGAAATCGTGAAAGAAGCCTTGTGGATATGGTTTCTTCAGGAACGTCGAAGAGGTACAGTACATACCTTAGAAATATTTTTCTACATGAAAATAGGTATGTGTTGGATTAACTGGCCAAAATGGCAACCGGCCATGGGTCCAGTCCCGAGGTGGCTGGTTAAAAGGGATTGTACTGTATATATATAGTGAAAGATATGCCTTGACACAACAAAAAGGTTTGGGGCAGCCACCTCGTATACTTGAAAGTTTGGCTAATAAAAAGATAAAATTTAGCAATCAATCTTTACAGACAAGAGTCCAAAACAGAACTGAGGTAACAGAAGGAATATGGCGGTTTTAAAGCCAGACAAGGATGATGCCTTTATCTGGAGAGAAACTGGAAGGGGTGTCATCGAGCCTGGAACCGGAAATTAAATCATTAGATCCAGGCAGAATTTCTGGTTGGTCTGCATGGAAAAAAGAGAAAGGATCAGTGCACTCTGCCACCTCCCTGGTCTGGCATGGAATTACCATCTTTTGAGCCCTTTATGTATATGTAGTGAGATTTTTGAGATCCCAAAACCCCCCTAACTGCGTTGTATACCAAAACTCTGTTAAAACAGGCAGGGATTCGTTGTCCACTGTCAGTTCAACGTCAAGTTTGCAGGCTTATCGTATAACGTGTCTGTTGCCTGTAGGTTGATGTGAGAAACATTTAAAACCAGCCACTGACCCAGCCTTGTGCTCACTTTCTCTATCCTCTCTTGTGCAGGAAGGCTATCTGTTCTGATTTGAGAAGGGGGTGAATGCAGGACGACGTTATCATCACGGCTTTCATGCTGCATGTTTTTAAATGACAGGTCCTATTTGAACAAATGCTTTAAGAATGCTCTTGTCTTCACAACAATAAAGCTGATTTTTTCAGTAACCTGGACCCAGGTTGATAATGTTCTGTATATTAAGAGTCAGATGATGTGATGTATTAGATAAGGTAGTGCAGTCAGAAAAAAATATAAAAGGAGATGAACTGTTTAATTGATCGGTCACTCCAATGAATGAGACATTTGTGCATAACTATACAAATAAAGAATTGTTCTGCTTTCTCATCTGGACTTCGTACCTGAAGATAGTGAGAAGAGAGTTTTTCTTCCACGACAATTGCCAATGTATCACTGCCAACTCAGAAATACAATACAATAGGACAAACTACTTTGTTCTTAAACAGTGCTCCTCAGCAAGTGTAGGCACAGAGTATCATGAGAGCTCTCAAGGCAAAATGCAAGAACAGATTATACTATTCCCTAAATACAGAACTATTACATATAGAATACATATTTGCTCAAATTCATCAAAAACAATGTAAAACTAATTAACAAAAGAAGTTAGACAAGCCAGACACAGTCAAAGTCTCAGAGACCTTGGCCAACTGGCTGCCTCCTCCATGTTGGCCATTCTACAGGTGAGTCAGTGCTGGGCCAGCCAAAGATATCTGCCCCCTGCCACCATTAGCGTTTTGGTATTACTTTTGGCTACTTATCTTTGCCATTTCATTAACAGGTACTACTAAGTATTGTTTAAAGAACCGTGTTGCTGCCATCACTGGCTTTCTGCATTGTGTGGTTCTGGGACTACACCCAGTATCCTGGGTCTAGCTGTTGCAGCTCCTTCTTCTGATCACTTGTAAGTTGGAGGGGTGATCGCACCCCAAGAGGACACAGACGTCCCTGGGAATACCCCTGAAACACAGTCTACCTTCACATTCCTCCTTACCCTTCTCACTTGCGCTATAACGCGTGATAAACCTCTCGCATGGTACTCTGCTAACTTAAAAGCCTTGTGCAGCACCTGTCAGTTTTGGAATTGATTGTTTTGCTTTTATCTCTCTCTCTCTGACATTCTCTGCTCCTAGCGAAACTGTCATCTCTGGCTTGTCATGGAGCACGTTTAAGCTCTTGAAAAAAAAAAAATCCTGTTTTCTACAACCTCCTGTATCTCTGTGCAAAATCTGTGACCCAAGCGTGACACACTTTAGCCAAACCAGTGTGGTTATGGAACATGTTTTTTTAGCCTGGTGCTGGTGCCTTAATCATATATGTGATCCATTGCAGTGAGTTGTCTAAATTATTTTACAACTTTTAAATGTTGAATGTATTTTATCAAAAGTATTAGGCTGTATTTCAAGTATGTAATAATTTGTGCCATATTGATTTGGTTCTAAAAAATAATGTTTTATTATGATCTGTTCTAAAACACTTCATTTGTACTATTCTCTTTTGCCTGTTGATCTTCTGCACTGATTCACTGATCTTTTCCAAAAGCTAGGGATTATTTCACTCCCTATTGACCAAAGAAACATGTTTAATAGATTGTACATCTGATGCTGTATAGGCCTCTAGATTTGCATGATTTAACAAGTTTTAAATTATTACCTAAAAACACCAATAACTATTAAAGCAACAGGTAAAATATTCCTTACTTTTCTATTCTTAAATAAAATAATTTCTATCAAGCCAGCGATTGAAATTATTCAGATCAGTGAGAAGAACATGTGGATTATAAACACTGCAAGAACATGTTCATTATTAACATTTTATTGAGAGTCTCTTGGGTATATAAACAGTAATTGTTGTCTCTGCAAGGCTTTCTTTGCATCATAATTAAAAGAAATATTTCTAGGTTGCTTTCATTTGCATTGCTTAATCATGTTCTTTAATCTACAACATTTTCATCTCTTCTTTAATAGGGTCCTAATTTATTTATTTGTTTCTTATTTACATGCTGCCACAAAATATACAGTAGGTAGAAATGCCTGTCAGTGACAGAGTAGTGTTTTCTGTCAGCAACAACATCCCAAGTAGTTCTGACAATTTGGCACACCACTTTCTGGGTTTAACTATTTTGTACTTTCATCTACCACAGTTGACTATGATATGGGCCTCGAAAAAAGTGGTAATGCCCTCAAGAGAGAAGTTGCATTGTGTAATTAAAAATAAAAAAAAAATTCCACATGAATTAGGAATGATATTTTAGCAATAGACAAACTGGACTAAATGAGTCCATTAGAATAATCAGGAAGAAGGCAAACCTTGATACACAAAGATCTGAATGACAGAAACTAAAAACAAAATGTTAAAACACAGTTCAAAGTCAGGTATCTTTTCCAAAAGCTGTAACCAGAACTTTTTATGCAAGTTTATCCTCCACAACACTTTGTTCTGGGAGCTAGAATGTTTCAAAGTGTCAACTTAAAGACATGAAATGTCATATGACTTTCACATCACAGGACCAGAAACAGATGTTGTTGCTATAAACATCACAGCACAGATTGAAAATAAGGCATAAAACTACAGCATTCATTAAATAAAACAATAAAAATAAATTAAAACACAAAAAAGAATGACCTTAAGAGTGATCAATACTTTCACTGTTGCAAAACGGGATACAACTTACTGTATTAATCAAGCAATCAAATATAAATGTAGAAATATTACATTGAAAAGTGGAGGTGTGGGGTGCACGGTGGAGTTTTGTACGCATTACTTGACATATATATAATTGAAGAGAGGGGGCATGTTTTTATATTGCACAAATTACTTTTATTAAACGACCAGCTTGCTGAAAAAGATATATTTGGATATATTTAAATAATTAAACGGGACTCAATGCATAAAAATGGGAGTGTTCCTGAAAAAAGGGTCCACTTGGTAACCCCTGTCAATACAGAAGCTTGTGTTTGTAGGTATCACATGTGAAGTACTGCATAAACTTGACAGAGTTCTGTTTAGAATGCAAACGTTTAAATGTCCCATAATTTAACTGTAATGCGGGACAACTTAAAGAATAAACGAAAGAGCTGTTAATGTACACCTGTTTCTACTGTATGTCTGGACTGAATGAGGTTTACTGTATGTTGGAGCACCATAAGAAGCTAATTGAAAGAAGAATTGGTAAAAATGGGAATTACACAAATGGATCAAGAGAAAACATTTAAGGTAACCACTCCCATCAATTGTGTTTTGAAATGTACAAAGTCTTATCTGTGTTTTGGAAGTCTGGTTTTCTGCTTCTATTAACTCACTTTAGTGATAGCATACAGTAATGCTGCATCTGCACTAGAAGACAAGCAAGGACAAAGAACACATTCTAACTGAGAAAATACATTTATTTAAAATCAGTGTAGGTAATTCCATTTTCCCAGTAAATAGGAGAGAGCAAATAATAGAGATAGCAAAGGTGTTAGGACACATAGTCATGGAGGGAAGTGAGTGTAATAAGAAAGTAAAATGAAAAGGAAGGGAAATGAGTGAAGAACTAGAATCATTTGAAAGTTACTTTTTTGCTGAGAGTTAAACAATAAATTGTAAAGGCTTGTGAGCGAAGCAAAAGCCAATGTGTGTGACAGTAATATTAGCAGTTGACACAGTCTCATTTCTAGTTATTTTCTGCTGATCTGACTTAACTATGACCATAACTTCATCTTCACACTTCACATTACATTTATTTTTCATGCATCACAATAAAGGTCAGACTATTCTTTTACAGAAAATTTACATCTGCAGAAGGAATTATGTTTCATACATAAATTAAAGTAGAACGAGTTGCAAAGTTTAACAACTGTGTTTACCCAAAATCCAATTCGAAAGGTACTCTGATTGTTTTAAGTGTTGGAATAAGTAAACAGATGATTTTAAGCATTTTTAAAATATTCTGACTGTTACTGCATACAAATGTCAACAGGTGTGAAACATCTGTTATAGAATTATATTTAAATTCTTAATTTAAAAATAGCTAAATAATTTTATACAAACAATTTAAAAGTAATTTTAATACAATAGACTTCGACAGCTTGCTTACTAGATAAACCAGCACCTTAAGTACAGAGTCACCAAACTTGAGAAAACATTAGGTAGCTAGTGTTGTAGCAGATAACTGGAGAGACTCATGCAGGAAAGAGACAGAATTCACTTCTGGAATGAACTCCAGTCCAATAATGAATTAAAAGCTGGGTCACTCTTGGATGAAAGCACAAGGTAAGAGGTGCACTCTGTCCAGGACCATCAACCTCAGAGTTAGAGATGTCTGACTGTCTTTATGATCTTACCAGGTAGGATAGTGACTCTGTTAACAAACAGAGACAGAGATGAATAGCTCCAATGGGTTACCTCTAAATTAGCCCATGTTAAGGGAGCATTACTCATTACTGATTGTAATTGATAACTCAATTATTATTATGACTGACACACAGGTTTATTTCAGTGATAGTGAGTCTTGTAATAATCACATTTTTAATCAGCTAACTAGCACCTTTCTCAAAGATAGTTTATACCTTTTTCACAATCCTGTCAGGGTAATACAATCAGATCTAATCTTATACGGTGTCTTTCACAAAAAGCACCATTGCGGGGGATTTTTTAAAACATGCAAGAATACAGTACAAAGCAACATATGGGGAAAAATTAGAGTAAAAGGTAATTCAAGCATACTAAATAATTAAACTGTTCTGTTCATTTTAAAGTACTGTTCATAAAAACTTCATAGTATCCTGTGCTTGACAATGTATACCTTGGTCTATTAAGAAGAAGAAAAAAAAAACTAATAAGAACAGGAAACCTTATAATAGTGTCCAAAATTGTTATAGTAATTATTATTAATGTAGTGAAGGCATGTATACAATAGGCAGGGATAGCAGCCTAACATAATAATGTTATTTTTGAAAGAATATAATAGAAATACCATGTTATATAACTATCCTTATTATACTGTTCTTTAAAAATATAAGAGGCTGCAAATGTAAGCAAAATTAAAATAAATGAAATACAAATAGTTTTTTATTAAAAGACACATATTATTCAAACAATCCCATGGTATGGTTACACAAGACAAGTTGGTCTAAAACTGAATGCTGATAAAATGGAAGAAGGAAGGTAGTAGGAAAGTGAATCATTATAATAAAGAAACTGAAAACTGAAAGAAAGTAAGTGCAGCACGAAAGGAGCACTGCAAAAGACGTGTAGAAAGAAAGCTTTTAGGGAGGTGGAAATTCAGTACAGGATAAGGCCAAAGGAGTATTTAAGTACTGTAAAATACAGGTAGGTCAGATGGACATGGAAAGGTTTTATTGCTTTGATACTATAGTGCCCGGGTCTGTACTAAGAGCATTTTAGGATTTTACTAAATGATCATAGTGGTCAAATTCTGCATTACATACATCAGAAGTGCAAACCTTATATCAGATATATCCATTCTATATATAAAATACAGTATATGAACCCAAAAGTGACTAAGAAAAAACGAGTTTTCAAACAAAATAGTCATTTACTGTATTATACCAGATAGAAGAATATGAGCAGGCATAAACTCAAGCACAATAAAAAAATAAGTGAAAATAACACTGTGATCCATATCTATCAGCCTACTTTTACCCAAGATTCTGTCATTTTCTCATTTCATGTGTTCGGCACAAACACTCTTGCTCTTACCTTTGGTCTCCTCCTCAAAGCTTCCCCCTTAAACTCATAGGAGCACATGTCTTTCTGAACACATGATCCCTGATATAAAGGTGTGAGCTAGAGAACTGCATCTGCTCATAGGCTTCTGGCCCACATATTTGGGAAACTCTGTTACTATGTTGTGCAGAGAAAAGGTAAGCCAGTTAAGCGGTGGAGATACAAATAGGTAATTTCTCGCAACGTTCTTCCACATGTTGTTTCATTTTGATGAACGTAGCGAATTTGAAGTAGCTGCAGCATGCTTCAATGACCACGAGCCATGTAGTCTGAAATTCCAATTGAATTAGTCCAAATGTTTGCAACAGACTTGAATTTGTGTGAAGTCGTTGAAATGGCTCTGTGTGCCTACAACCAATAAGCACTCACCTGGAAGTACAATACACATAATGGAGTTACGAGGAATAAGGAATGCAGGTGTTTTGGACCTCACAAATAGAACAGAGGATGTCTGATGTCTCATGTTTTACATACTAATTCTAGGAGGCAGCAGTTACAAGCTGTCAGGACAAAAGTCAACTCATGATACTTTGGACATTTGAAACTGTGCTAGAAAGTCATCACCGAGTTGTCTACTTTGTTATCTCCATGTAATTACTAGTTGTGTAATCTGACATCTTCAGGTAATAAGATCAACAACTTCAGTCTTCAGATTTGATATCCACTCCGACAAGAAGTCATGTAATGTACCTCTTCTCACAGAATACTGGCAAGAGACCCAGACAGTGTCCTAACCCATGACGGAGGTGATACAGGTGTGTCCCTATCCAATCCAGAACTGTATCACTGGAACTGCTTAATCTCTCCTGTTAATTGTTTCCTCTTGAGTTTTCAGTTGTGCTCCCCTATGAGTTAAACTAAACTGAAATTTAAAACATGTAATTGATAGCTAATCCTACCAATGTGTCTGCTTTACAGTGTAATGGCCTTCAGGGAGCTCCCTAGCAGTTTAGTTGTTCTATAGAGTTTGATCATAAGTGAGCTGCAGTCTCACAAATTCCACTGAAATATCAGTAAATGAAAACAATATCACCAAAAACAGGAATAGAGAAAAGGACGAGGAAATAAGAAGAAATGAGAAAAAATGTTTTATGATTTTCTTCAGGAATTAAAAGAATGAATTTCAACCTTTAAACATGAAAGGTAGAATGAAACCTAATGTGTGCCAGTTATGGGCACTGGAGCAGTGGACCTATTTTTTTTGAAGAGCATAAGGGCCTACATGCCTTGGTGTAAGTGCAGAATGCTACCCTGACACGTCCACATTGTATATTGAGCAAAAACTTTTATATACGGCCATAGCCTGCAGATCGGTCCCCGTGTGAGGCGGAGTTGCGTCCCGCATCATTACGCCTCCCACGTAATTGAGTGCCTGCCCATATAAGGCCTTCCGTCAGCAGCAATCCAATAGACACGCTGCCGCTAAATATTCGCGGGTGAAGGACTGTGCTTATGCAAACGAAGATGAGATGGTCAGGGATAGACTAGTGTTTGGCACAAACTCAGCGAAAGCGTGAGAGAAACTTAAGTGCCGGGTCTTAGCTAACATTAAATAAAGCCGTGGACATCACAAGATTGCACAAGATAGCACAAGCACAGCTGAGAACCTTAGATACATGTACTCCGAGTGGCTCACGTGAACTGACTGTGAACGCAGTACGCAGAGAACAAGCAAGAGCTCCAAAGAGCGCTGAACAAAAATCACATTACACAATTGAGAAGGCAGCAAAAGAATATGAAGTGAGTGATGTATACAAGCATATTCATAAGTGCAGCAACTGGGGAAACAAAGCACACCGTGGAAAAAGTCAATGTCCAGCTAAAGGAAGGCAGTGTAAAAAATGTGGTAAATTGAACCAATTTGCTATAGTTTGCAGTACTGGGAAAGGTAAACCCATGCATGCAGTGTGTGATATCTCAGATAAAGAGGAAGACGAGCTGTTTATTGATGCAGTAAGAGAGGAACAACCCTATGAAGCTGAGCAAGCCTTTGAGGACATATCAATAGGAAAGCACGGTGTAAAGCTTAAGTTTAAATTAAGTTCATAGACACGCTGCCTCTGACGTTAGTCATGCCTAAGGCGAATACGATATTCGCGAGATACAAGTTTAATGAGAAGACGCAGGGTATAAACAAAACTTTTGATCACTTTGTAACAGAGTTAATATTGCTGTAACGGAGTTAAAATTGCTAGTGAAGGACTGTGCTTATGCAAACGAATAGGAAAGCAAGGTGTAAAGCTTAAAATTAAGTTCATAAACACGCTGTTGCCGTTTGTCATACCAAGAGACTGTGTTTGTGGAGGGATGAAGAGGTAAGGCGGGTGGTGGAGTCACGTCATCATCTCCCCTCCCAATCACCTCATTTCATTCACTTTATTTCGCTCCGAGCTGAGCTCTGCTGAGCTCCGCAGCTAACACAGTCTTGCCATTCTTTTTCCTTAGTGTTTAGTCCTCTCTGCTTTACTGGTTTATATAAAGGAGAGTTGAGATCAGAGAGACTGTGTTGGTGTGTTTGTGGAGGGATTGAGAGTTAAGGCGGGTGGGAGAGTCACGTCATCATCTCCCCTCCCATTCACCTCATTTCATTCACTTCATTTCACCATGAGCTGAGCACCGTAGCTAACGCAGTCTTGCAGAAACTCCTTCGTGACGCTGCCGCTAAATACTCACAGAAAAATCCACAAGGTAATAGACACGCTGTCGCTAGAGTTTCTCCACACTCTGAATCCTCCAGGCACTCCTGAGCATAATCTGATTTTGAAGGTTGGGGCACCAATAACGTTACTGAAAAACTTACAACCACCGAAACTTTGTAACGGCACGAGACTTCAGGTCATATGTCTGCAAAAGAACCTAATTGAGGCAACTGTTTTTATTGGCAGTTGCTTAGGGGAGAGAGTTTTTATTCCTCGCATCCCCGTTATACCCTCTGATCTCCCATTTCAATTCAAATGCCTCCAATTTCCAGAAAGGCTCTGCTTCGCGATGACAAGTAATAAGTCTCAGGGACAGACCCTACAAAAGGTTGCCATTGATTTGAGGCAAGATTGCTTTTCACATGGCCAACTATACATTGCATGCCCAAGAGTAAGCTCGCACAGCTTGGTCATATTACAACCGGAGTGCTAAACTGATAACGTGGTATACAAAGAGATCCTTAACAAATTATTGGTATATTTTCCCTCAGTTTAAAAAGGTTTACTTTTCTTCTTAATAAAAATTTAAAAGCAGTATTTTGCCGCTGCGAAGCACAGGTATTTTGCTAGTTTAATAATAAATGGCAAAGCAAAACATAGTTAGGTCCATAAATATTTGGACAGAGACAACTTTTTTCTAATTTTGGTTCTGTACATTACCACAGTGAATTTTAAATGAAACAACTCAGATGCATTTGAAGTACAGACTTTCAGCTTTAATTCAGTGGGTTGAACAAAAAGATTGCATAAAAATGTGAGAGCAACTAAAGCATTTTTTAACACAATCCCTTCATTTCAGGGGTTCAAAAGTAATTGGACAAATGAAATAACTGGAAATAAAATGTTCATTTCCAACACTTGGCTGAAAACCCTTTGCTGGCAATGACAGCCTGAAGTCTTGAACTCTTGGACATCACCAGATGCTGGGTTTCCTCCTTTTTAATGCTCTGCCAGGCCTTTACTGCAGCGGCTTTCAGTTGCTTTTTGTTTGTGGGCCTTTCTGTCCGAACTTTAGTCTTCAACAAATGAAATGCATGCTCAGTTCGGTTAAGATTAGGTGACTGACTTGGCCATTCAAGAATTTTCCACTTCTTTGCTTTAATAAACTCCTGGGTTGCTTTGGCTGTATGTTTTGGGTCATTGTCCATCTGTATCATGAAACGCCGCCCAATCAATTTGACCGCATTTAGCTGGATTTGAGCAGACAGTACGTCTCTGAACACCTCAGAATTCATTCGGCTGCTTCTGTCCTGTGTCGCATCATCAATAAACACTAGTGTCCCAGTGCCACTGGCAGCCATGCACGCCTAAGCCATCACACTGCCTCCACCGTGTTTTACAGATGATACGGTATGCTTTGGATAATGAGCTGTTCCACGCCTTCTCCATACTTTTTTCTTGCCATCATTCTGGTAGAGGATGATCTTGGTTTCATCTGTCCAAAGAATGTTTTTCCAGAACTGTGCTGGCTTTTTTAGATGTTCTTTAGCAAAGTCCAATCTAGCCTTTCTGATCTTGAGGCTTATGAGTGGATTGCACCTTGCAGTGCACCCTCTGTATTTACTTTCATGCAGTCTTCTCTTTATGGTAGACTTGGATATCGATACGCCTACCCTCTGGAGAGTTTTGTTCACTTGGTTGGCTTTTGTGAAGGGTTTTCTCTTCACCACGGAAATGATTGTGATCATCCACCACTGTTGTCTTCCGTGGACGTCCGGGGTGGTATTTTCCGTACTTTCATTACTCGTTTAGCTGGATGTAATAGTTGACGATTTGGCCTGATCCTGGATCTGACGGTTTTTTGAAACTCTTGCTGGATGTGTTGCCATAGCAGCACATCCAAATCCTCAAACCTGCTCGGAGCAGGTTTGTTCTATGTAAACAAGGATTAGCTTACACACTTAATCAGTGTCTGTGCATGGAATTCATTCAGTCATAGCTTTGCCGTTCGTGAATGAGCGACCAATTGCTATCGTTACGCAAATAATAAGAGAATTTCATGTAGAGAGGGTTTTGCGCGATCGTCAAGACCCTTTATTGTTCCCAGATTAAATTATTTTCGAAAGATACCGCTTTAGGCAGGTGGGAATATTGAACCTTAAAGATTTATTAGCACCTTATATTCGAAGTCAAACTCGGTGAAGTCGGGCTTTCACAACCACACAAACAGTATGCATTGCTTTGAGGTTTTTTGTAAGCTGCACTTTTTTATATACTGTAGGCTACGCGGCTCTGTCTAAAAGTGCAGTTTGCCAGGCAATTAGTAAAGTCTGTTTGTCTCTAAAATATTTCCTTTGGGTTTTCATAGTGTTTCCTGGACACCTGCGTGTGCAGACAATAAAAGTGGCATTTCATGCCATTGCAGGTACACAGGCAAAAACACCCACAGTTCCGTAAAGAATCTCATAATCTGCCTAACGTTCTCATTACCCAGGATTTTCAAATGTGATTGGGACACATGGGACTGATCAGAGTGGAGTTTGATCAAACATTATTTAGAAAATGTATCTCTCTTCCTGATGAGTAATCAGACACAGTGTCTTCATCAAATATTTGACCTTCGTCAATAATTAGTTGGTCAGACACAACTTCTAGGGATATGACATTCACTGCAACTGACCCAACAAAAAAAGAGGGCTATATGGAACCTACCTATGGCACATATTGAGGACAAATATATGCAATGATCATCCTTTACCTGAAATGAAGTGACCACTGCATCCTGCCACTGGTTCTGATGAAGAGCTTCCCACACGAACATCCTCAGAAACAGGGCGATGGGCTTTTTGCTGGAGAGCCAACTCTTCCGCATGGGTTAGGTCTGGACCACATGGACCTCCACCTGTTTTTTGCTTGTCTGCCTTCTTATTAGCTTTAAAATTAATGATTTTATATTATATATGACTCTTTATGTCAACAATTCTTTAAATAGTTATATATCAATATTTACTAGTTTGAAGTATATTCTTGTACTTCACTTTAACCTGTCCCCATGTTCTCCTTATGCTCACGTTTGGAATCTGGAATTATGACATAATAAATAATAATTAATCTGACACATAGGAAATGAAACTCTGCTTTCAGTAAGTTTAATGCACACACGTTTAATCTGTCGGCCACTTTTTGCCAGCCGTCTTTTCTGGTTTAGGCTCTTTTCCAGTGTTACCCCTTGTGCATATTAAATCTGTAATCCTTCGAGTAACACACATGCACGCATGCACAGCTTGTGTGAAAAAAATGCGCCTGTTCTTTTGTCATTTTGTTGCAGCCTATCAAAGACTTGCTGATCATGTTTTCTAGACTCAATATATATGGGCTGTTCACTCAGCGGCGGTGCGCGCATTCATCTCGGATGATTAGATCCAGCTAGATTAATCTACAACACCACTGCGTTTGAAAAACTGATTTATCCCAGATGAGTTTCACTGGCATTAACTCATCCAAGATGAGGCATCTGATCTCGGATGATTTAAGTGACGTACGGAAAATACCCCCCAGGTCATTTTGCGTTGCTGAGTTCACCAGTGCTTGCTTTCTTTCTCAGGATGTACCAAACTGTAGATTTTGCCATTCGTAATATTGTAGCAATTTCTCGGATGGGTTTATTCATTGTGGTAATGTACAGAACCAAAATTAGAAAAAAGTTGTCTCTGTCCAAATATTTATGGACCTAACTGTACATGTATAAAATTAATCACAGATGACTAAAAACAAAAAAGCGAATACAACAGAATCAGAACAGTTGCCAGATGTTCTTAAAATGTGGTAGGTGTTCAAACTAATTCTGACTAACAAGACACAGAGGGCATGGTCTTACTTTAGATAAACATCTAAAATATTCTCATTTTGGGGTTACTCATGATATGGTCTAAACTTTTGTAATGAACTCTAAAAACTAAAATTAATTTAAATGCAAGATCAGAGATCTTTTCCTAAAGTCAGAATCTGAAACATCTAATAAATATATTTTGTAATGGAAGCATGTTTTAGCCTCTACTATAAAAGACTTAAAATTCAGACACTTTCTTATGATCACTGTAATGTTTTATACAGGAAACTTGATAAGATCAAACACAACTTGGTATAAACAATATGGTGATACCATTAAAATAAAATGACAACACAAAAACATCATAATACGAAGCATAAAAATAAAGAAGGGGATAAGTAATAATAGCAAATCAAAACGTTTTGCTCCCTAAGATTCCACAAAGACAATAAAGAAATGCATATAGGCAGCTGTAACCTCAGAGCTTATAAGTGTAGGGGAATTAAAATAGAGCTAACACATCCAATATATGTGCATAAAAAACAAAGTATTGCATTCCATGTAATGAAAGGCACACAAGAGAAAGTGAATTATCTCTAATAGCATGTCATTGTCATTTTCTTCGAGGGACTGTAGCTTCCTCCTACAATTCTAAAGATCTGCTGCCAGATTAATTGGAAACTATACTGCAAATTGGCCTGCTGTTACAAAGTGTTAGTGTGTTGGTGCTACATGGTTGTCTTTGCCCAACAGTCATCCAGTTTCCAACCACCATGTACTTTAACAGTCAATTAATCAAACCACTCATTTAGTTGAGATGACCATCTTGTCATTTCATGTGTTCTCTGTCGCTTTTACATTTTGCATTGTTTGTTTTTTGTATGTTTAAACAAATTCACATCTGTACAGTTGGCCTCATTATTCGTCATTTTTTTTTTTTTTTTTTAAGAAAACAAACCTGGCAAATACACAATTTTCCAAACAATTGTTTTGGGCCCACCGATACACCTGTCCTACTCAACCATGAAGGATCATTTTGCTTATGTTGTTAGATGTTGCATTCACAAATGAGGAATTTCTGAAAGTTCATTGGCAAATAGTTTTTAAAATTTCTATTAAATTGTCCCAGTTGGTTTTACTGCCATACCCCACTTCTCCCTAATGCTTATGTATAGTCTTTTGATTATTAGCTAGATATTAGTTAGATTTTATCTTAGCTATAACACAGATACTGATATATTGATTTGAGACAGCAAACTTGATAAGATCAAACACAACTGTAGCTATTGGTATAAACAATATGGCGATACCAATTAAAACAAAATGACATCAAAAAACAACACAATACTAAGTATAAAAATAGAGAAAAGCATAAGTAAAAATAATAGTACATCAAAAATGAAACTCAATGAACAAGGACAACAATTAACAAGTTCCTGACAGAAATAAGCAAACTAATAGCATGTCCCTGACATGAAACCTTGTGCCAACCTTGAATGCATCATCACTTTCTTTATACTGATCCCCCAAAGGGTAGTGCACTGAACTCCCTGCCTCACTCCTTGTTCGTTTGTGACTGTATGGCAAAACACAGCTCCAGCTCCATCATTGTATTGATGGTGATACTAACACTATAGAAAATACTCAGTGGTGCCAGATCAACATTTATTTCTTAGTGTCTCAAACTTTTAAACGTCAGGAAGTGTGAGGCAGAAGATACATGGAGGGATAAGAGGGGGTGCTGGGGAGAGGATCTGCCACTTTAAATTTCCTTGACTCCCTATCACTGATATACTAAAATGGACATAATACTTCTCAGCTATTATCAAAAAGGTTCATCAATGCCTTTACGTTCTTCAGATGACTGCGGTCTCAGATGTCTCTGTCAGTGTTCATTGCTTTCTATTGTGGGGTCCACCCTCAGAGACTATATAACATCCATTACAGCCACTCTTCTGGTCAGGAATGTATTAATAAAGGTGGTGAGGTCAGCTAAAAATATTATTGGCATACATCTCCATATTGTTTAGGACATATATAAAACATGATGCCTCAGAAAGGCAAACTGTATTTTTAAAGACCTTTTCCACCCTCTGTTCAGCAAACGATAGAGAACCACTCCAATTACATGGAATTTTAATTAGCAAGCTACTTAAGGCTACTAAACAGGCACTCATCTTGGCAACTGAAAGAGTGCTTCTTATATCTATCATCTGATGCTGCACATTAATGAATAATGTTGTGCCCACTGTCTGTTCTGTCAATACCCTGCGGAAGACGTGCAAGACAAGATTTTATTTTAATACAAGTGTGTATGCATGACAGTACATTTGAAGTTGATCACAGGTATTGGTGATGCGAGAGGAAAACTGGAATACCTTGAAGGAAACTCCTTGAAAGAGAGGGACAATAGCTTCCACACAGACAGTAACTGGGTATGGCCTTTAATCTCAATTAAACCAAAATCTTATAGAAAGTAAAAAAAAAATATTTAATCAAAGTTCAGTAATACCTCAATTACAAAGACCTTCATAAAAATCAAAAATCCTGACACAATAGGAAAAATTAATTTCTAAAGAAGATTCTCTTTGTTGTATCCTTCTGCCTGAGAAGAAAATGAGTGCAATTTAGTACCGTGTTTTTGACATGTACACAAAAAATGAATATAGATTTATAAAACAGGTTTTCAAATATATTGCCTGAAAGTTTTAGTAGAGTCTTTACCCATTCTGTGATGTGCATCCACCTCTGGGGTGGGTTTCACTGTCACATTTTTTCAGTGTGCTACATATCTCCCTCTCAAATTTATTGCAAGAGCCTATAAACGAAAGTAATGAGATGTGACTATGACCTCATTGAGACAAAAGTGAGGCATGTCACTAAACAACAACAACAACATTTATTTATGTAGCACATTTTCATACAAAAAGTAGCTCAAAGTGCTTTACATAATGAAGAAAAGAAAAATAAGACAAAAATAAGAAATTAAAAGACATTAGTTAACATAGTAAAGGAGTAAGGTCCAATGGCCAGGGTGGACAGAAAAAAAAAAAAAACTCCAGACGGCTGGAGAAAAAAAATAAAATCTGCAGGGGTTCCAGGCCACGAGACTGTCCAGTCCCCTCTGGGCATTCTACCTAACATAAGTGAAATAGTCCTCTTTGTATTTAGGGTTCTCATGGAGTCACTTGATGTTGATGGTCATACAGACTTCTGGCATTTAATCCATCCACCATTAAAAAACTAAAAAACCTTTCATACACATGTGGAATAATTCTTCTATTATGGGGTCTTAAATAACTTTGCTGACTTCTCCCTACATATTTAAACTGCTCAGATCCTTTTCTGTGCTGAGTAAAAAATAAACAAGGAAATTTTACATGCTAAAAGATTTCACACAAGTTATTTTTCTAATTTGGATTGAGTCATTTTAAATAAGACCAAGATTTCAATAATACCAGAGATTTGTTTTATTATTTTCACTTAACATTCTTATATTTTAAATAATTGGAATTTTTAAATGTTATTAAATAGCTAATAAATTGTATTATATTTAAAGCTAGAATGCTGATAACATCAAAACTGTGCAGAATAACTATATTTTCTCTTTTCGCTATTTTGTAAATGCAATTGCAAAGAACTCTGGGTTTTGGTACACTTTTTAATGACATCCAAGGGACTTTCCTTATTAGATATTAAGAGAAGTTATTCAGAATTAACAAAAAGTTTTGCTCCCTAAAATTCCACAAAGACAATAAAGAAATGCATATAGGCAGCTGTAACTGCAGAGCATATACACTCACCTAAAGGATTATTAGGAACATCTGTTCAATTTCTCATTAATGCAATTATCTAATCAACCAATCACATGGCAGTTGCTTCAATGCATTTAGGGGTGTGGTCCTGGACAAGACAATCTCCTGAACTCCAAACTGAATGACAGGTGATTTAAGCCATTTTGAGCGTGGCATGGTTGTTGGTGCCAGACGGGCCGGTCTGAGTATTTCACAATCTGCTCAGTTACTGGGATTTTCACGCACAACCATTTCTAGGGTTTACAAAGAATGGTGTGAAAAGGGAAAAACATCCAGTATGCGGCAGTCCTGTGGGCGAAAATGCCTTGTTGATGCTAGAGGTCAGAGGAGAATGGGCCGACTGATTCAAGCTGATAGAAGAGCAACTTTGACTGAAATAACCACTCGTTACAACCGAGGTATGCAGCAAAGCATTTGTGAAGCCACAACACGCACAACCTTGAGGCGGATGGGCTACAACAGCAGAAGACCCCACTGGGTACCACTCATCTCCACTACAAATAGGAAAAAGAGGCTACAATTTGCATGAGCTCACCAAAATTGGACAGTTGAAGACTGGAAAAATGTTGCCTGGTCTGATGAGTCTGGATTTCTGTTGAGACATTCAAATGGTCTGATGAGTCAGAATGTGGCATAAACAGAATGAGAACATGGATCCATCATGCCTTGTTACCACTGTGCAGGCTGGTGGTGGTGTAATGGTGTGGGGGATGTTTTCTTGGCACACTTTAGGCCCCTTAGTGCTGTGAACGCTGGCCCCGGCACAGACAGACGGACAACATATTTTGCACCCACACAGTTTATTTACAATACTATTTACAGTTTTGCTCACGTGCACCCCCAGTGCCTTCTTGCACCGATTTCCCCAATGTCCAGGTCCACAGTCTCTATGCCTTCCTGGCCGCCTCCAGTCCTTTCTCTCCAGCTCAGTCCTTCTGCTTCCTGACTTCCACCGCTGACTGAAGGGAGGCGGCCCCTTTTATGGGGAGCCGGATGGGCTCCAGCTGCTTCCCGGCACTTAACGGTGGCCACACCCCTGTGTGGCGGAAGTGCCGCTGCGCACCGAAGCTGTCCGTGTCTCCCGGTCGTCTTCCCCCCGGCACTTCCTGGTGTGGCGGAAGTGCCGGGCTCCCGGGACAATTAGGCACTGGGGCGCCGCCTGGCGGTGGCCACGGGTCCCTACAGGGCTGGGCTTCCAAGCCCTGTACCCGAGGCCCCCTGCATAACCAGAACGGACGCCCCCACTCGGTCTGGAGGAGGCACTCGCCTCCTCTGGTCCTCCAAGGCGTCCCGGCTGGGCTCCAGCCCCGGCCGAGGACCGTACGGGATAAACCGGCATCGGGGCACCGCCTGGCGGTGGCCACGGGCCCCTACAGGGTAGGGCTTCCGTGCCCTCGACCCGTGGCTCCCAACAGAACCAGGACGGACGCCCCCTCGCGGTCTGGAGGAGGCACAAGCCCTCCTCACGTCCTCCTGGGCCCGGCCGGGGACCACAGTGCCAATTGGGCATCGTTTAAATGCCACAGGCTACCTGAGCATTGTTTGACCATGTCCATCCCTTCATGACCACCATGTACCCATCCTCTGATGGCTACTTCCAGCAGGATAATGCATCATGTCACAAAGCTTGAATCATTTCAAATTGGTTTCTTGAACATGACAATGAGTTCACTGTACTAAAATGCCCCCCACAGTCACCAGATCTCAACCCAATAGAGCATCTTTGGGATGTGGTGGAACGGGAGCTTCATATCCTGGATGTGCATCCCACAAATCTCCATCAACTACAAGATGCTATCCTATCAATATGGGCCAACATTTCTAAAGAATGCTTTCAGCACCTTGTTGAATCAATGCCACGTAGAATTAAGGCAGTTCTGAAGGCGAAAGGGGGTCAAACACCGTATTAGTATGGTGTTCCTAATAATCCTTTAGGTGAGTGTAAGTGTTGGGGAATTAAAATAGAGATATGACATCCAATATATTTGCATAAAAAACAAAGCCTTGCATTCCATGAAATTAAAGGCACACAACAGAAAGTGAATTATCTTTAATAGCATTTAACCCCTGCTTGGATTCTCAGCTTTTGAAAGCTGTTTGCATTTCATTGTCATTTTCTTCCAGGGACTGTAGTTAATTGTCAGCTATACTGCAAACTGGCCTGCTGTTACAAAGTGTTAGTGTGTTGGTGGCACATGGTTGTCTTTGCCCAACAGTCATCCAGTTTCCAACCACCATGTACTAAAAAGTTAGTTGATGTGACCATCTTGCCATATCATGTGTTCTCTGTCACTTTTACATTTTGTATGTTTAAACAAATTCACATCTGTACAGTTGTCCTCATTATTCGTCATTTTATTTTTTTAAGAAAACAAGCCTGGCAAATGCACAATTTTCCAAACCATTGTTTTGGGCCCACCAATGTACCTGTCCCACTCAACCATGAAGGATTATTTTGCTTATGTTGTTAGATGTTGCATTCACAAATGTGGGATTTCTAAAAGTTCATTGGCAAATAGTTTTTAAAATTTCTATTAAATTGTCCCAGTTGGTTTTACTGCCATACCCTACTTCTCCCTAATGCTTATGTATAGTCTTTTGATTATTAGCTAGATATTAGTTAGATTTTATCTTAGCTATAACACAGATACTGATATATTGATTTGAGACATCACTGAAGCAAAGCTCAATGAGATAAATATTTCAGCAACAAATAAGGATTTGAAACAGAAATGTAGAGTGCATACATCCTCATCCCCTACTGAAACATTGTAGCATTATTTGCAATGCCCACAAATGGTGGGTCAGAAAAATGGACTCTTCTATAGGATCAATTCATGGTAAGCAACAAACATACTCATATGGAGTTAGGAAAATTCCAAATAACTTTGTTTCTTGTTGTTTTTCCTCACGCTATATGCAAAGTATAAATTAATTCAGTAAAGCACAGCAAAAGATGCCCCTTTCTGTCAAATGTACAAACCACTATAGTTTCAAGCAGACCACTATTGTGATTTGGAACTAAAGGACTTGCTGGATTATCATATGATTTCCCCAGTCTTAAGAAATGAATCCTGTCATCTCTGACTAATTATATCATACTTCATTTAATAGTAAAGGTAAGCTTGAACAATTTCTTATGCTAAGCTATAATTGCCAAGATGAAAATGCTGAAATTTTTATAATAAGCTGTTCTGACTAGACCACATTTAATTCACATGTCAGAGAATGTTAATTCATTGCATTAGGTCACTTAATCTGTGAATAACACTTTTTATTTCAACAATGCTGCATTTTTTGTTTTTAATTACTATTTTTAATTTTGCATTCATTTTCACATTGCAAACAATGCAATTGATTCATTTTATTAAATGTACTGTGCTTTACTTATTTTCTTTTCTCCCTTTGCCCACTGTCAGAAAGCACAACAAAAAATGCTTGTCATTACTGTGATACAATGTGTTAATTAAGTCAGTATTTTAGAATTAGTCTCATTGCTAGCATGGACTGAAAGACCTACTTGCAGCTTGTAAATGGAATAGGCGTACAGTTTTCTTACAACTTAGAAATGGTTCAACTGTATTCGAAAACTTAAAGAAACAAACATGATATGTAAGCCTTAAGGAGAACTTTTCTTAAAACCAGAATGTTTCATTACTTCGCAATAACAATTTTTTCTCAATTTTTGTGTGAACTATTTTACTTTGAACTTTTGCTAAAGCTTTTAAAACGGAAGATATTTTTTATGTGGAATCATTTAAGTGTGTCAAGCTATTGCTCGAATCCCACAAAGCAAATTAAAGCTGCAGAACTTTGGTAATTTGGGGTAAATGCACTTACACATAGCAAAAAATGCATATGCAAAAACTAGACAAAAAAAAACTTTAAATGGGAGTTGTTTTGCTTTTATTTAGCAGAAAAATCTGCCAATGGGGTAAGCAAAATTTACTTGGCAAGATTTCTTACAGTAAGCAAAATAAGCGTAAATACAAATGTTTTGATAAGTAAATAATTCTTACAATAAGGAAAACAAGATTTAATGTCATGATAAAAATACTTTTCACTTGCTTAGATTTCATTATTTGCAGTGAGTTATACAGTACTATAATACATACGTTTTATTTTTGTTGACTGTGTGAATTTGTGCTTTTCCCAAAACATAATTAGGAAGCAATTCATTTTTTTGCAATTCATGCCATCAGATAACAGGTTCAGAGTCTGGCATGAATGATAATTAACACTGTTATTTTAATTTACAACAGGACATTTCTAAATTTTTTATTGTTTCAAGTTAAAAAGGAAGTTTTATTCCTCTTATTTTATTAAGCTGCAATTGTACTGCAATTGTGCTCATTATTTTCATGATATGTAAAATGTTGGACAGAATTATGAGCTTTTTTGCTGAAATAGAAGTTGTTTTAGTGTGCATTGTAAAAAACATGTTATTCATACACTTGTCAACCTGCCAAATTATGTTAACCATTTAATATTTAAGTAAACTACTGAGATTAATTTCAGTTTTAGTCTTCATATATCATTGTAATAAGGCTTTTTAATATCATTTTCACTTTATGAATGTTCTAAATCTACATAACCTCTGTGAACCTGTATTCGCTAACTGCACTATACATAAATAAATTGAGCTGAAAGAACATCAACCTGGACAACCTTGCAAGTATTTATACTATTGAATGACTTTGTTTTAAACAAACTACTGTATGTGTAGTTTCAGTTTCCAATGCTGACCATTTGTTGCCTCTCTTAAAGTCATTGCATTGCTCAAAATATAAAAACAAATGTAAATGGAATGAAATATTTAAAAAATGTAACAAATGAATATGTTATGAAATGCTAAACAATATTTTGAGAATTTTACATTTAAGCTGAATCTTACATTAAGAATATTTTAAACACACTTAATAACATAGTATCTATATATATATATATATATATATATAATTCACTAAATCCATGGCAAGCAAGACGCATGCAAGTCCATGGCAAGCAAGACACACGCAAGACAGAGATACGCCCGCCAACTCACAGAGCCCCGCCCACCACCTCTAACCCTCCTTCAGAGTCCACCCTCGTTCTCGAGGCACATTGCACCTCACCAAACACCGCCTCAGTCGCTTTTGTTTCTGATACAGTCCACAAGCACCTCCGAGCCACATTGACTTTTCATTGTTCTTTTCGGTTCCGGCTGCTTTTCTATATATAATCCACCAAGTCGCCCGACCATGGGATACGCACCCACAAAAGACAGAGCCCCACCCGCCAACTCTAACCCTCCTCCCCGAGGCACACGCACTTCCTGCTCATGTGCCCGCCCCCAACTCCTTATCAAACACATCCTGAGTCGCTTTCTCCCACGTTCACCCTCGCTCTCGAGGCATGCGCACTGCCTGCTCATATGCCTGCCCCCAACTCCTCACCTGAGTCGCTTTCATCTGTGTACAGGCCACATGCACCTGTGAGTCACGTCGACTGTTCATTTTCCTAACATGACCACCGCTTCACATGTATGTTATAGAAACAACTCAGCTTTCAATGTTATACAAATTCCTGCATCAGGTAACTGTTTGTTTCTATCAGTCAGATATTTTTCGAAAAAAGTCATTGATGAAACTGTTGCTCTCGAACTTCGCAACATGGCTGCAACCTTTGTTTGCCAACATTGGGATAACTTCGGCGACGGGCTGTCTGTTGTTCTTAGTCACTGAAGCATAGTCATACAGTCTGCTCAACAATACGCAGACTACATGAATACTTACGGGGTTTATGGTGGTGAGGCAGAAATTATAGCGATGTCCCAATTGCTTCCAGCTACTATCTCCATTCAATTCCGGGAACATCCTCATGCTTCTCCTCGAGTTTACAATCTGGGCCAACGTCTCTCCATATCCCTGCTCTTTAGCGGTCGTTTGGATCATGGGCATTACGAAGTTGCCTCTCACAAACACACGTGCTGACCTTCTGGTGCCATCTGTTGACAATGTCGGCATGTGAACACAAAATACACACCCACATCATCTCCACACTGATGTGCCGTTACCTTCCCACTATCCTCTTACTGAAAAACATTTACAAACGCATTTCACACCGGAATTTCAATGCAACGTTTGCTCCAAGACCTTCACACTACAGAAATATTTCAATGCACATTTAAAAACACACTGCACTGAACAGACGCATTCCACACAGGGCTTTCAATGCACCATTTGTTTCAAAAGATTCCTCCTGCAAAGATATCCCAAAGCACATTTAAAAATACACTTCACTGGTATCCTCAAACCCTCCCCATTTGGACAACTGTGTCTTTCAGGAAGTGTTCACTGATCATTAAATAATTTTATGCGGTGTGTAATTTTATGTGGCTAGTAATATATTAAAACAGGATTAACACCATCGTTTCTTTTTGTCTGAGGCTGCTTTTTAAGAAAAGATGATTATGCAATTTTGAAATTTAGTGAAAATTTGTTTTGGCTTAATAGCATGTTTTGCTGTTCTAGAATTAATAATCAATAAGTCATATCAATACTGTATATGTTATGCACCAAGAAATAAAATGCTGGATTTTACAGTAAATCCTGTATAACATTTTAAGAAGACTGAAAAAATTGACACATGCAGAGTTTGTCTGGTGATAAAAGCGGTAGAAAAGCAAGTAGGGCACTATAACATCTCGAGGATAACATTTCCCAAGGCAGTCACTGAGAAATGACACTTTGAAGAGTTCTCCCATCCTTGCAGTGCTCTTGACCCTGATGCATGTTGACTTTATCGCTTTTAACAGTTTGCTTTGACTCCTATGTAGAAAGCTCTACAAGGTTATTTATGATGTCATCAATATAATGAACACTGCTGTGCAAGTTCACCAAGCACAAAAGTTAAAAAAGATTTTCCCTTTCAAAGGTTCTTTAAAATAAGTTGGGTCCATTATGTTTTAAACTTACAAATAAACACATTCATGGTATTTTTTAAAAATGGTCATGAAAAGAAACTTAATTTCTTTGTGCGTTAATATTTCTGGTATTTCCTTTACGTTGCTGTACATTGTATTCCTGTTTAAATTTATAAAAAAATTGAGGAGGCTCTCTATATAGGAAACATTAAGTATATGATATAGAGTTTCTTGCATAGTTGAAAAGCAAAGCTGAATGGGGAAAGGAAAAAAATATTACAGTTGTTTTAATGTTTTGACATAGGGCTCTATCCCTGACTTCAGGTGGCACTTCAAAATCACTTACCACCATATTAACACTAACATATGTTCTTCACACTCTCAATACTCTTTCCCCAATTCTGCTGCTTCTGCTTTTCTACAGTTGGGTGAGCAATCACTTAACTGGAAGCAGGCAGAAACTGGCCCTTTTCAAAATAAACACACTAATCTAACATTGGAGATTGTGCTGTTTACTGTGGAATAGAATCTAAGAAGATTTTATCTCATGTTAAGTTACATGGGGAAAAGGCTATACCATAATCTATAGCTATGAGAGAAAATTGTGTTCTTTTCAAATTAAGCAAACACTAATATGCATTTAATTTAAAGCAGTAACTTTCTAACTTTGGCTCTTACAATAACATTTGTACTATCTATCTATCTATCATCTAATAAAACACTAAAGTATGTGTGTCCAGTTTCTCTAAGTAATCAGGTAGGTGAGTTTATATTTACTATATATATATATAATGAAAGGATATGCAATGACAACACAAAAAGGTTTGGGGAAGCCACACCACATATTTGAAAATTGGCTGAAAAAAAGCAAAAATGGCAAAACAGGTCTTTACAGGTTTAGTTCAAGACAATAGGCAAAACATAGCCAGGTAGGGGAAGTGACATCATCTGGGCCAGCACTGGAAGTGACGTCATCAGGCCCAGTCGGAATTTCCCATGGTTGTTCTTTAGGGAAAAAAGAGAAAGAATCAGTGCATTCTGCAATCTCCTGTTCCGGCATGTTATTACCCTGTTTTGAGCCCTTTAGCTGCCTCCCATGTGCGTGTGTGTGACAATATATATATCAAAGCAATCAACATTTAATTACAGACAGTTAATGCAATGTCTGGAATTTTGCTGTGTTTAGTGACCATGGTCATTTTTGTGACAGGTCATATACTGTTTTGTTGCTAAGGTCAGACTTACAAAGTTTGTCACAGTGGACACATTACTGTTATGATTATGGTTACAGTGGTTATGTTTTGAAAAATCACCATGGTTTGGAAATATGAACAAAATAGTTATAAGTGCTAATTTTAAAACTTATCAATTTTCTCATATATATATATATATATATATATATATATATATATATATATATATATATATATATATATATATATATATATATATATATATATATATATATATATATATATATATATTGTAATCCTCCTCGATCGCGGGGGTTGCGTTCCAGACCCCCGCGATAGGTGAAAATCCGCGAAGTAGAAACCATATGTTTGTATGGTTATTTTTGTATATTTTAAGCCCTTATAAACTCTCCCACACTGTTAACATTATTAGAGCCCTCTAGACATGAAATAACACCCTTTAGTCAAACGTTTAAACTGTGCTTCATTACAAGACAGAGATGGCAGTTCTTTCTCACAATTAAAAGAATGCAAACATATCTTATCTTCAAAGGAGCACCGTGAAGAGCAGATAATGTCAGAGAGCGCTAAGAAAAGCAAACAATCAAAAAATCAATACCTGCTTTTAAGTATACAGAAGCACCGCGATAAAGTGGCATTTTGTAGAGGAGCGTCCTATCTTCTAGGCAAACAGTCACTGTGTAAACAGCCCCCTCTGCTCACACCCCCTCTGTCAGGCAGAGAGAAAGAGAGAAGCAAACAAAACAAGCGCCACGCGGGAAGCATATCTTATAGCATTGAGGAGTTTTAGTTAATATGTAATACATGCTCTGATTGGGTAGCTTCTAAGCCATCCGCCAATAGCGTCCCTTGTATGAAATCAACTGGACAATCAAACTGAGGAAGCATGTAACCTAAATTAAAAGACCCATTGTCCGCAGAAAGCGGTGAATCAGCGAAAAATCCGTGATATATATTTAGATGTGCTTACATTTAAAATCCGCGATAGAGTGAAACCGCGAAAGTCAAAGCGCGATATAGCGAGGGATTACTGTATATATATATATACAGTATAATAACAGATAAGGGGCACTATCATCCCCTTGAACCCTCAGACCAGATGCCAGACACCAGATAAAAGTCCAAAATGATGAATTTTTATTATAATGAAGTGCACAAAGCACCCTCCACTCCACAATACTCATAAATCAATAATAAATCACAATACAATAATCAATCCTCCACTCCCAGATGCGTTGTTACCCTTCCTCCCAACTCAGCTCAACCGTCTTGGATTTCCCACAGTCCTTTATAGTCTTTGACCCAGGTCAAAGACTCACTTTCTTGAGCTCGGAAGTACTTTATTTCTTCTGTCCTCATGACTGTGAAGTACTTCTGGGCTATACTGAACATACAAGTCCTTGAGCCTCCCTGCAGCATCCTCTGATGGCTCCAGCGATATCCAGCAGGGCTGTGAAGGGAAACTCCAATGTCCATGATGCCCTTCTGGAATTCGGGGCATCTCCACATTGCAGGGAGAGCTCCACCTGGCAGCTTGGGGGTATTGGCCGGGATAAGCTACCAGCCATAGACCACTATATATATATCTATATATCTATATCTATCTATATATATAACGTGAAAGAAAAAACAATTGGATTAATTTTAATTTTATGGAATTCACAAAGAAGGAGTCAAATTTGAGCAGGGGTTGGAAAATGGAACAATTCAGTTCTGTGAAGTAGGCAGAGGGCTTATCTTCTGACACAGATGCATCCAGAAGTACAGCTGGACATGTTCAACGTACCAGTAAAACATGATGCTATGGTGGTGAAATAGCTCATTTTGGGACAGCAAGAAGAAAACAGAACTAATTTACAATTTGTAGTAACAGGACTTTGAAACAGGCAGAATGTGAATATTAAGTGCAACTTTTAAATAACCTAGTCATTTTTGTGTAGAAAAATACAATACATGGGGTTATGTAAATTTTTAGTATAAGTAGAGCTCATAATGGGCGGCACGGTGGCTCAGTGGTAGCGCTGCTGCCTCGCAGTTAGGAGACCCGGGTTCACTTCCGGGTCCTCCCTGCGTGGAGTTTGCATGTTCTCCCGTGTCTCGTGGGTTTCCTCCGGGTGCTCCGGTTTCCTCCCACAATCCAAAGACATGCAGGTTAGGTGGATTGGTGATTCTACATTGGCCCTAGTGTGTGCTTGGTGTGTGGGTGTGTTTGTGTGTGTCCTGTGGTGGGTTGGCACCCTGCCCAGGATTGGTTCCTGCCTTGTGCCCTGTGTTGGCTGGGATTGGCTCCAGCAGACCCCCGTGACCCTATTTGGATTCAGCGGGTTAGCCGATGGATGGATGGATGGATAGAGCTCATAATTCTCAAAAAAACATTGCTTAAAGTGGTTGGTGATATGTACCTGCTTGTGACTACTTAGGCATTCCAACGCTATTTTGCATGTATAGAGCATCAGTATTCAATCCAAATAATTCAAATGTAGAATACCTGACTCTGAATGTGGGTTAAAGCCTTTTTAGAAAGGCTCCTAGGATGACCTCAGAGCCTAGTTATTCCCTTATAGACATTACAAAATCAGTGCTAAAACTGTAGGATTAGGCTTTCAAGTACAATCAAAATGTACAAATTACAACAAATTCATAATGGTGCTTGTGACTACTGAATCAAATTAATCCTATATGCCTTCAACTACAAATCCTCGTTGATAAATGCAGAATTATCTAAAAAGTGATCTCCTATTAACATACTCAGTTCAAATTGCCAGTTTCCCATAACCTCTTTTATTGATGCCTGCCCTGTTTAAATGCTATACATCAATGATTCTTCAGTTTCACCACTCTCATTGTCACAATATTCATATTTGCAGCTACTATTCTGTAAAGCACCCTCTCCCTACCTCCATTTGTAAGACTGTCCCAGTCAAAATGTTAAGATTTGGAGTGCCCCTTTTCTTTCTTAAATTCAAGATTTAATATTGTAATATAATAAACATATAAATATGTTTACATTGTAATCATAATATACAGTATTAATTTATATTTATGAAGTTTTGTGCAGCTGTTCACCTGTCAGGAAAAAACATTTTTATTTACAGATTAAAATGACATCAATTCTTAAAAACTGAACTGCTGCACTTCAAATCAGGTGAAAGTGAACTGCATAAAAAATATATTCTAGAGATAGGCAAAAGGCATTTTAAGGACAAAATCAAAAAAGTGATTCACAATATACGTATGTCACAGGACGTGCAAGCTTTCACAGCTTTAAAAAGCATGTTAGTACAGGTAATAGTAGCTACACTGACAATATACTTTCAAGGCATCTAAATACACTTTACAGCAGTTTTGAAGCGCAAACAACGGCATTTCATCAAAGCTTATTACATATAGCAAATACAATTGTAGTTTGTCTGGAAAAATAGAGACTAGCCAAACATCGCACTTAATCTGTTTATTTAAGCTCAATGTTGAGAGGAGACAGCAGGTGAGCACCAACCTGGTCACAGCCAAACTCAATGAAGCAGGAGCTGCACCAGCTTAATTTATACATTATAGAACACAGGAATCTTGCTCTTTTTCCCAGTTTACTGAGCAAATGGAAAAATAGCGTATATGCTTACATCACTAAGAGAACTTATTACATTTTAGGACAAATACAGAGATTATTTAGGTTTCAAATGTTTCTGCAATGATGAGTCACAAATGCAATATACAGTACAGTTAATTTCTTAATACTAATAAACATTGACTCAGAAAGGGCGGCAGCGTCAGTCACATAGCATAAGCAAACATATAAATTGTTACTAAATAATAAGTTTAAAATAAACATACATTTCTAGTCATCTCATCATGGCCTAGTGTTGCATTTATTTGAAATTTCCTTATGAATTACTATAACACGTGGCTATATATAGATATATAAATCTCTGTATATTTACTGATTGATTTAAAGTTCTTTTTTATTAAGTGTTTTATCATGCTACTGTATCTTCTAACATGAAAAGTACCAGCTGACGTCTTAGGTTCTTTTCTTAATGAAGGACAGGAGGAAAGGTCAGAACTAGTTATGTGCAGTACCTGTTATCTGTAACCTCTTACCTGTCTCACTTTCTATATTGTGCCCTGTATATTTAACCCTGGGGACTTCTATGATGGTTTGCTAGCTGACTAGAACTACAGTAAATTTATTTCCAAACCTGATCTTCAACCCAGTATAACACCAGTAGAGGGCTTTGCAAAATCATCCTCTTCAGCCCTTAAGGGACTGCAGCCAGACAAAAATGGACAATATAGTTTCTCAGTTCACTAATATCAATCAGGCAAATTATATTTATTTCCATCAAAACCATTAACAGCAAATACATTGTGATGCAAATAACAATACAATTTGGGTGTACTAACTTCAAATAGCAGTAATGAAATGATGATGACTAGTCCATTCTCAGGTGGCTTCTTTTCTTGCAGATTACGTGCTGCCAAGCAAAAAGAAAATACATAGAGGGAACTCTGGCAGTTTTTAAAGGCAGCTGAGAGACAGTGGGGAAAAATGTCTACAGTGACTCAGACGTCACAGCATTAATTAAGTCAGTGGTATTTGATACTTATTCATTCAAGTTAGGCACAATAAGTGTCAAATTACATGGTTTTGCTTTATTAGTTATTAAATTATAACATCACACTCACCTTTTATTACATTTCACATCTTTACTTTATTCAACTAGTGTCAATGCGTTGTTTCTCAGTTGAGTTGTGATGCTTTTTTCCAAGTGACTAAAGAGAACGGGTAGAAAAAAATATATATATTTGCTCATATAAAAAGATTAAAAGGGTTTGTGGGAGATACTCAGTTACAGTCAGTTAGAAATGTGGTATCATATATTGTGAAGTTGCTTTTTAATCTCAGATATACATCATTTTATTTGGAAACTCACCCCCAAATGATCAAGAGCATTAGAAAACCACTGTTTTTGCCATTTAAAACATGTTAGCGAAAATAATGGTGAATAATAATTTTTTATAAGGTTAAAATAGAGGGGGTAAGATCATATAGGTGTCCTCCCTCTACCCCCAACTCCTGTCTTTGTACAGTTGCACTAAATCCCCTAATGTTTGCTGTAAGCTGCTCAAAGGTGATCTTAACATCAGGGCCCTCAAAACTAAAAACCCCATTAACCCTACTAACCAAAAAGTCCATTCCCTCAGAATAAAAGATGTCTGTTCAACTATCTATCTTCATACTAAAAGTTTGTAACCTTGACGGTTGCTGTATCCCCATTTCATTTAAGTCCCACATCACCCCCTGTCTCTCCTGTGTGTTGTTACTTCTCCAGGCCATACCGGTTGTCAGGATCATCTGGCATTCCAATAGACTGGTCTCAAAATTTTTCAGAAAGAGAAACAATTGTAGTCCCCTAACCCATTCCCTCTGCCAAACCCTGCTCCACACTGGCAACGAGCAGCAAAGGTCTCCATACATGTCTTCATCCAATGTGCATTTACCTTCCATAAAGTACTCTACATGTTCCTCATCATCCTCCTACTCCAAATCCAGGACAATACACATTGGATATGAACGCTTCCCTACAGTCATAGTTCCTCACTTCTATTTCTACTTGTATCCTTTCTTCCTCCAATGATGACTCGTACATAGTCAAGAAGGATATATCAAGAATGTCCAGATTGGTCCAATCCCAATCTTGTAATTGAGGAATCCCTACTCTAATTCCTTTTGTATCCTGAGTCCTAATTTCATAATGTTTGTATGTTGTTTGTACCTCATGATTGATTTCCCTCAATCTGCATCTGGAATATCCCCTCTTCCGTAAGGCTCCAAATAGAATGTGAATAGCGTTTTCCACATCTAACTGCAGCTGAGACTTCACGATACAGGTGTGCTTAGGATGAAAGCTAGAAGCGTGCAACAAAGCATGCATGTCTGTGGGCTTAAAAAACACTCTAGAATACAGAAGTCTACCATCCCTACTTTCTGTAAAAAAGATTTCTGTATCCAGAAATGACAGAGAGCTGTAACTAGTTTTCACTTGTAGCTTAATGTTTACATGATGACTATTCAATACCTTCACAAACTGCTGAAATTCCTCCATACCAAAGCACCAAGCCCCAAAGATGTCATCTAGGTATCTTAGATATAACCATGGTAACTGGGCGCACTTATCAAAAGCCTTCTGCTCTCAATCGGCCATATAAATATTAGTGTAGGCCGGAGCAAACTTTTTCCCCTTCGCTGTCCCATATGTCTGTAGGTTCATTTTGCCATTAAATTCTAAATCATTGTAATTGAGGCTAAGTTCAAGGAACTCCAAAATACCCTTATGTGGTCTATTAGGATCCGGAAACCTATGAAACTTCTTTTGAACTGTGCACATCTTTTGAACTCCGTACTAATGTTGGTATATAATAACTCTACGTCAATGGTAAATAGGAAAGCGTTTTTGGGAAAGAGACGTCCTTGGATGATCTGCAAGAAGTGATAGGTGTCATAGACATAACTATTGTGCTGTTGAGAAACTGGATTTAAAAAATGGTCAATCCACTCTGAAACATTATACGATTCTAATGAGCAATCCGAGACAATCGGACATTCCGCTGGAACCTCGAAGGGGACTGTCCAAGACTCAGAGGTTTTATGGATCTTGGGAAGCAAGTAAAATTTTCTAACTGCAGGGACTGCCGTACCCATTAAACACCTTTTTGCTTTCCATTGATGAAGCCTCGTTATAAAAGCCTCTCCAAGATAGACACAATTTTTTTCTTGGTGCTTTTTTGTATTGGTTTGGTCAAGGGTTTATACTGCAGCCTGTTCAATAATTGTCTCTGGGATTCGTAGAGATGCTGTGCCCGGGCTAACATGACCGTAATTGAACACTTGTCCGCTGGTTTAATATCCCACTGACGCCTTAACATCTGGAGAGATCTTTTCTCTGCCAATGTAAGATTTTGTCTGTTCTGATTAACAAAATTAATCTGATTAAAGAATTGTAGATCTTGTTTAACAACATCTAAAATCGGTTGGCTCACCCGTGATGTTTTATGTGTCGAAGTAGAGCGGTGTATAAAGGGTGTTGTTGTTACATCTCTATCGAAGTCAAAGGAATCTAGAAGTTTTTATTTTCTATGGTACACATACATATCTCTCTTCAAAAGCTCTAAGTCCACCTCAGTAGGGGTTGGGACAAATGTTAAACCCTTCTGCTAAAGGGACATGTAGCTTTCTGTTAGTCTAAAAGTTTTTGAAAGATTATATATGTTGACCTCATATGTGGAGACCCATCTCCTTAACCCATTGAACAGTCTACCTTCACCTGCCTAAAGCCCAATATCAACCCAGCTTCTGATCCTAACTAATGGGTACCATCAGGTTCCAGCTCTATGTCCCCATCACCATAACATTCCAAGACATATTCTGAGAATTCCATACCATACACCTCATTAAGCTCCATAATGAAAGACACATGTTGAGATTTAACAGTCAACTTAGAAATATGAATTAAACCCTTAGGAAACTTCAGATGAGCCAGAGATATTAACTGTTTCATGTGCTTACATATGGAAACCAACTTAGTACTGTTATTATTAATTCCAATCCTCTTTAATAAAATCCCTGTGTGCATCCAGGTGTCTGTGTGTGTGTGTCTTCTGGTGAAGTGCGCATGCGCTGGGCCACACCGCACCTCACATCGCACCGTGCCCCGCCCATGCACACGGCACTGTGGACACACACGCAGTGGAAACTGAGCACACAGTGAATGGCCTAGCCGCGGCCGCGAATGATAAGCAAATAAAGGACATCATTGCTGGGGAGAGGGCTGATTGGGTAGTCGCGACCATGCACATAAAATCCGTTGCTGGGGAGACGCCACACATACAATAATCAGCTACACGCCACCACAAATTAAAATACTTGCTGGGGAACTGCACAGCACTTGCTGGAGAGACGCCACAGGCACGATTATCAGCTGCACGCCACACATTACACCAGTTGCTGGGGACACTCTGCTGATTGCCCACTGTTGTAACAGAAAATTAAAGTCATATTACGGACATCAAAGCCAGTATTACTGTCAGAGAAAATTACAGGCATTTTACGGAAATACAAACCAGTATTACTGTGAGGGAAAATTAAAGGCACACAATACACTGATGCATATTACAGCCACATACAAGTCAGTATTACTGTATGAGAAAATATTACGGACGTATCTACTAACAACATACCACCAAAAAAGGACACATCAAGTAGGACAACAGACACAGACAATCAAATCTTATATAAGCAACATCTCCTGGAAGAACGGTCAGCTCAACAAGTAAACATCAACAAAAGAAAGGCTGAAAGACAAAGAAAAATACGAGCAAATATATCGATTGAAGAAAAAGAAAATGAGCGTCAGAAAAACGCTAAAAGAGAAAGACTCAGAAAAGCAAACCTTAGAAAAAGTCGGCATTTACTTGCCAGAACCAGTATTCAGCCACGGTCAGTTATATGTTGTATTATCAAGAGTTAGACATTTTCCAGATGTTGTTGTCAAGGTTGTAGATAGTCCTGAACAAGGCAAACTGTTGCCAAACTAGAAACATTTCATGACGTAAAAAAATAAGTAATTATACTTACTGTATTGTCATATACGTTTCTATTTTACTTTTATTATTATTTTACTTTAGGCTTCTTGCAAAAATATTTTGACAAAAAAAATTAAGACAACAAACAGAATAAGGTTAAGGTCCCTTGCCATTTAATATAGACTGTTCCTACTAATGTTTATGCACTACTGTTCTAGCGCCCGTTATTGTAACGAGCTTAATGTCTAGTTGAAAAAATAATTCTCTTAATATCGTCTCTAGAATCCAGTTTAATCAAAATAGATTGCAGGTTACAAATCCTTGCCCCGGGTAAGCTATTTATTTCCAACTGGTCATTCTTGAACTGTTTGATTCTCTCAACATAAGAATACCCTATAATTAAATAGGGTTTTTTGGGGTCTAAACTCCAATCAACATTCTTATGTGCAGTATCCTTGTGCACTATTGGTCTTTCCAAAACCTCCAAGGCATCAGCCAGACAAGAGGAGGTCTCCAATCTAATTGGAGAGTCATCAGATCTGATCTCAATAGCCTCCATAGTCATTACTCCTCCCCTCCTGATGGTATACTTATCTTCTGTTGCCTAGCCTCTGATTCTAAACTACTGCTAGACGCCATAACATCTGTCAAAAGCACATTAGAAACCTCAGACCAATTTTGTTCAATCAAACAAACCGCCTCTTGCTGCTCCCCCTCCCCTCACACTAACTCACATTCTGTCACCTCCTTGTGAACCTGGGGCTTAGGCTGATCCAATTCCTCTTTCTGCATCTCTACTTCACTCTTCCCAACAACCCCTTCCTCCTCACTTTCTCCCATTTGTATCTCCAAAGATGACAACTTCCTAAAAGGGGTCGAAAGGGGAAACACCTGTGAAAAATCCTGGCTGCTCACCATTCCCCCTCTCTCTACTGGTGACAAAAGACATTCCAAAGCAACTGGAGCATGTGTTTTTATTCCAACCATACCACTTTCCACTATAGATTTTATTAACGTATTCTCAATACAAAATCCCAAAACTTGATACCCTGTCCTTCTTCCGACCTATTAGGAGCATCACTGTCTGTCACGTCCTCCAAATCCTCAATAGTTTTCAAAATCCTCTTTTTTTGCTAGATTGACAAATAAGATGGTGAGCCAGAGGAAAACAGATTACTCCTGGATGAGGATTCCCTATCATTTTTATCAAAAGTAACAAGGTCTTTTCCATGTATTATTTCCAAACCAGAAGAGTTTCCTCCTCTTGGAGACATGTCATCCCTGATGCTTAAAGCCAGTTGTGGAACCCCGGGCCTGCTCAACTTTCGTGGTTTACCCATCTTAAGTGGCCATTGTTCATCTGATGGCTCCGACTCCCGTTTGGCCTGGAGATGTTTGTTCTGTATCAGGGTTCTCCAACACGTCGCTCGCTCGCTCGCTACCCCTTCCAACTAGCTTGCCAAAGGGTTAATAAATCCTGCATAAATTTGAAAACTTGATTAGTCAAATTAGGGGTGGGCAATCTTTCCAAAAAATCATATTAAAATCCACTATCTGAAATTCAATATATCTTTTCAATGTGGCATACACTTAAGAGAATATCTGGACTCAAACTCATCAAGAAGTAAGTATCACTTTATCAAACAAAGTTGAATTCAATTGTTCTCTCATTCACTAGCTAAGCGGAGCTAAGGTACATTCCCCAAAGCTGGCGAGTAAGTGAGGAAGGCCCCTCCCCCCCACTGCCCATTGCATGGGTCTCGGATTCGGGCAAATAAATTGGTACCGCAAGTGAACTATGATGCATAGTGAAATGAGAGAAGTCACAAAATCAACTGGAATGTTCAAGCAAATTATTGAAAAAAACCCGATCAAAATCCGTTAAGTAGTTCTCTCGTGAAAAGTGGACAGACATACAGACAGACGGACTTTGGATTTTGTATATTATATATTAGTAAACCTTCAAAATAATGTGCAGTTAAAGTCTCAACAGCATTCTCAGCATTTCTGGAGCTTAGTAGAGCCAGATAGCAATAGTAATCTTCACCAAGCAACTCTGAAAATGTCTGCTTTGTTTGGGTCTACATACCTTTGTGAGTCTGCCTTTCTGACATGAATGTCATGAAATCAAAGTTCAGAAGAAGACTGCCAGATGAACATTTAAATGACTCCATAAGAGTGAACCTAAGTGGCTACACTCCACCATACACCTGCCTCTCTTGTTGACTCCATGCAGTGCCAGTCATCTGACTAACTAAAAAATACATCACACATGTAACTGGACATGTGAAGTGAAACAGTGACATGTAATAAAATGACAAATGAATAAGTCGTATCTGTGTATTTGGAATTGCATTGTTTTGTTTTGACAGCATTCATGTTTTAATTCAGTTGTATGAATTAAAGAAAATGCATACAGACATACAAAATGCACTTGCAGGTGAACAAAAATTTTTTTTGATGTTTTAATGCAAAATGTGAGTTGTGGACACCAGCATTTTGTAAATGTTCAGGCAAAACAAGCTTATTCAGTTTGTTTGGGTTGAAATAAGCTATGAGAATAAACATTAGAAAACATGAGTTGTTCTTTGACATTTTTATTTTGTAAAAGTAGCTCTCAGGGGAAAAGAAATGGAGACCCCGGTCTATATTAACCCCCAATTCAGGAATAGACCCTGTAAGTAGAAAAGGCATTAGCATCACTGTAGAGGACCAGGTCAACTTTGTCTTTGCAAAGTGGATCGCTTTCTCTACCTGATTGTCGTCAATCTCTAACTGATCAACCCTTAAACTAAAAATCAACGGTGCAAAATAATCCTTTAAAAATTTTACATTTTGATACAGCCAATCTGAAGTATTGTGGGCAATCCTATTTAGGGTATATTCATTGGGACAAGCAAGTTTTATAATATTAGAGAGTTTTTCTGTGTGCTTTCTCGTTCCCTTTGCGATCAGATTTAATTTCAGTGCCCCATGAATGATCTCTAAATGGGGAATCCCTTGTAAGATCTTAAAATACCTCTTATCTTTTCCCTGCCTATTTGAGTCACTTAAGGATGGAACATTTATGCCATCTAGGTCCCCTTCAGGTCGTAGTACTGAGAATCTGTTGTTGATAGTACAGTTGTACATTCTAAATTCTGAAAAAAAACACTATTTTTCTCCTTAACTTTGTTTTTAATATTTTAAATTCCTATTTTATATTTTGAAGAAAGAAAGAAAGAAAGAAAGAAAGAAAGAAAGAAAGAAAGAATTACAATTCATGTTGTCAAAAGCCTTCTCTCAGAATTCTAACTGTTGACATTTAAAAGGCCTTATGATTCATGGACAAATTCATTGAGGTGTTCAATTTGGACAAGGAGATGGTAGAGGTCAATATCTGAATATATGGGAATGCTAAGTGTTTCCAAGAAAAGTTTAATAGGTAAACAATCAGGTCCCAGAATTTTTCCAGAGTTCAAGGAATCTAAACTCTGCTTAAACTCTGATAATGTAATTGGGGACTAGAACATGGCAGCAGCATCCACAGAATGCCTGGGAAAAGACAAATTATCTAAAAAAGAAGTCATTTATAATAAGGGAAAGAGTTAAAAGGATAATTTGAAATAGAACTTTTGTTTTGCTTTTTCTTTTTTTTTTCTTTTTTTTTTTTTTTATAAAATTTTGCTGGGTCTCGGCCTGTAGCTCTTCCACTCTATAAAGATGTAATAGCATTTCCAATCTCAGAAAGCAATCATTTCTATCCAGGATACATTAAGCTTTAATACTGCACTGCAAGTTCATCAAACAAATCTTTTGTTTGGATATAAATATAATGAGTTTTACATAATAATAAAATAGTAATTCTTCACATTTATAGTATTTATTCTTCACATTTACAGTATATAGTGTTTTTCTCACTACTCAAAGCACACTCCACACAGGGAGGACCTAGGAAGAAAACTCCCAAACTCCTTACTGCAAAGCAGCAGCACTATCACTACATCACCAGTGTGAACACTACATGAAATATTAGTAAATGCCTGAGTCACCAGTTAAAACATAGAGTGGTACTGTTTAGAATTCTCAATTCCAGAGGAACAGCAACATAATAAAAAACTACAGTTGCACCATTATAACTTGATTTGACAAAGAGAAGTCTACTGATAAAAAGTAGTTAATTTGTGAATGTGAGATGATCTAGCTGTGGGAAAATTCAAAATGCAATTAAAATCTCCTGTTTTATCAGCTTATGAGTAATCATATAAGAGAATGATGTAGAGAATTAAAGGAGAACTTTTGCTGTGAAATGTTTATTACTTCAGCTTGATGTGTTTATATTAGCCATGATTAAATTAGTTCCATTCATGTTCCCAACCACTATAATAAAGCACCTATTTAAATCAAACATTACCTCAATAGTCACAAATGGGCTTGCTTTATGAATCAATATTTCAACTACTCGAGTCTTTTTGTCATAATTGGACTGAAATAACCAATTTCTTTTCAACCTAGGTTAATCTTTAATTTTTAAATTAATCTCCTGTACAAAGGCTGTTTTTAATTTCAGTAGGTAAAAATACAATAACCACTTTTTTCTTTGGAGTTCACCTTTTGCATTCCAATTGATAATGTAGTGATTTAATCATTTTATCGAGTTCCTGCATTTTAGTATTAACATTCCCTGCCAAAAGAGGAAAGTGTCAACATTTAAGTTGTCTTCACTTAAAATAATGAGATCTTTCAGATCCAGAGCACTTTAACAAAAACAACATTTATTTCAATAGATCATTTTCCTAGAATATATGTAGATCAAAGGGCTTTATAAGAAGTTAAGAAAAAATATGCAATTTCACAGGATAAATAAAATTAAACAAATAAATATGCACATATTACAGATGAACAAGTAACTAATATACAGTACATGGGCTGAGTCCTTAAATATGGATTAAGTAAATCCAAAGCTTTGGTCAAATGGCCAGGGAGGACATAAACTCCAGCTGGTGAGGTACTGGAGAAATAAAATAGAAGGGTTGCAAGGCCAAAAGACCACCAAGCCCTACTGGGATTCTAAAAAGAATAAATGTGCTGAATTAGTTCATTAATGTTATGACACACTATCCTGGAAGATTGGAGTATCCACATTCCTTCCAGTATCACAGATGGGATCAGAGTAGTTTGTTTAAATGGAAGAAGAGCAAAACACCAAAGCAGAGGACCAGAAAAGAAATCAAAGAATTATAGAAGTTAGTAATGATTGGAAAATGTATATGAAGAATATCAAGTATATTATGTTGGAATACATGTTCTCTTATGATTGTTGCAAAAGAAAAAAAATGACTATGAAAAAATAGCTTAAAAGAGTGGGTTTTTAGGAGGTTTCTCGGTAATGTTTCACAATATCAGCCTGGCATATATCTCAATCGGTAAAGCTTTCCAGATTGTTAGTGCATAACAGCAAATTGTCACCTAAACACTTTTTTAGGCTTAGCTCTTAGAATTTTAAGCAAACCAGTGATGATCTAAGATTACGATTGCCAGTACAGTGGCGCAGTGGTAGCGCTGCTGCCTCGCAGTTAGTAGACCTTGGTTTGCTTCCTTGGTCCTCCCTGCATGGAGCTTGCATGTTCTCCCCGTGTCTGAGTGGGTTTCCTCCGGGTGCTCCGGTTTCCTCCCACAGTCCAAAGACATGCAAGTTACGTGCATTGACGATCCTAAATTGTCCCTAGTGTGTGCTTGGTGCATGTGTGTGTGTGTGTGTGTGTGTGCCCTACAGTGGGCTGGCACCTTGCCCATGGTTTGTTCCTGCCTTGCACCCTGTGTTGGCTGGGATTGGATCCAGCAGACCCCCGTGACCCTGTGTTAGGATATAGCGGGTTGGACAATGATTGACTGACTGAAAATCAATTATAAAGGACAAATGTAACCTGTGTAATGATGCTAAGACTGGTGAGATGTGCTCACATTATCTGTTACTGGTTGTGATTCTTGCTGATACATTCTGAACTACCTGTGGCTATAGTCGATTTGGTACTCCTATTAGGAGTGCATTACAGTAATCAAGTTAGCTAAAAAAACTGGAAAATGTTATAAAATGAAAAATGTTGTCTTAGTATTATAGTTAATATATGAGTTGACTAGCTGTACTACACATCTAAGATGAGTTGAAATCTAAGTAATCAAAGTACACCTCAGAGTTAACATTTGCAGTGCACCATGCAATGTACAGTATATGTCTCAATTATATGCCATTTGGTATGGGACTCGTAAAAGCACTACTAATGTTTGTGATGTTCCATCTAATGAGACAGAGACAGAGCAACCAGATGGACACACAGATAGACACACAGACAGTTATCCTGCTATTAAGATGGAAATAAAGATCTAAGTTCATAGTAACACCTAATTTACTTTAATTCTGACTTGATTTGAAAATACAGGTGATCAAGTTTGTTTCTAAGATCCTCACTTATTAATTTTTTCCAACAGCTAAAATTTCAGTTTTGTTCTTGTTTAGCTTAAATGAATTACTATTAATTCATTCTGTAATTCTAGCAAAGTGCTAGGATCATCTAGTTCACCTTGTGATTCAAAATAATTTGGCCTAACGCTAGCATTTAGTTTGAAAATAACAGTGGGCACCAAATAGATCTTTGTACTACAACATACTGTATGTGGTATTATGGACCTCCAATATACACATACCACAGCTTACAAAGAATTTTCAACCTGTTATATATGACTGAAACTAGTTAAAGACAATACCAGAGAGATCAACCCAGTAACAAAGGTGGCTAATTTGAATACTGTGGTCTATAGTGTCAAATACTGCACTCAAGTTCAAGAGAACAACAACAAATACCATGTGTTATTTAACAAGCATTAACCCACGAATCATTAACTACTTTAACCAATGCACGTTCTGTGAAACCCATTACTTATTAACTTATTAAGGCTACAGTTTTCATTCAAGTAGTCATCTAACTGCTGGAAAACTACTTTTTCTAGAATTTTAGCGAAAGAAGCAGAATATAGATGGGCATTAAGTCCTCAAAGGTAGAAGAGTCAATATTATTTTTCTTAAGTAGTAGCTTAACTGTTTCTAGTATATTACCAATTAGGACATTATAAATTTGTTCTTTGGAAAAGCCCATTGGACTGAAGCTTCAAAGATACAGGTTTATGGTTTTCATTGAGTAATTTTTCTGCAAGGTTCAGTTAAACCTATTTTCAAAAAGAAATGAAATTCACTGTAATTAATTGTAATGAGCATGTTCAGCCAAGTTTGCATTTGTATTTATATTTTCTGGCATTCATTCTGTCCATGTCTTTTGTTTTTAGTGGTACAATGGCAGAGTGGATAGAACTGCCTCTTCACCACTCAAATCTCATTTTTGGCCATAATAATCAGTCCAGAATAGTTGACACATGCTTTCCTTAGCCTTCAGGGATATTTAAAAGACCATTATAATTCACACAAAAGAGTGGGAAGAGTATGCAGAGTATGCAGATTTTGGCATAGCTCCCAAACATTTTTGTGATTTCACCAAAATAATGGCATATCAAACTCTTATTGCTTATGATACACTGCTGACAGATTACCTTGGCATAATCAGCTGGAAGTATCCTAACCCACCTGTTACAGTGCAACAGGAAAAGGATGTCCCATTTTACTTGATGGATATTTATTAATGTTGTCATTAATTAAATTGGCAGGGGGACCGTGCTTCCTGAAAATGAGTTCATATGTAACTGCCTGATCCTTTAAGATAAAAAAACACACCTCAAAAAAAGGCAACAAGAAGAAGAAAACCTCAAACATTACAGAAATATATGGTGGGCACTTTGACTTGTAATGCTGGTTTAACTTTTTCAAACAAACAACTGATCAAAGCACACCAACATCAGCATGGACAAGCTTTTGTATTTTGCTGAGTTTTTGGTTCTACAGCTGTACCTTGGCCGTCTTGGTCTGGGAAAAAAAGATAACTGTGACCTGGAAGGAATTCAGGATAGCATTATGGTGCTGAAACAGCAGAGAGCCAAATGGCAACAAGGTGGCTTGCGTGATTTCTAACATAGTTTTAGGTACTTTGATAAAACGTGAGCCAATAAATGCAGCAGCTACTGTACATTTTTTTCTAGCTTGAAAATTGAACAAAGGTCTTCATTTGTCTCTTGGTGTTTACCACTAAAAGAATCTTGTCAGTTTACAGCTTAGAGATAATGTTTAAGCATATTTCTTACATGTAGGAAGTTTTTTTGTTATAAGAAGAACTCTTTTAAAATAAATATTTAAATAAATAACACATATATCTCTTTTATAAAAAAAAAATCTTGGAAGAAGACGAGATGTGATTTTCTCAGAGACACTTTAACTTCCTGCGAGACAAGGCAGTGAGACAAAAGGATAGCTGCTGTGCCTGCTTTTAAATGTTTGAAGCAATGCGAGCATCAGACGTAAAGTGGCTGGCACATAGCGTGCCCGGGGGGAAAGAGGGGTTGGGGGTAGGCGAGCGAAGCGAACAGGAGGCAAAGCCCCCTAGTGTTAAATAACACATTTGAATACTAGTATTTCAATATATTTTGATAAAATAATACATTTAAAATGAACACAAAATTTAATTATGTTTAAATATGTAATTGGAGGTGAAGGTCTATAATACGGTTTGCATATTTGTGGGGTGGAATTGATGAGGTGGGGTTCGGAGAATGTTAATCATAAAGTCTTATTTATGATTTGCATTTTCTTCTTTTCAAGCCTGAATATGCTAGGTTCATGTCCAAATATCTGTTAATGGTGTTTTCATTGGATAGCCTCGTTTCATTGAACTCTCTGGCACTCTTAGCATTAGCCTTAAATTTTACTTACACTGAGCCCCATTTAAATCTGTGTCTGGTTGAACTTGTAAGTGTGCAAATCAGAGACCGTGGGACATGTTCCTGTATATGTGTGGCAAGTGTTTTTGATGTCTGCCCCCACGTATATCGCTATACACGCATTACGTGGTATGCCGTAAACTGCATTCCGTGTCTGCTGCTGACCCTCTGAACCCCATCTTATCAATCCCTCCCCCATCCACCTATCCCCTGCCTCCTTATTTGCTATATATTGCCTTGGGTTCCTCTAAGTGTAACCATTTTCCTCTGATGATGATTCCTCGTAGGAATCGAAAGCTTAGGAGTAAAAAACTATTTTAAGATGTGTGATTCATTTGCTCCCTTTGTGGATTTCCAGCTACAGATATGTAATTACAGAAAAAAATAGAAAATATACTGTATGTCTGCACAGATATTGAAAGAAAAAGTGGAAATGTTTATCACTGCTAGCTGCAATTATTAACATAAAAATAATTCATAACATTCTCAGCAACTTTCAGCTAAATGTACATTTCATCTTAAAATTAAAGAGCATCATTGACAGTGGTATCTCCTTTGATAGAATACCAGCACTTGAAGCTGAATAAGAGACCCTTCAGCCATCTATTAATTGTTTAAATTCAATGTTTCACACGTGCAGTCTAGGAAATCTAAAAGTAAAAAGCTTTTGAATGTGTCACTCTTAGCATTTGGCAACAGCAATAATATCAGTGTTTCACTGACTTGGCAGCTCCCAAAGCTTCCTGTAAATTGCAGTCCCAGATACTCTGGAGCATCTCCATCACTGATGCATAATGATATTAATTTGGTCAATGGGTCTTTTTAGAGGACTTTAAAGTACAGAAATAAACATACAAAAAGGTTTTACAGGTGTGTGGCTTAAAGAATAAATCTGGCAGTCACAGTGAGGAGTTTATGAAAATGAATTAGAAAAAAATGTATGAAGTATTTTTAATATATATTATACAGTATATAAATTATATATATATAGACACTGTAAATGCATTTAGTAATATGAATGAATAAAAACAGTAACAATTGCTATTGCTTTTTTGTTTAATTGTGTCCCTAGCTTATATTATAGCATAATCCATTATATATTAAAAGACATGTGCGCCCAACTACGTTGCGTGTGTTAAAGTTGTCTGTAAAGGGCTCCCTGTTTAAACGCGGCTGCCAGTCGTGAACTTGGCTCTTCGTCACATAGCATTATGATTTTTTATAAGGGAAACAAAATTACAAAAGAAAATCCTTGGATATTGATTTGATAGGAACGGCCTACTCGGAATCACTGTCCGAATCGTAATTATGTGGTGGTGTAGGAGCATTTCTGCTTCTGTCCGTTCACAGTTTGTCTCGTTTTCACGACACTGTCGTTTCCTCTCACGATCTCTTCTGAACCTTTCTCCTATCTCGCAGGTGGCTTTGTGGCAATCCAAAGAGTAAGGCAATATACACGGAGCAATGGTTATAAAAGGGGGACACATAGGTATCCAGGCTCTTTTAAAGCATAAATAGGGATCACTTCACTGACATGTGAGCAAGCCACGGTACAACTGTGAGACGTGCAGCACTCGCCGGCTACAACGTAACAATAATAATTTCCGGAACGTACTGTTACGTTGTCATTCATTTTACCCACTGTCTTTCTTTCATTCATATGTTACGTAGGCACGTACCTTTTATCTTCGGCAATCTCATTCTCTAACCAGGCCTCGGGAGCTAACCAGTGTAACACTGTCCACCACCCCTTTCGTTATTCCGGCACATTGTTGACATCCGTGAGTAACTACAACATACTAAACTGGAAGGTGGTCTACGCATTCGCGGACAAACAAAGATCAAGATCTAAATGAAGATCTCTTTAGTTAATTTAAAGCAAAACAATTTGTTTAGTTTGAATGTCTGTGTTTTGAGGTGTGACTGGCGTACTACAGTCTTCAGTAGTATAAGCCTGGAGGAGATTCTTAATGCAATGCCTATGTTTTAGCTGTCTCTCTACTGCCATCTAGTGCTTCTTCTTCTAATTCATTCGCGGACAAACAAAGATCAAGATTCAAATGAAGATTATATATAGAGATGGAAAAATAGGAAATAGCAGTCAGTTTAAAGTCAGTTAAGGTCAAATAATCTTATCTCATTTCACCTTCCTTCTGCTTGTTCTTATCAGATTAGCTATAACAGGTTGAGCAGGTTTGGTCACACTCTCCTGTTCCCAGTAACATTCCACAGTTCCTTTTGCAAAAGCTCCCAAGCCACCTAAAAAACATAAATCCTCTAAAGTGTCCTGGATCTTTTCTCAGTAAGGCATACCCCAGGGACCATCTTCACACACCTCAATCTGATCCTTTTCAACTGATGCAACTTCACTGCTGCCAAGATAGAGATTTGTATATGCTGTCCAGGCAACTCCACTCTTACTATTACTCGGTCCAAGGCAATTTCCAGATTTCTTGGATGTTTATTCATAAGAACTACATTCTTTATTGATGTGGGATGCATCCAAGTTCTGATCAGTGCCAAATTCACTTTTACTGACCATGATTCTATTCCTTATTAAATTTAGTGTGAGATCAATAAAGCCACTATCAGTTGAAAAAGGTTACATTGATGTAAATGTATGTAAATACATATACATATTACAAATTTGGATAATTATTAGAATGCATGCTTTTTTAAAGTAAACATGGTTTTGCAGACTTTATATCAACTCTTCATCAATTTCAGTCTTCCCTATCTCATCACTCATTCACTTAAGATACTTTTGAAATTTCTTCAATTGGCTTCAAAGTAAAGTGTCAAAAAAACAACTAACCCACCTTGACATTATATATTACAACACATGCTTCTACAGATATTATTAACTGCCTAAACAAATGGAGTTCAAGATTTATAGTAATGTAAAAATAAAAAGTTATTAATGAAGGATTATTGATGCTGGGTATATTGGGAAAGGATGCTAAGAATAGACCTATCAGGCAAGAGGAAAAGAGGAAGGCCTAAGAGAAGATTTATGGATGTGGTTAGAGAGGACATACAGGTGATGGGTGTGACAGAGCAAGACACAGAGGACAGGAAGATATGGAACAAGATAATCTGCTGTGGCAACCCCTAATGGGAGCAGCAGAAAGAAGAAGAAGAAGAATGAAGGATCATTGAAGTAGGACTTGCTAGAACCCTCCCTCTCAACTCTAATATGTGAAAATCATAGTTTCCATTTCAAAGTGTGTTTCATGTTGTGTGTGGTGTCAACGAAATAAATAAACAAAGAAATAATTAAATTAATACATTAAGAAATGAATAACAAAATCTTACTTCATGAAAAATGTCACTATTTATGCTCACATATCATTGTATCTTTAAATGTTTACTGTCAACGATAACAAAACATTTATTTCTCTTCTACAATTTCCTTCAAAGAATGTAGCTCAAAGTGCTTTGCAAGATGTCAAAGAAAAAGCTGCTGGAAAAAAAGCGAAAGAAATTACAAATAAATAAGAATAAATAAATTATATACCAAAAATATAAGATAAAAATAAATCCATCTGCACTGTCACGCATTCAGGTCACAAGATCACCTTTTCAAGGTTGTCTAAGGTAAGCACTACCACCCCAAGACACCAGGGGAACAAGCACTAACCGCTTTGTCTACTTTTCCACCTACAGCTCTGAGAATATGCTCAGTACGGGAAACTGCCCCTGCACCTCTTGGTCTATGGGTTATAAAAGGAAGCATCTCAGTTAGGAAATAAGCAACCTGCAACACAAAGTTTTGAGTCTAATGCCTGACCACTCTCCTTTCTCAGCTCTCTTTCTCAGGGCTGGGGGTTAATTTATTTTCAATCCTATTTTTGTTAAAATTGATCTATCTCTATGCAATGTTGTGTGATTACATTAAAAAAAAAAAAAGCTTGACCACTATACACAGAAATCTTACTTTAGCCAATGATCAGTTACATTTTTGTTCATCTCTGTTCCATTGAGAGTCTTTTATTTTGTTTCAGTCCTTTCTGTGTAAATGGGGTGGCCTGGTTGGCACCCCAATATTTAGTTTGAGTTCCTGTTGATGACAGCACTTACATAACACAGAGATACTTATATTAGAAAAAAGCTAAGTTCTTATATATAGATTCATTTTTAAGTCTCTTATGATTAAGTCCAAATGTTATGGTTGGTTGGACATGGAGAAAACAAATCTGCAGGAGATCCAAGGCTTAAATACCACCCTGCATCCACTAGAAATTCTATCTAACATTAATGTGCTTAAGTAATTTCTTGTTATTTTTTTTAACCTCCACTGTAGAAGATCTGATGCAGTGGGTCTTGTTGACAGCTGGAATATACACTTTTATTCTAACATCACAGGCCGCTGCACATTAATATGATTGTGTAGGAAAAGAAAGCAAAGAAACATATAGCATAATTATACAACAATACATTTATTTATTTATTTATGTATTTATTTATTTGTGTTCAAAATAAACCACCATAATTGAACTCTAAGATGTTGAAACGTGTAATATGCTGCTGAATCCTTCCTTACCATTGACCAATCCCTGTTGTGAAAGGTAGGCTATTGAATGAGTGAATGAATTATTATTACTGTATTTATGCAGACGCCAATAATTTTCTGCACCTAGGTAAAGAATGACACAAGATTTAATGTTTAACCAGAGTTTTCATCTCCTGTGTATCATCAGGACTCTATAATGTAAGTCAGATAAACTCTGTTACATACTTAAGTGAATTTGGAGCCTTTAAGCTTCACAGGTTAATGTGTTAAGAATTAGTGTGTAGTGTAAAGTTGAATCTTAATGTTTTGTAATGCTCCGGTGAATATGGGGCATGATCTTTGAGACTGTCTGTTTCTTATCATTATATAGACATAGACCATTTTACTGTATGTCCTTATTTCAACCCAGGTATTAGGTGTTTATGACTTATACTTCATGTTACTGCTCCTGTTTTGTAGATTTTTCCCCATCATCTTTACATTAAAGTGTAAAGACATAGCTGGGCTACAAATGTTGCTTTCTGTTATAGAATTTAGTTCAACTTACTTTACTTTACAATCTGGACACATTTTTGTGGATCTTGGACATAGACTGTCTGCACCATGAAAATGTGTTACAACATGATCCGTCATTAAATTGTTCTTTTCTGTTCTTTTCTTACCTAAGGTAAAGTACTGTTTTTTGTTAAGCACATTGCACATTTTAAAGCTGAATAAATTATAACTCAGATCTACATTAAAAATAATATATAAACACTGTGAGCAATATCTAATACATTATATGAACTAATAAGTTTATTTAGAACTAGCAGTGTTACTCAGTCCTGCCCAACTAAATTTTGAACTGAAATATAGCCTACATACTTACCCTGTGCAATTTGTAAATCTGTGGATAAGGTGCTGATGTTGGGTTCAATGGTGTGCTTTTGCATACCAGAAATACACACACACATATATATTCAGGTTTATACATTGGATTGTTAAGATAAGCCCTGCATTAAACAGGCACATCATCTTAAGATGATTCCTTCCTGATTCTTCTAGGATAGATTTTGGCATCTCTGAACTGTATTTAGTGAATCATTCATCCATCCTCCAACCCACTATATCCTAACTACAGGGTCATGGGGATCTGCTGGAGCCAATCCCAGCCAACAAAGGGTGCAAGGCAGGAAACAACCCCCGGGCAGGGTGCCAGCCCAACGCAGGGCACACACACACACACACTAGGGACAATTTAGAACTGCCAGTCCACCTAACCTGCATGTCTTTGGACTGTGGGAGGAAACCCATGCAGACACAGGGAGAATATGCAAACTACACGCAGGGAGGACCCAGGAAGTGAACCCAGGTCTCCTTGCTGCGAGGCAGCAGCGCTACCACTGCACCACTGTGCCGCCCTTTAGTGAATCACACAATGGGAATTCAAATTTCTTTGTAGACAACAGCTTCCCACCACCATATAATGAAAAAAATTGTTATGAAAATTTATGAATAGATTTGTAATTTCCCATTATTTAGGGTTGTATTCCATTATCGAGCCATTTCATTTTTCTGATGAAATGGATAACATAGTGATTACAGTAGTACATACAAGAACAGAAGAATTTACAAAATACTAATGATGATTCAGTAATTTGGAGACATATATAAAATATTTTTATGTATATGGTATATATACATATATGATATATGATAGGTTAAAAAGTATAAAATATAAGTAAATAGAATAGCCATACAGGAACAATTATAATGTTACAAATATGACACAAAAACAAATTTAAATGAAAATACAAAAGATAATTGATTCTGAATACAGCAGAAATTAGTGAAGGTGAAAGACAAATACAGACACAACTATATGTCTTTAAATAATTTAATTCTTTGCCCATTTTATACTTTTCCAATGATTTTTATTTATTTGTTTATAGCCTGCTCCTTCAGAATATGTTAATAATAGGTAATTATTTTCTAGTCATTATTATTCAGTCTTAGTTAAAATTATTCAGTCTTAGTTAAAATTGCTGCTATAGGGCATGATACAGCATACCAATAAAGGATTGTGGGATCATTGACAGGAGTGTAATATATTAAATCTTCCAGATTGGCACCTAATTTGTTCTATTACCTCTGCAAATAACTAAATAGGGCATTGGCTCAGCAGCATGACTAGACTACTGATTTGCAATGACCATTGTGTAAAAGTAGTCATTACATTTAGTTATTTTATGTTTATATTTGAGAAATTAATATAGCAAAGAATTTACCAATTTTGACAACAAAACAAAGACACCCATAACAGTGATTTGACAGTCACTTTTAGCGTTTTGTCATTACAGAGGGACTTGGTAGGCATAAAGGCTTGGACAGATGAAATTTAATGTAAGTAAATGTAAAGAATTACATGTAGAAGAGGAAATGTTAGGTTGGAATACACAATGGAAGGTGCGAAAATCAAAAGTAAACCTTATGAGAAGGATTTGGGTATCGCAGAGGACTTGACACTATTAACTGCCAGACAGTGTTCATAAGCCATTAAGAAGTCTAAGAGAAGGTTCAATTATATAGCATGATGTGTGGAGTACAAGTCCAAGGAGGTTATGCTCAAGCTTTATAATGCACTGCTGAGGCATTTTCTGGAGTTCTGTGTACAGTTTTTTATTCCAGGGTACAAAAAGGACATAGCAGTGCTGGAAAAAGTCCAGAGAAGATCAAGTAGACTGATTACAGAGCTACAGGGAATGAATTATGAGGAAAGATTAAAAGAACTGCCTTTTCAGTTTATGCAAAAGGATATTAGGAGGAGACATGATTGAAGTGTTAAAAAGTATGAAAGGAATTAGTACAGCAGATTGCTATTGTGTCTTTAAAATGAGTTCATCAAGAACACAGGGACATGGTTGGAAACTTGTTAAGGGTAAATTTCGCACAAACATTAGGAAGTTTTTCTTTACTCAGAGAAGGACAGACACATATAAAAAGTTACCAAGTAGTGTGGTAGAGAGTAGAACTTTAGAGACTGTCAAAACTAGACTTAATGTTATTTTGGAAGAGGATAGGACTGGTGAGCTTTGTTGGGCTGAAAGGTCTGTTCTCGTCTAGATTGTTCTAATGTTTTATGGCATGATGCAGACTATTAATTAACATTAACAGTCCTAATATACTGCGGTGGGTTTGCGCCCTTCCCGAGGTTTGTTTCTTGCCTTGTACCCTGTGTTGGTTGGGATTAGCTCCAGCAGACCCCCGTGACCCTGTAGTTAGGATATAGCGGGTTGGATAATGGATGGATGGATTCTTAGTATATACAGAATCAGGCAATTAAATGTTTCCACCCAATGTACTTGTTAAGTTAATTAACTAATTAATTAATTTATTTATTAATTAATTTATCTATCAATTGATTGGATGTATTATTTTTCTGGAGAGTCTGTATTCTTGTTTTTTATCTTTCTGCTGCTCTATGCATTTGAATTTCCCCATGAGATTAATAAAGTTTATCTAATCTAATCTAATATTAATCTAGGAATGCTTTCTTTGTTGGAAGTATTCTTTGTAAAATGGTTAGATTTATATTTTTACATTATTAATTATAATTACAGACACTTTATTTTTGGAAACTGATTTGGCCTCTCATGCATTTAGAATTATCTTGATTGAGGTTAATGAACGGTAACAAAATAACTAAAGAAAATCTGATGTTTAGCAGATGTTTCAATCAGTTTTTGGCAGGATGATTGATTGCAAAAAGGGAATTCTAAAATATGAGGGTCTTAAAAGAAATAATACCTGTCATTCTGTTTAACTTTGCAGTGTTTTGCTCTTTGTTAATATTTTCCTAATGAGGCATGGTACTGAAAAGTAGGAAGAACCATACTGACTCTACATACTTTTTGCCTCAGAAACTGATATTTTTATTATTTCAAATCCAGTTTTGAAATCTTTCTCCCTTTAAAAAGTGGCTTTTCTTTGTTTATAAGATTTCTAACTTGACTACTTTAGATCTTTCAGTGGGGTAAAAGAGAATGAATTAGCAGCATCAACAGTAAGAAGTACAAAAACATAACTATGGGGATTTATTAAATTAGAATAGATAAACTGTATTAATCCTTTGGGGAAATTCAAATGCACAGAGCAGCAGAAACATAAAAAACAACAATACAGACTCAGAGAACATATTAATGAATCAATTCATCAATAAATAAAAAAACTTAATAAGGACATTGGGTGGTACCACTGAATTGCCTGACAGCAGTGGGCAGAAAAGACCTCCAAAGGTACTTAGTACATCTTGGTAGACTGAGTCTGTGGCTAAAAATGCTCCAAGAGCGTGCCTCCTGGAGAAGATTGAGGGGATTTTTCATGATTGCATCCAATTTTGCCTTCATCCGTGTTCTGCCCCACATGCTGTTAGCTGTTGCTATCATTTGTTGAACTGTGCTCCCCCTTTGTCATGTCATTTATTAACACACCTGTCAGTCACATCCCACACTAACTGTGGTGTTATAAATGTCTATGAAACTCATGTAAAGCTTGTAGGACCCATAATAAACATTTAAATACAATACATCCCATGTGTCTCACATAGGCACCCCTTTATCTCTTGTTTCGGTCACATCCAAAACTTATGTCTAGGGTATATAAACCCCTGGGTCAGGGTAGTTGTGGTAAGCAGCAATTTGGACCTCTGTCTGCACAATTCACTTTGTCTCAATCCAACCATGGAAATCACTTGCCTTTTTACAACGAGGTATGTCCAGTAAAAACCTTCAAGAAAGCTCACCCTTGTCGTTTTTATGTGGATGTGCCGAGTTGTTTAAGCTCTCTGCAGCCATGTTGCACAGACAGTGCGGAGTGAGGCAGAAAACTTTTCCACAACAGCTTCCAGTGCGTCCACTGTGTTCACCCTTTGATGAAACAGGCTTTCCAGTTAAGTTTGTTCAGACATTGTGCTTCTTTTGTGCTCAGGATGCTTCCCAAGGAGACTGCAGTGTAGAACACCACACTGGCTACTATGGATTGGCAGAACATTTCCAGCAGCTTGCTGCACACATCAAAAGACCTGAGTCTCTGTAGCAAGTACAGTGTCCTCTGGCCCTTCTTGCATGGTGCCACTGTGTTGTCAGATCAATCCAGTTTGTTGTTTAGTGAACCCCCAGGTACTTGTAGCTCTGCACCACTTCCACATCCTCCCCTGAATGGTGACTGGTCGTAGATGCTTCTTGGCATTGTGGACATCCACCACCAATTATTTTGTCTTGCAGGTTGTTGTCTATGCACCACAATATTAAATCCTCCACGACTTTCCTGCACTCTGACTTATCTCCATTATTAATACAGCCTGATGGCAAGCACTGGTATTGCCTGTTGTGTAGAGGGTAAACAAGATGAGAGCCAGGACAGTTTCCTGAGGTGCTCCAGTATTACACACCAGCATTTCTGACATACAGTCCCTCCGTCTCATAAGGTGCTGGTTGTTGGTCAGGTAGTCTGTGATCCAGCTCAACATTTGGGTTCCATAACTGTGCTTTAATTGCTATGTTTCTGGGGTCGCACCATTTTTCATTCACACAAATGGCAAATCTGTTTCCTGTCTTTTGCAGCTTTCCCTCCTGCTTCTGTCCACCTTTGTGATTTTAAATCCATTCAATGCAACTGAGGTCTGGAGTTTTAGTTCTAAATCACATCTCAGTGAAGCACATGAGACTGCAGAATTTGTATTCCCTTTGGCTCCTGATCAGCACTGCGAGCTCATCTATTTTATTCACCAGCGATCTTACATTTCCCATGATAAAATTATTTTTATTTATTTTTTACTCATTCGTATTCATGTTTTTGCAGAGGAGCAGGCATATGGTGGTAATTATGACACTATATTTTTTATACCACTTTTATAGCAAAAATGGAGTCCCATAAGAGTTCATAATTTGTTGTAAGACAGCAATTTTACTGACTTTATATTATACTGAAAACAACTTATAAGAAGTCCTTCTAAGTAGATGTAGTAGATTCAGGCTATGCTGCAAACGCAGACTGTTTGTCACATAAAGTCTAAGCAGTGTAAATGCACAAGTCTTTGTGCATATAGTCTTTCATAGTCTGTGGCTATTTCCAGTTGAACTATCCCTGCCATTAGCTATCACTCTCACACTGCCTACTAAAAATACCCCGCAGGGTGTGCTATAGCAGTTAATAATAGGTTATGAAATCTATTGTATATATGTAAAACTACACATTTTCCTGTTTTGCTTAGCATAATTGCAGTTAAAAAATAGTTAAAAAAACCAGTAAGCTTCATCTAATGGTTCCTTTTTAAAACTTCATAGGTGTATCTTTGCCCTCTTTATTTCCAGTTTGCTTTGGCAGCACTTACAGGGTCCATGTGAATTACCAAAGTTTTCAGTGAATCATCTATATTGTTTAGAATTTTCAAACTTTCAACTACAGTGGAACCTCGGTTCACGACCATAAATCGTTCCAAAACTCTGGTCGTAAACCGAGTTGGTCGTGAACCGAAGCAATTTCCCCCATAGGATTGTATGTAAATACAATTAATCCGTTCCTGACTGTACGAACTGTATGTAAATATGTAAATATATGTAAAGATTAAGCACAAATACTGTATAGTTAATTACACCATAGAATGTACAGTGTAATAGTAAACTAATGTAAAAACATTGATTAACACTGACACGTGCTCGCTCGCGCTCTCTCTTTCTCTGTAGCACACACACACACACCTGTCAGCAGCACACGCTCGTTTTCTCTCTCTGTAGCGCACACACCCCCTTCCCATCTCTGTCAGCAGCACGGCCTCGCTCTCTCTCTGAGCTCGCTCGCTCGTGCTCAGTCTCTCTCTCTGAACAGAGGGGAACATTTGAACAAATCCGAACTTTAATTTAAAAACCAACCACAAGCAACCAAAAAACATTGCAGGAGTTCATGCTAACAGCCTTATAGCCCGATTGCTGTAAACACTTTTTTTAAAATGAGTTTTAAGCACAGCGGAAAAAAAGGAACATTAGAACAAATCCGAACTTTAATTTAAAAACCAACCACAACCAACCAAAAAAGTAACAAGATCACGCTATTTTAGCCTTACAGCCTGATCGCTGTAAACACTTTTTTTAAAATGAGTTTTAAGCACAGCAGAAAAAAAGGAACATTTGAAAAAGGAGAAAAGTAACATTGCAACTAATCACGCTATGAACAACTACATCTGTAAACACTTTCATGAGTTTTAAGCACAGGGAAAAAAGCGAACATTTGAAAAAAGAGAAAAGTAACATTGCAACAATTCACGCTACGAACTGAAAAATTAACTTTTGAAAAATCCGTAATACAAAAACCACCAAGAAAACTAACCTTGTATGAGTCGAGTTCTGGCATGAAGTGTTTTCCTTCAGGTGTTTTCTCTCTTGTGATTTCTTGGGTTTCTGGTGTTTTTAGCTGTTTAGCTGGTGGGAGCGAAAGCCTCATGCAGCCATTCCAAAAACAAAGTCCTTGTGACCCAACCCTTCGTGTTTGACCTCCACATTACTGGCAGTCTGGCTTTGTTTACATTGTGCTGCTTGAAAGCACGAGGGTTCTCAAATTGGTAAATGAGTAAACTGGTAAACAGTTTTTCCACCTCTTGTAATTTTTTTCTTTACTTCGATTTCAATTTTCTTCAAAACTTTCTTCTCACCACTCTTCACAAGAGAGTGCACGTCTGACTCAGAACAATGAACAGGGAGCGGATCTGCTTAAATGAAAAAGCCAGGCAGGCACGCGGCTTGCTCGCTTTCTCTCTCTCTCTTTCTCTCTCAGCCTGCCTGTGCCGGGGTTGGAGTTGGGGGATGGTTCATGTGCACATACTGTGAACCATCCCCCCAACTCCTACCCCCGGCACAGGCAGGCAGGCAGGCTGAGAGAGAAACCCCAACCACGTGCAGCAATCTCCCCCTCCCCAGCAGGCACTTGGCTAGCTCTATTTCTCTGTCTCTCTCTCTCTCTCAGCTGCAGGCAGGCAGTCTAACCGAGAAAAATGCAACACGTGCGGAAATCATCGGCGCGCACAAACTGAAAGGGAAACTGGCTTGTTTGTATACCGAGTGTGTGGTTGTGAACTGAGGCAAAACTTTGGCAAACTTTTTGGACGTGAACCGAGTTGTACGTGAACCGAGACGTTCGTGAACCGAGGTTCCTGTACATTTTTAATTATTTTGTTCACCAATGGTGGTGCAGTGGTAGTGCTGCTGCCTCACAGTAAGGAGACCTGGGTTCGCTTCTCAGGTCCTCCCTGCATGGAGTTTCCATGTTCTCCCGTGTCTTCATGGGCTTCCTCCGGTTTGCTCCTACAGTCCAAAGACACGCGGGTTAGGTACATTGGCAATCCTAAATTGTCCCTAGTGTGTGCTTGGTGTGTCCTGCGGTTGGCTGGCGCCCTCCCAGGGATTTGTTCCTGCCTTGTGCCCTGTATTGGCTGGGATTGGCTCCAGCAGACCCCCGTGACCCTGTATTAGGATATAGCGGGTTGGATGATGATGACTGACCAATGATTGAATTGTTGTCGCCCTCAAGGGTGTCAAACTATTTAACATCAATGGTGTTTGGAAACGATCAAAGCATTTAAAAGGTGGTAGATTTTTTTAAATATTTCTCTCTGCATAAGGTAATAATTAGGTAATACTGTAACTGTCTACTAGTTTTTCAAGCACTGACCAGATGAAAATAAATACATTTGCAGTGTAGACAAAGGTGTCCTAAACACCTTTTATGATGCATTTTGACCATTAATTAAACATGCTTTTGGTATTTACGTATTTGGCCAGTACTGTGGCACAGTGGTTTTCACAGTTGCATTAGGGCTGTCCAGCTCTCTAGAGTCTGGTCACTGATTGCATGAAATTTGCATGATCTGCCAGTGGTTTTAAGAGACAGTGTCATCATACAGTTAAATATCTGTGAAAGCAAGGCAATGTGCTCATACAGATGATCTGCATTCCACGTGGGCAGTGCCTTTGCACAAGTAGGCCATTCATCATTCTTGTACTGTGATCTACCCATAGACAAAAATATCGAGTGTAAGTGCAATTCACCTTTGATAAAGGCAAGACATTATAAACCTTAAAAGGGAAGGTCACTAAAGTGATGTATTATGAAAACAAGCCTGTTTGGTACCTTTTGGTGAAGGGGGAGAATTGCTGAGATTAGGAATTGTTTCAGCAGCATTGATAAGAGAAATAAAGCAATAGGTAGTTTTGTGTTTTGATACACAATGAAGAAACATAGATGTTAGTGTGAACTTTTTAATTACTTTGCAGAGTGGGTAAATTCATTCAGCATGAAGATATGAATCTATACTAATAAAAGGCAAAGCCCTCACTCACTCACTGACTCACTCACTGACTCACTCACTGACTCATCACTAATTCTCCAACTTCCCGTGTGGGTGGAAGGCTGAAATTTGGCAGGTTCATTCCTTACAGCTTCCTTACAAAAGTTGGGCAGGTTTTATATCGAAATTCTACGCGTAATGGTCATAACTTGAAGCAGTTTTTCTCCATTTACTGTAATGGAGATGAGCTTCAACGCCGTGGGGGCGGAGTTTCGTGTGACATCATCACGCCTCCCACGTAATCACGCAGCACATAGAAAATCAGGAAGACCTCAAAAAAGCGCTGAAGAAAACATGCATTATATAATTGAGAAGGCAGCGAAACAATAAGAAGCGAGCGAGTGACATATACAACCATATTCATGAGTTCTGCTACTTCGGAAACAAAGCACGATGTAAACCTACACTGTAAATTAAGTTCATAGACAGGCTGCCGCTGGCGTTTGTAATTTAGTGCCTGCCCATATAAGACCGTCCGTCAGCGGCAATCCAATAGCAAACTGCCACGGGTAAATATTCACGGGTGAAGGACTGTGCTTATGGAGAGGAAGATGAGATGGTCAGGGTGGTGTTTGACACAAACTCAGCGAAACTGCGAGAGAAAGTTTTAAGTGCCAGTACTAAGGTAACTTTAAATAAAGCTATGGACATAGCACAAGATGGCACCAGCACAGCTGGGAACCTTCGATGCAAGTACACCGAGTGGCTCACGTGAACTGACGCAGTGCACAGATAAAAAGCAACAGTTCCAAAGAGCGCTGAACAAAAAACGAATTACACAATTGAAAAGGCAGCAAAAAATATGAAGCGTCTGATAAGCATATTCATAAATGCAGCTACTGTGGAAAAAAGCACACGGTGGAAAAAGTCAATGTCCCGCTAAAGGAAGACAGTGTAAAAAACCCGTGCATGCAGTGTGTCAGGTCTCAGATAAAGAAGAAGACGAGCTGTTTATTGATGCAGTAAGAAACGAATCGATGAATGAAACCTGTCATCTTTACAACGATTGACAAACACGGAATGTAACTTGAACACAACACATCCTACAAATACGAACCTGATTGAAAGAAATAATGATAAATCCTTGATGACAGCAACACTCAGTAACACTCACAAAACAAATACTGTATATTGACAGTCATGTTACGTTATTTTTAAAATGTTCCCTTTTCTTTTCTACCTTTTTAACACACTACTTCTCGCTGCGATACGGGTATATATATATGTATATATATATATCCCGCTCTACATACTCGAATAATGGATACTTTATTCGCCATCAATGATTGTTTTGGTAAAGCCATACTCAGTGTATTCATTAGATGAACGGTAAAAAAGTAAGAGCGAGGAGAGGATGACTCATTGAGGCATGCAGGCTGTAGTGCGCGTCAACTCTATCTGAATTGACATGAAATATATTTTTTCAAGTTCTATTTAGTCCATATGTGTCAAACTCAAGGGCCGCGGGCCACATCCGGACCGGCGTGTAATTATATCCGCCGAGATCATTTTATATACTGTATTATTGTTATTAAAGCCGGGTATATGAAGCGCTGGTAACACAATAAACTACAGATCCCATAATGCAGCGCTTCAGCTGCCTTGCCGAACACTTACCGCTTACTAGAGTTATTGCGCACTGAGTTTGCACGGCGCTTTGGTGACTTTGAAGAACAAAAAAAGTCCGTCTACATGCGGCTCGAACCTTGTGCATGTTTGGTAGCACATATCTGTGTGAGAAGCTCTTCTCAGTGATAAAGAATAACAAAACAGCACACAGGAGTCGCCTCACTGATGAGCACCTGCAATCCATCCTGAGAATCTCCACAACACAGAACCTCACACCAAACAGAAACGAACTTGTGGCCAAAAAGATGCCAGGCGTCCAGCTCTAAAATGACATATGAGCAAAGACAACTGAATTATTTGATTTTTATTGCACGTAAGAGCGGGAGTCAACCGTTTTAACAAACAGCGTATTGCACTGATACGAAATAGCTGTGTGTGTATATATGTAGATATGTATGTATATGTATATATATGTTTATATATGTGTGTGTATATATGTAGATATATATGTATGTATATATGTGTATATGTATAGATATGTATATATATATATGTTTATGTGTGTGTGTAAATATATATATATATATATATGACAACAACACTCATCACTCACAACAGTGACAAAACAATTACATTGACAATCAGGTTACGTTATTTTCAAAATGTTTCCTTTTCTTTTCATTGCTTCTTTAACACACTACTTCTCCGCTGCGAAGCGCGGGTATTTTGCTAGTCTATACTAATAAAAGGCAAAGCCCTCACTGACTGACTCACTCACTCACTCACTCATCACTAATTCTCCCACTTCCCGTGTAGGTAGAAGGCTGAAATTTGGCAGGTTTATTCCTTACAGCTTACTTACAAAAGTTAAGCAGGTTTCATTTCGAAATTCTACACGTAATGGTCATAACGGTCGACAATGTCCGCCATGTTGAACTTTCTTATTTATGGCCTCATCATCACGAAATTTGGTAGGCGTCTTCCCAGCGCTAACTGAAACTGATGTACGTACTTATTTCGATGGTATGAAGCCAATGTTGGCCGCCATATTGAACTTTCCAACGTCACTAATTTTCCAACTTCCCATGTAGGTAGAAGGCTGACCCCATCTTCACAAAATTTGGTAGGTGGCTTCCCTGCGCTAACCAAAACCAATGTATGTACTTATTTCAGTGGTATGACGCCACTGTCGGCCGCCATATTGAACTTTCTAACGTCACTAATTCTCCAACTTCCCGTGTAGGTAGAAGGCTGAAATTTGGTACTTATGTCGTTGGTATGATGCCACTGTCGGCTGCCATATTGAACTTTTCAACGGTCTTTGTTACTTATGGGCCCATCTTCAAGAAATTTGGCACGCGGGTTCCCAACGCTAACTGAATCCTACTTACGTACATATATACAGTACATCCATAGCTTGCAGCTCGATCACCGTATGAGGCAGCGTTGGGTCCCCCATCCCAACGCCTCCCACGTTGTTGGCTGCCTGCCTATATAAGGCTGTCCATCGCTCCAGTCTCTACATTTCCTTCCTTGCTTTGCCACGGGATTCACGTCTCCCTGGTGATAACTACAGCCTTTTTATTTAATCCACGGCTGCTCCGCTGTTTTAATGTTTATTTATTATGATTATAGTTATTGATTAGGTATTTTAGACTTACTTTACATTGTTCAGCTACCCATTTCCTTTATCATTCCAACCGTACCCCCATTAACATGTCTATCGAGGTTATCACCATCGATCAAAGAACTGTCACTTACCGAGTGGTTTCCATGCCCAGAGATGACACCTGCCTTTTCCATTCTCTTTGTTACATATTGCACGACCATATCAGGCTCAGTCTTGATATCCGGAGGAACATTGTGTCTTACGTATTGAATGACTGGGACAGGTTCAAGGTGTGGACTGATGACGGTACAGGAGATAATTATACTACACAGGAGCACTATAAGAGTGAAATGCTTAAGCCCTTCACCTATGGTTCTGCATGTGAGTTGATGGCTGTCGTTGAATTGTTCGGTTGTCGTTTTCAAGTGTACCGAAATGGCAAAATATTTTACACCTTTCGACAACTGCCAATGCCTCTTAAACATCTTAGATTGACAGGTGATGATTTCAGTAGTGGACACATTGATGTTTATGAATGTTTAAACTCTCAAAAGCTGGATGTGAAGTTATTGATGAAACCGATTGTATACTTACAACGCTTGACAGATGTCGAATGTCTCTTCAACACAAGTCCTACAAATACTGTCGTAATTGAAACAAACCATGAAATTCAAACCGATTATGACAGCAGCAATCCAAGCTGTGAGATTTGAAACAAGATTACTGTTCACATGGCCAACTGTACGTTGCATGCTCAAGAGTAAGATCAGCGCACAGCTTGGTCATATTACAACTGGAGTGCCGAACTCACAATGTGGTATACAAAGAGATCCTTAACAAATAATTATTGGTATATTTTCCCTCAGTTTAAAAAGGTTTAATTTTCTTCTTAATAAAAATTTTAAGGCAGTACTTCGCCGCTGCGAATCGCAGGTATTTTGCTATATATATATATATATATATATATATAGATACAGATATAATGTGTGTGTGTGTATGTGTATATATATATATATATATATATATAGATATACAGATAGATAGATAGATAGATATAGATATATATATATAATGTGTGTGTGTGTATGTGTACATATATCTATATATGTATGTATATATGTATATACAGTATATATATATATATATGTAGACTCAAACCGATTATGACAGCAGCAATCCAAGCTGTGAAGACACACTAAAAAGGAGGTGTGTCAGACGTGGTACATTTTCTGATGCAGCTTGACAAAAACAACTTTGTGACGCTGCCGCCAAATACACAAAACAATTACTTTGACAATCATGTTACGTTATTTTTAAAATGTTTCCTTTTCTTTTTCATAACTTCTTTAACACACGACTTCTCCGCTGTGAAGCGCGGGTATTTTGCTAGTATAGTATATGGTTACAAAATCAAATTATAATATATTTATCCATTTTTGTTCAGGATCACAAGGAGTTACACCAATCTTTCTTCATAAGTGGACAAAAGCCAGCAACTGATCAGTCTACTGCAAGTCATTTTCACTCACTTACCTCTTAAATAATCAATTGACCGAGAATGAAGCATGGCAGGGGGTCCAGCAAGGCTCTAATAGTGCAGCAGATCCAAGCTGATGCCGTAAGCACGTTTATGCATGTGGTAATTGCAGTGTGGTGAAAGAGTACTGCCATGGAGTTTTAAGGTCTGTAACCATAATAGGTGTCTCAGACTGCCAAAGGACAGAGACCCCACTATGGGAGAAAGGCCATTGCAACCTTGGAAGAACTGGAATAAGATGTCCTAGAGCACTCCAGGTAAAATAAACTACCAAGTAAAAGCAATGCCTAAACTCTCCTATGTAGAATAGATGTTTTTCAGAAAAACAAAATATCTATTGGCCAATATAGGGATTTATATTATCCCAACTCAAGACCTGGGACCACATTGCTCTTTAAAAGATGAGGGAATTGGTTACTGGGTCATCGCTACCAATAATCTGTCATACAAATTATTAGGGAGGTTCTGGAGGCTGAAACCACAGCTCACTAAATTATTGTTAAAAATATGCAGGGAAGTGAAAATTACACCAATGGTATAAATACAGTAGAGCAGGAATATGAGGATCAAAAACATATTCTATTTTTAAATGTATTACCAGGAGAAGGTCCAGCTTTATTTGACAATGACTAATTAAGAAACATCAGGTTTAGCTGACAGGGTAAAGGCAATGCAAGCCACTACAACAAAGCAGAAATAGAATCATTTAATTGCCCATTCAGCATGGGTTTTACATGACTGAAATCATATCTCATATGAAAAACCAGACAGCCACCAAGAAGAATGCATATCCTAAATTTCACAAAACCCACTCTGTGGCATACATTATATGCTGTAAGGTTGAGGCAGAATTAGATCATTTAAAAGGGTTAAGGCATCTTGTCCAAGGTTGATCAGGCAGTTCTTCATTTTCTGCATTCCAGGCTTTACAGATTTGGCAAAAGTGCAGAGAACATTCAAACTTCACATTGTAAACATCTGCAGCCATAATGCAGCACTTCTAACTAATATGCCACTATGCCTTCCATTTTTGTTTCTTTTATATACTGTATATGATCCGTTTATGCCACCTTTAAGTAAAATGATTAATCTTTTAATACTATTTTCTAAGCAATCTCTAATGAGGTACAAAATATTTTAATTATTTAATGTGGTGCGAAATTCAAACATGCATTAAAAAATACTACATACAGTAATATACAAATGCTATAATTAAGCCAAATTATTTAACCATGAGGCACTTTATCTTACTTTAATAATATTAATACTACAGTTGTACACTTCCTGAGTTTATCTTCCGAATTATGTACCTTTTCAGTATATTCACAAATAGTAACAGCAAGGAAATGTTGATGAATTGCACCTTGCTCACCTTGCTAGGACTGCAACTCTCATTAACTTAAGCAATTTAGAAAATTTATGAAAGCTTTTGATGGAAATGTAGTTATTCAAATTTGAAAATGCGTGCAGCATAACATTTTGGAAAAAATGAAATAGATGTCGGTGGACAAGTAAATATTGTGCATAAGGCATACAGAGGTAGCCCTGTAATTTAGAACAGGGACTGACCAAGCTGACGCAGGCAGTATTATCTCAAAATGAGCAGAGCTCAATATCCTCCATGTTGTAATAAGCTTCCATCCAGTCATTCATTATATTTTAAATAATAAGTACCTTATTACTAGATAAATATGACTCGTAAGAATATGGGCTTCTTTTACAGAATTGTTGGCAGGATGAAATTACAATTTATTACTTTTAATGTTGTATTCATTTTATATTAAGAAATAAACAATTATCACATTCTATTTAAATTTTTTAGGCTGCACCCTTAATTTTAAGTACTAAAATGAAGATTTTAATCCTTCTATTTTGCTTTGTGTCTCAGTGCAAATTCTGAGGATTTCCAAGCAGTAATTGTTGTTGTGGTGACTGCTGGTTATGTGACTTAGTAAATAAAATACATTTTTTATTACGTTCCTTTAAGCCATTGTTTCCTGGATTATTTATAACATATTGTTGCACAGATTTGATGATTGGTGGACTGATGCAAGTGGAACAATCCGTCTCTTAACATGGACAAGACAGAAGAGATTATCGTTGACTTCAGGAAAGCTCATGCTGTCCACACCCCACTGCACATTGAGGGCTCTATGGTGGAACTGGTCAAGAGCACCAAATTCCTTGGGGTGCACCTGGTAGCTGTCAGTTAATACCCCCTCTATAGCCAAGAAGGTGCAGCAGCATCTCCACATTTTTTGGCAGTTGAGAAAGTATGGAATTTTTACTTAATATATCTTTTACAATTTATTAGAAGTATATACAGTGGAACCTCGGTATACGTCCTTAATCCGTTCCAGACCCTTTGACTTATACCAAACAGGACGTATACCAAACAAATTTTTCCCATAAGAAATAATGGGAAAATGATTAATCCATTCCCATGAAAAAAAAAATTCTATTGCTATTGGCATATTATACATTGATGGGGTTGTATAAAATAATTTAAACACTGCTTAATACTAAAATACATAAATACAAAAGCAATTAGAAGAAATAAATGAAAATTTTACCTCACTTTACTTTTTAATAACATCTTTGTTTTTCACAATCGTAGATACTGTCGTTCTCGGCAAACGGTATGCAACAGCCATGTCCCGGATACACATGCCACCTTCATACTTTTCAACAATCAATTCAAATTTACATGAAAAAAACACAAAATCACGTTGTGACGATGCAGGTTTGCTGTATGCTCCCATCTGCTGCCGGGGAGCCCTTGAATCCTACACCGTCGGTAATGTGCCTCACTGCTAACCTCATCGGTAACAACAAAGCAAGGGGATGGTGAAAAAGTGCAAAGTGTTTTTATTAAAACAATTAACAAAACAAGGTGTTCAAATTAAAGTGCAGTCCATAAAATCAGAAGTGAAATGTGGAGGTTAAAAACAATAGAAAAAAGTCTTCTTAAAAACAACGAAGTTAAAAGCAGGAAGCATTCTTTAAAAAAAAGAAGCCCGGTGCCTGCTTCCTAACTGGGGAGTCGCCCTACTTGCAGCTGACCTTCGCTCTGCCTGCTTCAGCCACTTTATCCATGCGTGCTCTCGCTCGCTCGCGCTCTCTCTCTTTCTCTCTCTCTCTCGCGTCCATTCTTTCTTTTTACTCCCCTTCAAGCTAACTCACGCTTCTGTTTATCAAGATAAGCAGCCCTCTCTCTCTCACTCACTCAACCTCCCGTCTTTTTTTTTTTACTCCCTTCTAGCTGACTCGCGCTTCTGTTTATCAAGATAAGCAGCCCCAGGAACAATCATGAATGCGGACGGTCCCTCATAAGTGCTCTTTGGTGAGAAACGCCCACATCGCTAATCGCCCTGACAACCTTCAGCCACATAACCACCACGCCCCCTCACAAAGCTGCGGGCGCGGTGATTATTTATTTTAAAGCTGGACTTTTGACAGGAGCTGTGGACCCGCTATATCACCCACGTGAAAGTTCACAGAGAGTTATAGCGCGGGTTGTTCACTGAATGCTAGCAACTGGCGCACTAACGCTTGTGGGCAGTCGTGTCTTTGTCTCGAGAGAGGTAAACAAGGTTAGCACACGAGTCGTATTCCAAACAAAGGTCGTATACCAAGCAAAATTTTTTGTGTCCAAACAGGACGTATACCAAGTTGGACTTATTCCAAAGCAGACGTATACCGAGGTTTACTTACCTCGGCAGTGACATTCATGTCTCTGGTGACTCTTCCTATTAAGGCAGTAGACAGATTGGGAGAGCGTGAGGGGGTCATGAGGTTGCTGGAAAGGGTGTTTTAAAGTTAAACATAAATCAATTAGGAGTTAATGTAAGTATAACACTACTTTAATACCTACTGATTCTCTCTAACCTTTTGTATATCCTGTTAAAGATGCTGCACTACAACAACAACAACATTTATTTATATAGCACATTTTCATACAAACAGTGTAGCTCAAAGTGTTTTACATGATAAAGAAAGAGAAAAAAAGACAAAATAAATAAGAATTAAAATAAAGGAACACTAATTAACATAGAATAAAAGTAAGGTCTGATTGCCAGGGAGGACAGAAAAAACAAAAAAAAAACTCCAGATGGCTGGGTTCCACGCCACGAGACCACCCAGCCCCCTTTAGGCATTCTACCTAGCATAAATGACCTCAATCAGTCCACATTGTATTCAGGGTTCTCATGGATGAACTTGATGATTATGGTCACGTGGACTTCTGGCCTTTAATCCATCAATTTAGGGAAATCATGGTGCTTTGATCGGGTGGTGGTGGAAAACCAGAAACAGAACAGAAGAGAAAGTAGGGGTTAGTACAGATTTTGGAGCCACCATGAATAATAATGATAATTATTACACAGTAACTAGCACCACTTTACCCTTACAACTGGGCAGTTGAAACAAATAACAAAATACCTTTCTAAAAGGGAAAAAATCTGTAAAAGGTCTTGTCCAAGCCCTTAGTGGCACCAAAAAATAAAGTCTTAGAAGCAAAAGCTATATTGAAAGTTTCATGCTGTAGCAACACACAGCATCCAACTCTCAACGTCAGCATGCATTTCACACTCTTAATGTTACCAAAGTTATAGTCAGTGTCCTGGGAAAGTTCCAATAAGTCACCATTTGTTTGTTTGTAATTGCACATTTAGGGCACTAAAGAAAGAACATGAGCTATAAACTTTTTGCTTTTCAAACTTGGTGAGTATATTTAGTTAGAATTACTCTAGTTCTATTTGGTTTTCCCCTACTATAATATATCAGTCTCATAAATGTCAGAGATTACCTCAGAGGCAACAAAACAGATTGTTCTAACAATCACTAATGCTACTATTCTGGTTTTATTGCTAAAAAGCTCTCCAACAAATTATTGTTCCAATCTAAATTGAACTTTAATATTTAAGTGTATATCCTGTGGGCGGCACGGTGGCGCAGTGGTAGCGCTGCTGCCTCGCAGTTAGGAGACCCGGGTTCGCTTCCCGGGTCCTCCCTGCGTGGAGTTTGCATGTTCTCCCCGTGTCTGTGTGGGTTTCCTCCGGCGCTCCGGTTTCCTCCCACAATCCAAAGACATGCAGGTTAGGTGGATTGGCGATTCTAAATTGGCCCTAGTGTGTGCTTGGTGTGTGGGTGTGTTTGTGTGTGTCCTGTGGTGGGTTGGCACCCTGCCCAGGATTGGTTCGTGCCCTGGGATTGGCTCCAGCAGACCCCCGTGACCCTATTTGGATTCAGCGGGTTAGGAAATGGATGGATGTATATCCTGTAGCAAAGCTATATTTGACGGCAATGAGCTAGGATGTGATGAAACATTTTTACTTTTCAATTTGTCATTTAGGGCGGCACGGTGGACGGCGCTGCTGCCTCACAGTTAGGAGACCCGGGTTCGCTTCCCGGGTCCTCCCTGCGTGGAGTTTGCATGTTCTCCCTGTGTCTGCGTGGGTTTCCTCCGGGCACTCCTGTTTCCTCCCACAATCCAAAGACATGCAAGTTAGGTGGATTGGAGATTTTAAATTGGCCATAGTGTGTGCTTGGTTTGTGTGTGTCCTGCGGTGGGTTGGCACCCTGCCCAGGATTGGTTCCTGCCTTGTGCCCTGTGTTGGCTGGGATTGGCTCCAGCAGACCCCCGTGACCCTGTATTCGGATTCAGCGGGTTAGAAAATGGATGGATGGATGGAATTTGTCATTTAGATACTAAAAATTTCAACTAATATGTTAATGAGGGATCCCAATTACGCACTCTTTGATTTTACACATTTACCTTAATTTTAATTGACTTGCTTTTTAAGATTAAAAACTTATGACTGTTTTAACTCTTTTTTACCCCTTTGTATATATAAAAACTAAATATTTACAGTATGATGACAAATCAAATAGTAGCCAGGGAGAACAATGATGGCATAATATCACTTTTGTACAGGTATTGCTTTAAATTTACAGGCAAGAGCAAATGACTTTGATTTCATGTTTACACAAACAGCAGTAAGTACCAAACTATACTGAAATGTGATAGCTTGGATGTAAGAGAGTGACCAGTTTATTTCTCGTAAAGATCAGGTAGAATTTAAGAATCCTGGTTTTGTTTTTTTTTTTTCTTCTTTTGTGTAGTTTTACCTCTGTTTACTGGTCAAGTTCTTGTTTGGGTTTCCCTAATTTGTTGATAAAAAATGCATTTCCAATTAAAATGTATTGTATTGAAATGTATTGTTTGATGTGGTGGGCTGGCACCCTGCCTGGTGTTTGTTTTTTGTCTTATGCCCTGTGTTGGCTGGGATTGGCTCCAGCAGACTCCCGTGACCCTGTAGGTAGGATATAGTGGGTTGGATAATGGATGGATGGATGGATGTATTGTTTGGGTATTCCTTTTTTTAGAATTAATTTTAATCATTAGTGTTGGTTGTCTGCTCACAATAATACTTCAGTTGCTAGTTTTTGGATCTCTTATTTAAGGTGTAATTACAACAACCTGTTGGGGATGATGGTGAAGGAAAATTTGATATGGAATATGGTATTACTTATTACCTTACACAACTGTTCTGCATTAATCTTATTTTAATATGATCTGAATAAATTAATAACTTTGGTCATTTCTACTGTGTCAACTCAAGAACACTACAAATCAATCACAACTGTTTCAAAGATAAAATATATAGTTCAGGTTTATATAAATTACATTTGTTTTAATCACTTCTGATACATATTGTAGAAATTTATAACACTAGGGTAAATGTCTTTTATGAAACACATTCCAAAATACTAGTGTAACTGTACTATTGAATACAATCTTTTTCCACAAAGCTCTGTTTCAGTATTGAATCAAAGTAACTAAATAAATGAAAAAGGTAGGTTCCAAACTACTACATACTATTTCCTAACGGTAGAAAGGACTAGAGTGTTGTACCATGACACATTTTGCTTAACTTTTCACTAATGGTAGAAATGAATGCATCCAAAACCAGATTATATGATATTTAACACATAAAAATGAAGACATGTATGGATATCAATTTTTAATCTACTAACCTAATTAAACAACATTTGAAACAAAACATAATCTTAGAAATAAATGGGTATCTGAAATTGTCTGCTCCTACTTTCTTCACTCATCAGCCCCACAGGGTGGGATTTATCCATATTACCCCCCATGGATTTGAGTGCTGTGTGGGCTTCAAGATGCATCTGACATCAACAGAATAAACACATGTTGCCATAAGCACGGAGATGAGTGAGGCAGCTGAATTTCGAAGGTAAACCTAAGATTTCTCAAGGGACATTGATTGTTTTGTTTTCCTTGCAGCAGTTCTACTTCTCCATCTGTTTAGGTAATGGGAGATGCCACTTTATGTCTATTGCTACACACTTTCCTCCTGTAAGTTTTTGCATCTCTTTCACATTTCCCATTTACAAAATGGACCATGCAAAACATCAGCCCTTTTAATCAAATCCATGCCATCTTCAGAGGTTATTAGGTGGAGCAAAAGAGGTTGTGTACTGTACATGGAGCAGTTTCCACACCTTTCTTCTACATTATATAGCAACTATCAAATGCCATATCTGTATTAAAAACATAAAAAATGATAGATTATTTACACAATTGTCATCACAACATTAATTTATTAAACCTTTTGCTTGCATTATTGAATACAGTAGTTCAATCAGTAGATATAATTCATGAACCTTCTTAGATGTTTATACAATTGACATCCAACACATGCCTCCAATGTAAACAATCTGTATTGCTTTTTTTATTTCAATAAATTTCACCCTATTTGTGAAAAAAAACTACTTTTTTTTCCTTTCAACACAACAAAAGTCTTAACTTTTAAGGAAAAAAAAGAAGACAGTTATATTCATCATTAATTCTGAAGAAATTTTCCTTAGTTGTAAAAATTATTGAAAACATTTTGAAACATAATGAAATAAGTTAAACATTATTTGTATTCAAGGTCATAAAAATCACCACACACACACACGCACACACACACACCCAAGCTCTTTTCACTCAATAGGGTTTCCACTGATGTGTAACTATTGAGATGCTGATATCTCAAAACTCCCTCAGTTATACTCTCTTTCACGTGGTCTAACAAAGTACTTAGTCACTTGCTGTCAAACTCCTTCCCTTAACAACTGTTTTGTGCTCTGCAGAAGGAAAATTAATTTCTAAGCTGCTGGCACCTATATTGTGTTAATAAGAATTACTTATAATGATTACTTTTAAATCACTTCAGATTTTTTTATCTAATGCCTTCTGTCTCACCAGTATGGGAAACCCCTCACATTTGATATACCGTTCAACTCATCTCGATGTCTAATGATGCAAGATGCTGGACTTTTTGGGAGTTCCCCATATTTCTGTCCCTCTAGACACAAATAAAATCATTTTTAGGCCATTTTAGACCATATTTTGTGCAGGAAATTATATGATAAAGAATAAACCAGTTGGTGTCCTCAGCAAAAATATACTGTATGTGTGTGAAGTGTCATTTTATGCTGTTTCAAGGTTACTGATCATGAATATATTTTTGTTATTTAATTCTTTACTGGTGCTCCTAGCCCTTAAAAATGACAAATTACAAACATAAACATGCGTGGTGTCACTTTAGACAATGTCAAGGACAGTGATTATGAATATGATATTATTTTTGATTTTCGGTCCTTTACTTGGAATCTAGCCCTCTATGATTCTCTTTCAGAGGGTGAAAATGACAAATTTCTACTACAATTGAGAATATGTTGACTTTAAACACATTTTAATATTTCAAATATCAGATGCAACTCTTTTTGTTTATTATGTACTTGTACTTCTTTTGAAGTGAATCATTACATTTCTTATGTAAACCTCCAAGTTGGGACTGCTACTGATAGGCATGCGCCAGCTCTATAGATAGTACATTCAACTTCCCTTTACATCTGGTTTGAAAACAGTTCCTTTCATCTGTATAATTATAATTTCCTTTGACTATCTTTTATATTAATGATACAGTGTTCAACTGAAGCAGCTCCTGTCCACTTCTCCTACCTCTCAAACTGCATTGAATGCTTTTCTTTAAGCAAACCTCTCCACATTTCCTGCGGCTATAAAGAATGCGTAGTGGTAAGTTATGCTGTGGGCAGGCTCAAAACACTTTGCTGTAGTGCATGGAATGAACACAAATATGTACATCTGTTTGGTCTACATGGCTATCCAGCAAAATAAAATCTTCCTAAGATACGTCAGTAGTACTAGGGCGTTGTACCATGTTAGCCATTATGAATGTAGTGAGGTCCAGCAAAATGACACCTTTTATTGGCTAACTAAAGCTTGCATATTGTAATCTTTTAAGTTAGCCAATAAAAGGTGTCATTTTGCTTGACTTCTTCATAAAATACAGCATTTATCAGAATGAAAAGAAATTGATTCAAATACACATGCTTTTTCTTATTTTATGTGATTTATTATGTACAGCATATTTAATAAAATTTCTCTTGTGAAATAATTATATGATTTTTAAAGGTGTATACTTAAGTGACTTCTGAAAACTATGTGTGTTTTCTTCTCTATCCTGTTTGTAAAATTTTAACAATGGTGCCAGATTTGAACCCTAAACTGAATCCTTTGCTTACTTATAAAAAGGTTAAGAAAAGTTTTGTAATGGTGAAGCTGATGAGAAGCATTGAGTTTAGGTAACAACATAGAAAAGCTTGATATATTGCACAAAAAATAAAAAAGTAACAAAATAATTGTACAGCCAACACCTAAGATCTTGTACAATCAGATGAAAGTGATAAGCAGCAATTAGAGAAGGTGAAACAGGTTAAGTTGTGGAATAAAAAACTTGCTGCTTAGCAATGGATGTGTACTGCATCTGCTCCTTTATTGCATGATTTTACATTGCAAAAACAATTTCTATTCACCACTAAGTCTCTGCTTAATAGGGAGATGTAGTAGCGGTATATTATAGTGCATCTGGACCATGGAACTGGTGACATGAATTTATCTGCTGCATTATGTCCATGAAAACAGGGGTTTTCAACACCTGCTTTTAGTTTTCATAACCAAATGGGGAATGGACCCTCACTATATCTTAAATGTAAATTTAGAACCTCCGTTCTTAATTTAACGGACTTTATGAGAAACTGGAAGAATTAAGTTACAAAAGACAATGACTCCTCACTGCTTCACCAAGTGATCTATTCTGTAGGTTTTTTGCACAAGTCCCTTTCAATTGAGACTGCCCTGCAGTTTCTATATCTTTGATAAGTTAATTGACTCACTCAGGGTCACAAACTGAGTCAGTGATGGAAATTGTATGGGAAGCCGTATGGTTTGCATATCAATGCCTTAGCCACTTGTCACACTGCCTACATGTAATGCAGGCATCAGAGCCTATCACTGGAAAATGTGTACAAAACTCTCTTTAATAGCATACTGTCAATAGATTAAAAATTATGCTTTGCTATATAACAGTCTCATTGCTGGCATCCGGTGAGTCATCTGGGCAGCTGTTATATTTCAATTGTACTTTTGTGCTTCTCTCTGCTTTCTCAAAGTCATCCGGTTGACATATAAAATATGTGAAATTTAAAGATATTTCAGAAGTGTAATAAACAAACAGCTAGGTCTGCTTTGAATTAAAACAATAGATATTTTAATATTATAAATTATATTATAATGATAATGACTACAGTAAAGGTGTAAGTAACCACAAGGCTGTTATTAAAATGACTAAGAGAAAAGATGTTGGTCATAATTTTTAAATTGAACTCATTATGAAAATTTATTATAGCAGCAGTTTCTAACACTTTTCTTGAGATTTCATGACATTTCCTACTATTCAAAGCAACATCTTATTAAAAAACACAAACAAATCTTTACTGTTTTTTTTTCTCAGAAACTAATAACTAGGAGGGTTTTCTGCACTGTAATGTAAATATGTATCGCTCCGTCCATCTGTTTTTTAACTCACTAAATTAATCCAATACTAGACTCTCTGTCAATAGCCACATCTGGGACTTGTTTGATTTGTTTATTAAGAGCCAGATCCCTTATTCCCCTTATTCGTTTCTTTTTTAAAGTGCCTTTTAATTTAATCCAAAAAGCACCCACTGTGATAGCCACATTCATTTGTCTGTCAATCTAAGTGTCTGTCCCTCTGTTCATCTATCTGTTCACATATAACAACTTGTTTCCCAGTGGACCAATTTTGTTGAAATTCGGTACACTTATTCTAAGAGGCAATTTCTTAAGATGGTTCAGTTTTCTTCAAAATATCTCAAATAGGATGTACATAAAAATATTTGAAATTTCAAATTTTCCTATTGCAAAGCATTGTCGAATTTGCAAACTTGTTCATCTTAATAAAAATAAACATTCTGTGCTCGTTTACCATTTTAGTTTTACCCTGAGAGAGGTTACCTGAACTGGTATATTTTGTATATTTCCCTTTTTTATTAGTTGGATTGGCTCTTCGATCCCCAGAACGGTTTTAGTCAAAACACATGTGTACACAACCTACTTGTACACCTTACTGTGTGTGACAGCAGTGCTAAACAGTGAAAACAACCTCATGGCTGCATTATCTGGAAATTATCATTGTAAAGAATGGAACTGATTAATTACATAGGAAAGGGGTGGCTCCCGTAATTGATGAGTTTAGAAAGGGGACAGCAGTTGATAAGTGAGCAGAAGAGCGAGACGTAAAACAAGAACTACGCTGTGTTGTACAGTTTCTAAGGTGCAGTAAAAGGCTGATTATGTTATAAATAGCAAGGACAGAGAAAAATAAATAGCTTTCGTCATCATGAAATAGGCTTAGTAGTAAAATATGACAAAGACTGAGTTGGGGATAGTTTAGTTGTGCCTGAAGAGCTGCTTTTGCTTCTGTGTGAAATTAAAATCTTAAAGATTAGTATCACCTTTGGTATTACCCTTATACAATACATCAATTCCTTTCCAAATTCTTAGTTACTTTTGATAATTGTAATGAATTATTAGGTTTGTACTAACATTAATAGATAGACTGAAAGTTAGTGTGGTTGCTTTTCACCTTTTCATGGAGTAATATTAATTGTGCTAATATGCTAGTATTGGTCATTTTGCATTTCTTTTGATAATTTTACTTTATTGTTGATATGTTGGCATTTAGTTGGTAAAAGAGTGGGTATGGGGTTGCTACTATAATTGAAAAAGAGGAGATTGTATTTACCACACTAAATGCTTGTTATAAGTGCTGTTTGTTTACTGATGCCATGAAGCAATTCGCCTCTTCGGCAGTGCTGTTTAAATAATTTGTAGCATTCCTAAGTTATTCTCATGTATTCCAGGACCCAAGTATGTCATAGAAGCACCGCCCCCACCTTTTCATGGCCTTTTCATCAATCCTGGGCTGTGTAATCAGTAAGAACATCGGAAGAGGCCATGCTTTTCCAATCCTCCAGTACTCCCTGTTTGGACAAGAAAATAGACTATTACCAAATCTGCTTGTTTTTCATTAAACAGAGTGAAACTTTACTGGATCAATAGCTGCCATAACCCCACTACCAAATCTCCATTACTCTGTTTAAGTTCTATGGACTTCCTTTGAATATTTTACAAATGTTTTGCTTAGCCCATGCTTGCCATTAGGTGGATATTCATATTCATTTACAGGTGGTGACTTGTTGTTGACATACCTGTGACAGTCTTGTATATGGACAACTCCAGCAGGATTGTTGTTCCTGACACACTCCTGCTTGCTATCATGCTATGTTCAAAGTCACTTACATTTTTACTATTCTTCATTACGCCTACATTAATTGCAAGTCTTTCTGTGTTGGTATATTGTCAATGCATACATTATGCTGCTGTAAAAAATGCAGCAGGATTGCTGTTCATATATACAGCATTCAGGTCAGAACTTCCAACACCCAATACTGTGATGTGAATAAAGTCACAAAATCCAACTGTGAATCATATGGTCTGCATATATGATGCTGTCATTGATTAGCAGTCAATAATGTATGGAAAAGACAAACAAACCTAATAAAATGGGCACGTCATATATAAATAAACATCAAAGAAAACAAAATCTTTAGGACACTAATACACATCAGTTTAGAAAACGATCCACTGATTGTTTAATACCCACCAGCAGGAATTTCTGATGAAGCAGAATGAAAGCAGAATATCTAATCAAATGGCATACTGTATTCCATTAACAACATTAAACCACCTTTAATTTAAAATTGTTTAAAAAGAAAATAACCATCCTCGATTGCTCTTCAACATCAATGCTGCAATGTCTGTTATGGCATCTGAAAATTGGGTAAGAATCAAACCTAAAACTTATGGAGGGCTAAAAGACCAGAGAGGAAATTACAGTAGTGAATCTTTATATGATGTATGTAGTCAGTCAACAAAGAAAACCATAAAAATAGTTAGGAACTTTCCCCATGTTTTTATTCAGTTTTTTTAATCATTATATTTTTTAAATCTGGGAGCAGTCCACACAAAAGTAGTCATATAATTTGTTCGATTTTGTTTATAATGCATGATACAAGCCTAAAACTCTCAGTAATGATAATTAATGTCTTATTTGACACACTGAAACAAATCTCACAGAGAGCATATCCTGTAACCTTTTACTTGTTCTTTGTTTTTTTTGTACCAAAATAATTTCTGCTTTGATCTGACCCAGTTGCTATTGAGACATTTATATTTTTGCTGTGGCTTGCTGTGCTGCAGACATGGAATAGGCTAGTAGCTTCCAGCAATATTTTTATTGAACAGAAACTCATCAAAACCACATTTACTTCCTTATACAAGTAACTTAGTACATACTATATGTATTTATTTCTATACTACCTTTGAAATCTTTCTATGTAATTATCATTTTCACAGTAGCATCTTAGTACTCTCTGTGAACCTCAACACCCCACTGAATCTACGCAGTAATCGTTTTGAGCTAATGACTATGTTGCTTTATGTTAACTGGGACCCACTTAAGGTTAATGGTGAGAAAAATCAATCCTCTCTTTGGCCATGTCACTCGTAAGAATGCACATTACTTGATGGTTAGAATATCTGTCTAGTTGAAGTTTCATTTGTTTAAAGGCACTTCCCTAGAGAGACATAACAAGAATCTAGCCCTTCTATCTTTTTTCGCAGCCGCTGTACCATTGATTTGCATGTTGGTATAAATCAATATAATTTCTTGCAATTTTTTTGGTAATTGCCCTTTTTTACTTTGGAGCTATGCTTATAAGTATTCTCATCTATCTTAATATATATTGTACAGACAACATTTGCTGATTACCTGACATGCAGTTTATCAACTTTTTTATTCAAATATATTTTTATATATTAAAAACTTCGACATTTCAATTACCTGTTAGATGGTGCTTTTATACAATAATGGTGCTTTCCTTGAAATAAGACACTTGAAATTGCTGTTGGCTCCATAATACATATTACTGATTAAAATTCCAATAAGAAAATATTCTAGAGAGAGAGAGACAAAACAATATCTCAGTGTTTACTCTGCATGTTCCAGTGTCTTTGGATCATTAATCATTCCTGTTAATTTAGTCTCACTGCCATTTAGTTCTGGGGAGATCTGACAGTGATTAATATAAAACTAATATTATCTGAGAAATGTATCTTTGAGAAATACAATGAACAATTAAAAAAAGCAAAGTATTGCTTACCGATAATGTTAATTGTAATATGGTCAACAACTGGGAACATACAGTACTATACGGTACTTCACAGGTGCTAAGTATCTAATAATGAATATATTACAGTATGACAGTTGGAATCCACCAAGCCTCTTCATAGTGTAAACTCGATCAGGTCAATGGTGATGCGGTATGTGTAGGTTCTGCTAATTACCCTTCAAGAATTATAATTTTTGCCAAAAGCATCATAAGAACTGGTCAGTTGGCCTTATTGTCCATGAAGGGCTTAATGAATTGATGATATTGCCTTTATTTAATTATAGTTTTTTGTCTTTGTATCTGCTTCAAATTTATTTAATTAAAAACAGGTTTTAACTGAAACAAAAAAATCAATATATGGAAACCATATTGTAATGTCCTAGGAAAACACAAAAACATACCTTTCTGCTGTCCACTTCAGTCATACTCAGCATGTGTACAAAAATAGAACAAATATCATTTAAAATAGATTACACCTAAGCAAGCCCGAAATCTTTTTAAAGACACTGAGAAAGCGTGCAGGGTCTTAATGCACTGCCATATATCTTGAGTGTCGAAAAACAGGAAGTATAAACGTCAATATAATAGGTTAATTTGGCATGTTGTGCCGTTTAATGAGCTCATTTGTAGACATCAAATGAGAAACGATGCCAATTTGTACATGAAGTGAAGCAAGTCATGAAAAAAGTAATAAAATCATACGCTGTACAGCACATGGAAAGGTAAGCATCTATCTTTTTAGACAAGAGGTCACCTACCTGAAATGTGCAGGATGCACATGCAGTTAACAAGGAAGGCAAAACAAATGAGATGTTGATTTCACTGTGTTCTTCTGCTACTTTAATTGACGACCCTATATTCTAAATAAAAGGGGATGTACTTCATTTTTTTATTTGTTTCTTTGTTTTTTGTGTTAATATTCTCTTTGACTATTCTGTATAGATATGAAACAAAATTTCTGCATGTTTTTCTCAAAACTTGCACAAACGTTGCCTTGTCTGAGCAGTTAATTTATTTATATAGACATACATTATATAACCAGTATACCGAACTGCAGACCCAAAAATTACACAGTACAAAAGATAAACTTCGGAATGAGAATGAGGAACATACACTAAATAACAAAAACTTGTTCTCCTAAGGTTTTCTCAAGCCTTACACTCCCATCCTTACTATCCTACCACACCTCTTACCTTGTAGAGATCTTCTTATTAACTCCAGACAAACCCTTACCTCTTTTTTGCTCTTGACTCCAAGCTTGCCTGGCTCAGGGCTAAAGGTTCTTTTTAAAAAGTGGCCTAAGACCATTTCTGGGGTCACCTCTAATTGAATGCTGAACAGTTCCCATGTCTTCCCTAATCCCTTGGAAATTATATAGCCATATTCCTAAAAAGCCTAGTGGCCATACCTCTGGCTGAAGCACAACTGCATATGGCTGCTTTTCAGTAGTCTTGAAAACTATTGGATGACTCTTAGTAGTCTGTCTGGGAGGGTGGACCTCATCTAATTCCCAAATGACCCCTTAAACCTCCTATCTGAGCAATGGTTCAGTCCGCCCTTGATATGGCTCCATGGCATCTATGGCAACACTGTTATGCACACATCTGTTTAACACTAGGTATGATACACTGTTGCCTACTTAACAGAAATGCTTACTCAGTAACACCACACGATTAATACAGTTTTTCAGCAACACATTAATGCTACTCATTCCTAGTTCATCTCATCTTAAAGGTATTATATTGGATTGAGATCTACCATCTCTGCAGGCCATTAGAGTGAACTGAAGTCTAATGACATGTCAGTGAACAAGTCAGTGACATGTTCATGACATTGGCCAGAGATGATGCTTACTTTGATATTGTACATTATTCTCCTTGAGTTACCCATTTGAAAAAGTTTTTTTTTTTTTCATAAAGAGATGCACATGGTCAGCAAAAATGGTTAGACATACTATGACATTAACATGGCACTCAATACTGACTGACCACACAGGTGTCAAGAAAACATTCCTCTACTCCATTACACTACACTGCACTATATTAAGCTGTACTATCAACACAAGGCAGGCTGTATTCATGCTGTTTACATCAAATTCTGAGTTTACTTGGTCTCACATAAGAAACTGAGATTTTTTCCCCAGTGTTCAGTTGTCAAGTTTTGGTGACCACCTTCCCACTATTGAATCATTGTCATGTTCATAGCTGACAGGAGTGGTCTTGTGCTTATATAACTCATCCTCTTTAAGGTCAGATGCATTGTACAATCAGAAATGACCTTCTGCCCATAACTGTTGTAAAGGTTACACAAATCTGGCCATTCTTATTCAACTTCACTAATTGATGAGGTGTTTGTGTTCCTGGAATTGTCACTCAGTGGGTAGTTTACATTCAACAAGCCCTTCCCTGTATATTCTATTGTAGAGACTGCAGTTCATAAAAACACTGGAGTGATTCTAGACTCACCATGTCTGATAGTAGGTATCACATTTAGTTATTTAGAATTTTTATTTGTAACATTTAGTAGAACAACAACTAAATCTCTACACCCTTTCTGTCTGTTATATTCGAGCTGTGTTGTAGACACATGATTGGCTATTTGCAAAAGCTGGCTATATATATTAAAAATCTGATGTACCTAGTAAATGTCCATTGGGTGCATATAAAACGTTTTTAAGCTTCCTTACATTATATGCCGAGGATATGCAATGTTGCTATGTTCTTATATGTATGCATATACATATAGCATCTTATAAGCAAATGTCTACGTGTGGAAGTGTGTGTGTCTGTCTGTCTGGCCTGGAAGTGTGAGGGTACATCATGAAGATCAAAGAAATCTACTCTATTGCCAAAGCGAAACTGCTGACAAAAGAGAAACTCGCTTAGCCACTAATACTCAAGCGAGGCAAACACATCGGCAAAACGAAACCTCAGAGGAGAGAGAAACTCGCTTAGCTGCTGATAGACAATGGAGGCGAGCATGTCGGCAAAACAAAACCGCAGAGGAAAGAGAACCCTGCTTAACCGCTAATGCACAACTGATGCAATTGATTGATTGAACTGCCAGAATCCATGGTTTCTAGGAGCCAGGACTTTTCACAGATGATATTTATTTCAAGGGTGTCCTGCCTTTTGCTCTTACAGTACATCACCTTTATGGGATGTCAGTGCAAACAGGAGACATTAATGCAAACACTTATATAGCACTCCAATTTGGAAAGTAACAGGAAACTTGAGTGTTCACATAAAATCCACAAAAGCATGAGGAGAACATACTGTAAATACTATACAAAGATGATGACCAGGAAAAAAGACGTGGGTCATCTTTAGATTTGAACTCATACTTGTAGTCCAGAACTTACAAAATGTGTACATGAAATATAAAGATGTTTTAAATAAATATATAACAATAACACTATAAGGCTTTATGGATTTAATATTAGAATTACATACTGGATGTGCTTTTACAGTGACATGCTGTGAAAAGCACTATAAATGATGAAATACTTGGAAATGTATTATGTGCTTTGGCCAGCAATAATAATGAATCCACAACTGAAAGAATACTTTAGTGTTTTCAAGAAATAATTAATACAATACTAGACATGGATTTCGCCATTAACATTTATTACAAATGTTCAGTCACTTGAGAGAAAAAATATTTTTGTTGGTATACTGCACATCAACAATTTATTATTTCTGCATAAGACCTTGAACAGAAAACCCATTCAGCAGTTTAATATTAACTGACTTCATACTCTTTTAGTGCAATCTTTTCTTTTCCAGCAGATTAAAATTCCTTCCAGGTACACGAATGATCAAACCAGTGCCTACAATTATATCCTCATTTAGCAAGACTAGTGGTTACTGAAAAGAGAAAAGGGTCTTGTAAGTTTTTCCAAAAGAAACTATGTTGATTAAATAACAGTGTCGACATTTAGAATCTAGACTTCAGCCATTTAGCTGATAGTTATACAGCACATTTTTAAAGAATAAAGAAAACTTGAAGTTGCTGAAAGCTGCTTAAAATATACTGTACTGTATATGTTTTTTGGATATATTCTAGGCGTCTTTACTTTACCATTTGTGATGGCATCTGGCACAGTGGGAAGCATTCTTGCTACAGAGAGATTCAGGCATCTGTTCAATTCTAAGCTTTATTTGAAAAGTTTTTTTTGGTTTACTGTTTATTATTAGCACTATTCATAATTTCATGTTACAAAATATTATACGATTAATAACTGAGTTAAGCCAAAAAGTAAACCATTTTCAGTGATTTATTGCAAAAATGGTTGTTTCATTTAATACTGTATATTAACATATTATAATAAAATGTACTGAAGGCTGAAAAATATATATATTTTTTTGCATTATTGGTCAAACCCCTCCTTCTGTTTTATGTATCCTCCTATTCCAATTTAGGGTTGCAAAAACTCATAGCATATTGCTATAGCATCAAGCACAAGATTACATGACATAATACTGATGTTTGATGACTTGAGAAGTGAAAAATGATGATATTCTAAAATGGATGCCATACAAGGCCGGGCGTTGGAACTAACTGTAGACAGGGTGCTAAGTCTATGACAAGTCACACTTATGAACACAACTGCACTCACTCACAAAACTACAGTTTCAGATGCCAGGGTAGGCAGAAAGTAGTAGTTGAAAAATGAATCTAAAAGTTGGTGCATTTACTTTGAATCTCACAACTGCATGTCCAATGAAGTAACTAATGGCATTTTGTTTACTAACATCAGTGAAAGTAAATGTTCCAACTAAAAACTTAACACAATTGAAAGCTTCCTCATTTTCTCTCAGCGGACACAGTATAAGCAGTATTTATTTCGATTTATAATGTAGGATTTTTAAGATGAATGTCTAATATGTTGATTTACATATGCAAGTAAGAATTTGACTGTAACTTTATTTGTCCCCAGAAGGGAAATGTGACATTTTCCAGAAGCTCTTTAAATACATAAATGCTTAAATAGGTAGATAAGTATGTAAATAAATAAATAAATACACACACACACACACACACACACTTTGGTCTGAAAATACACCAGAATGACTATAAAGCAACAAAATTAAAAGAAAGAAACCTTTTGACTTTCCTGTCTCAGTCCCAATGAGTCATTATGCAGATGTATTGCTGTTGGTGTAAAGGAGCCCCAGTAGCGTTTCTTGACACACTTCTGCTGAATAATTCTTTGGCTGAAAATACTCGTGTTAGTGTGTCAAAGAGAGGATGTACAGTACAGCATTGTTCATAATGGCATTCAGTTTTCTTTTAATTCTCTTCTGCACTACTACCTCCAGGGGGTCCAGAGAGCCTCCCATAACCAAGCTTGTCCTTTCACTTAAGTTGTTCATTCAGTGGGTCTCTCTTGAAGTAATGTTACCAGCCCAGCACACCACGGCACAGAAAATTGCACTGGCCATCACAGAGTAATATAAGATGTGAAGGATGTCACTACCCACATTAAAGAGGAAGAGGAACCGGCTCTGCCCTTTCTTATATTATTCCCTGATGTTATATTTTATATTTATATATATATTTACTTTGTAAATAAGAAAATAATGATTATATAAATATATATGTCTAAATAATATAATATATTCATTTATGCTAACGGTATAGATAAATCATTCCGATTTTATACAAAGCTTACAAAAGGAGCACTTTTTTCATTGTGTCACTCAGTGACTCCTATATACTGTACCTGCTAATAAAGCCACTCTTTGTTTCTCCAGCCATGTCTACGTCTATAATGAAGACCATACAAATTCAGCTCCTGAACCTGCAAAATATAGCTACAGCTTGATTCCGAACCTTGTTCAGCTTTACTGTAACTATCATGCAATTTCATTTAAGTGGAATAGATGAATAGACCAAAACAATTAAGAAAAATATTATGGCTAGATCATCAATTTTGATATTCAGTTTAATAGAAATAAGCATGAATGTAATTAATCATGCATAGCTTGGATTTTATCCATGTTACTGCTTTCCAATTATATTGCTATTTTCTTTTCAAAAGCAGGAGCATGATAAATCCAGCATCTCTGCTATTGCACAAAGCTTGCTCAGTGATTCATGCATAACAAATCTAACATTCTTTTATTACCTAGATCTATTGGTTTGTGCTTTCCTTACATTCATCATGCATTGAGTGGATTACATATGGCTTTATCCCAATGACCTTTCTGTTCTTATATATGTTATAACAGTAGGCTACTGTGTGTGGTATTGTCAGTAATTCACATAATGAATATGCTAAAATAATATGCATATGCAGAAGTTATACTGTTTCAAATTAGAGTTTCACATTTGGAGTTGTGAGACACAGTTCTTTATTTATGTCCACAAATAATTTTTAAAAAATGCCTGGTTTGAGAATGCTATGCTACACTATATACTTAAAGTGCAAGTATATGATCTTACAGGTTTGTAAAACATAAACCATAAAATGACGCAAAACAACTATTGGTTTTGTGCTTATTGAATACTTTTCTAAAAGGAATGAGTAGATTTAAAATTCAAGTCAACAGGACCAAGAGAGAAATGTCAGTACAGCCAGTGATGGAAATGAACTGGAGTAATGAAGGCCCTTAGTGCCTTAATTTGCCCAGAGTTTGCTCCTGGCTCCTCCTGCATATGTCTTCTGGGGTACCAACATTAATCATGTTCATGTGAAGGGAGCTGCTGTGCAAAAATAAACAGGGACTTTTTCTGGTGGCTTTGCTTGAGTATTGTATAAAAAACCTCTAATAAAGTTTCTGTCATGTTTTAAGTGGTCTTGTTTTTTTACTATTTTCCTGTTTGTATACTGATTTGTTTTTGTTTTACAAGTTTCTTTTAGATATATTTCTTATCACTTTGCCATGCCTCTCCTACTTTCAGCCTGATCCTGATGTTTTTATTGCAGTGGCACCCAATGCTAAACAGGACTGACAATACCTTACTCACTGTCCTTATATCACCACGTCTTCATCTGGGAAGCAATAACTGTAGGAGTGTTTTGAGAGAGAGTGCCCCCTGGGAAGGTGCAGTAGAATAGTACTCACAAAAGAACATGCAAAGTGTTGCCTCAGACATCACTGAAGCAGAATGTGTGATTTGAAAAATATGAGCTCAATACAATTTCTGCACATGATTAAGTATTTTGTTTTTCATATGCAACAACTATAGGATTAAAAGTAGGAGTAAACACAGCCTTAATGGATTATCTTCAAATCAGGGAGCATTCATCATTTTCTTGACTGACTGATGAAAGGCACAGGTTTTAATAACTCTCAAGTCCGAGTGGCAAAACAGTGGCATTTTCTGAACAATACAGTCATATGGTCAGCTATCAAATGAAAATGGAATTTCAACATTAGGTACATTTATTCTTCAACTTAATTTTAATGATATTAACAGATTATTCATGGTACAGCATAACTAAAAATTTGAAAGGCATGGCTAAAAGATGTGAATGCATTTCATTCAGGAAAGTGGGGGAAGAAAAAAAAATTCAGTTCTTTCAAACTATTAACCCGTTCTAGGTCCATAGGAAGCAGCAATCTATCATAACAACATCAAGTTCAAGGCAAGAAACAATTCTGGACAATCTGTCAAAGGTATTTTTTTACATACACCCCCCACACACAAAACCACAATCAATCCTAACCAGGATAAATTAGAATCACCATTCAACCCACTAGCATATCTTACAGATGTGGAAACAAAATCACAGTATTTCTTGTTAAATCCAAGCAAATATGGATAGAATGTGCAGACTTCACACAGAAAGAGAATGAGCTAAAATTTACTCTCAGAAATTTAAAGCTGTAAAGCAGCACCCTTAACTGCTGTACCAATACATATTATCTATACTAATAAAAGGCAAAGCCCTCACTCACTCACACACTGACTCACTGACTCATCACTAATTTTCCAACTTCCCATGTAGGTAGAAGGGTGAAATTTGGCAGGCTCATTCCTTACAGCTTACTTACAAAAGTTGGGCAGGTTTCATTTCGAAATTCTATGCGTAATGGTCATAACTGGAACCTATTTTTTCGTCCATATACTATAATAGACTTCTGCTCGATGCCCGTGGGAGGCGGAGTTACGCCTCCCACGTAATTTAGTGCCTGCCCATATAAGGCCGTCTGTCAGCGGCAATCCAATATAAAAACACTGCCGCTAAATATTCATTGGTGAAGGACTGTGCTTATGCAGAGGAAGATGAGATGGTCAGGGTGGAGTTTGGCACAAACTCAGCGAAACTGCGAGAGAAACTTTTAAGTGCCTGGTCTTAGCTAACATTAAATACAGCCATGGACATCGCACGAGATGGCACCAGCACAGCTAGGAAACTTCGATGCATGTACACCGAGCGGCTCACATGAATTGACGCAGTGCACAGACAAAAAGCAACAGTGCTGAACAAAAACCGAATTACACAATTGAGAAGGCAGCAAAAAAATATGAAGCGTCTGATATATACAAGCATATTCATAAGTGCAGCTACTGCGGAAACAAAGCACATGGTGGAAAAAGTCAATGTCTCGCTAAAGGAAGGCAGTGTAAAAAAAAAACCCGTGCATGCAGTGTGTCACGTCTCAGATAAAGAGGAAGACGAGCTGTTTATTGATGCAGTAAGAAACGAATCGATGAATGAAACCTGTCATCTTTACAACGATTGACAAACACGGAATGTAACTTGAACACAACACATCCTACAAATACGAACCTGATTGAAAGAAATAATTATAATCAAATCCTTGATGACAGCAACACTCATAACACTCACAAAACAATTACTGTATATTGACAATCATGTTACGTTATTTTTAAAATGTTCCCTTTTCTTTTTCATAACTTCTTTAACACACTACTTCTCCGCTGCGAAGCGCAGGTATATATATCTATGTATATATATACCCCGATCTGCATACTCTCAAATAGACAAACCACACACCGTGGCGCAATGGTAGAGGCTTCGTCTCTAGCACCGAGGTTCGATTCCCGAGAGGGGGTGAACTGAGTATGTACGCGTGCTTACCGATTCATTTTACCCTCGCATCCCTTTGGTTTGAGACATATGAAAAAATATGCAGTTAACGCAGAAAGACAGATCACCAATTGAAGCTTTATGAATAATGGATACAAAGCGCGTTCCTAAGACTGATCGGAGGCAAATTTCATTTCAAAAGACTACCCGACAGAAGCCTTGATAAAAGCGTGGTTTTGTGCAAACTGTCCAAATACAAACCTGATTGAAAGAAATTATAATCAAATCCTTGATGACAGCAACACTCATAACGGTCACAAAACTATTACATTCACAATCATGTTACGTTATTTTTAAAATGTTTCCTTTTCTTAGCACAAGCACAGCTGAGAAGCTTCGATGCATGTACTCCATAACGCGTTAAAAAATAATGCATTTAATCACACTTTCAATTCCAAGCAAAGGGGAACTTTTGTCAATGCATGATTTCCTGGTACATTGATTACATTGATGCACACATCAGAGCTACAAAAATGTTAGAGTCGGAATAAAGCGCGTTCCTACGACTGATCGGAGGAAAATTTCATTTCAAAAGACTACCCGACGGAAGCCTTGATAAAAGCATGGTTTTGTGCACACTGAAAAGTAAGCAAAATTAGCTGCATTACAGAAAGCGGACTTTGTGGCTCTTACTGGGGATCATTGGACTTCCGTGATCGTTAGTAATTCTAATTACATCTAATTACAAAATGTTCAATGATCACACTGTTTTAGGCTAATGTACAAAATAATTTTGGCTAAGGTTACTCAGAGTTTAAAGGTGAAGCTGGTCAAATTACCTTTAATGTTTCTGCCTTATTTTTTTAAGAAGAAAAACTGCACTTTATGTTGAAATTTTTGTTATTATTATTTAAAGACAATACCATTTTGAAAATGTACTTAAAGTACTTAAAATACCACTTTATTTTTAAGTCTGCCCAATTTTAGCCAGGGATGATATTTTTGTTTCTGTTTTGAATTCAAATGCAGTTTAAAAGCATTTTTTTTCAGAAATTAAAAGAGCTTGAGTTTACAATATTCATGTCCATGTCTATTATTTGATTCTGTCGCCCACTAAAACCCTTTTAAATTAAAAAAAAACATTTGCGATTTGGGGCATATTTTCAAGTGTGATTACATACACTTAATCAAGATTAATTATTACACAGCCTCTAATTAATTAGATTAATTTTTTTAATTGAGTCCCACCCCTAATATATATATGTAGATATACAGTATATATATGTAGATTTGTATATATATATGTGTATATACAGTATATGTGTATATATGTATATATTATTATATGTGTATACTGTATATATGTGTATGTATATGTATATATATGTGTATATATATATTTATATGTGTGTGTGTTTGTATATATATATATATATGCCAGCAACACTCACGACAATGACAACACAATTACATTGTCAATCACGTTACGTTATTATTAAAATGTTTCCTTTTCTTTTTCATTACTTCTTTAACACACTACTTCTTCGCTGCGAAGCGCGGGTATTTTGCTAGTCTATACTAATAAAAGGCAATGCCCTCACTCACTCACTCACTCACTCACTCATCACTAATTCTCCAACTTCCCGTGTAGGTAGAAGACTGAAATTTGGCAGGCTTATTCCTTACAGTGTACTTACAAAAGTTAAGCAGGTTTCATTTCAAAATTCTACACGTAATGGTCATAACTGTCGACAACGTCCGCCATGTTGAACTTTCTTATTTATGGCCCCATCTTCACGAAATTTGGTAGGCGGCTTCCCTGCGCTAACCGAAACCAATGTATGTACATATTTTGGTGATATGAACCCACTGTCGGCCGCCATATTGAACTTTCCAACGTCACTAATACTCCAACTTCCCGTGTAGGTAGAAGGCTGACCCCATCTTCACGAAATTTCGTAGGCGGCTTCCCTGCACTAACCAAAACCGATGTACGTACTTATTTCAGTGGTATGATGCTGCTGTCGGCCGCCTTATTGAACTTTCCAATGTCACTAATTCTCCAACTTCCCCTGAAGGTAGAAGGCTGAAATTTGGCAGGCTCATTCCTTACAGCTTACTTACAAAAGTTAAGCAGGTTTCATTTCGAAATTCTATGCGTAACGGTCATAACAGTCAACAACGTCCGCCATTTTGAACTTTCTTATTTTTGGCCCCATCTTCAAGAAATTTGGTAGGTGGCTTCCCTGCGCTAACCAAAACCAATGTACATACTTATTTCGGTGGTATGATGCCACTGTCGGCCGCCATATTGAACTTTTTAATGGTCTTTGTTACTTATGGGCCCATCTTCAAGAAATTTGGCACGCGGGTTCCCAACGCTAACTGAATCCTACTTATGTACATACATATGTTCATAGCCTACAGCTTGGTCACCGTGTGAGGTGCTGTTGGGTCCCCCTTCCCAACACCTCCCACGTTGTTGGCTGCCTGCCTATATAAGGCCGTCCGTCACTCCAGTCGCTACATTCCCTTCCTTGCTTCGCCACGGGATTCACGTCTCCCTGCTGATAACTACAGCCTTTTTATTTAATCCACGGGTTCTCCGCTGTTTTATTGTTCGTTTATTACGATTATAGTTATTGTGTAGGTATTTTAGACTTACTTCACATTGTTCAGCTACCCATTTCCTTTATCATTCCAACCGTACCCCCATTAACATGTCTATCGAGGTGATCACCATCGATCAAAGAACTGTCACTTACTGAGTGATTTCCATGTCCGGAGATGGCACCTGCCTTTTCCATTCTCTTTGTTACATATCAGGCTCACTCTTGATATCTGGAGGAACATTGTGTCTTATGTATTGAATGACTGGGACAGGTTCAAGGTGTGGACTGATGATGGTACAGGAGATAATTATACTACACAGGAGCACTATAAGAGTGACATGCTTAAGTCCTTCACCTATGGTTGGGCATGTGAGTTGATGGCTGCCTCTGAATTGTTCGGTTGTCGCTTTCAAGTGTAGCGAAATGGCCGAATATTTTACACCTTTTAACACCCGCCAATGCCTCTTAAGCATCTTAGATTCACAGGTGACGATTTCAGTAGTGGACACTTTGATGTTTATGAATGTTTAAACTCTCAAAAGCTGGATGTGAAGTTATCGATGAAACCGGTTGTATGCTTACAACGCTTGACAGATGCGAATGTCACTTCAACACAAGTCCTGCAAATACTGTCGTAATTGAAACAAACCATGAAACTCAAACCGATTATGACAGCAGCAATCCAAGCTGTGAGATTTCAGACAAGATTACTTTTCACATGGACAACTGTACATTGCATGCTGAAGAGTAAGCTCAGTGCACAGTTTAGTCATATTACAACCGGAGGGCCGAACTGACAATGTGGTATACAAAGAGATCCTTAACAAATAATTGTTGGTATATTTTCCCTCAGTTTAAAAAGGTTTAATTTTCTTCTTAATAAAAATTTTAAGGCAGTACTTCGCCGCTGCGAAGCGCAGGTATTTTGCTAGTTATTTATAAAATGTCATTTAACACCTACATTTTCCAGAAACATGTTAGTCTTGAAAGTTTGTTAAACAGCTACAGGTATATGTTAACTTTTGAAAACTACACAAAAATGATATTGCATATCTGCATTGAAACTCTATACAGCTTGCAGTTTAAGAGGTTTAAATCTGAGGTTTCGATAAGGTAATGTTAGTACATACAACATAAACACTAGAATTACTGAAGCCTACAAAAAAAAACTCATAATCCAGGCCTACCTTAAATCCCTTCGCACCTCTACCATCAGCGTTTATTGTTTTGTAGATGTGTTGATTAGTACAAGCAGCAAGCAGGCTGCAGTCCCATCCTTCACCTTGACAGAGCTCAACTCTCCCAGCTCACGCCAAGTCTCCTTATCTGCATGTGAGGTTCCTGGAGTTTACAAGGGTAAATAATGTAGAATACCGTTATCTGGAATACATGCATTTCATGTGTGTTCTGTGTCTACAAAATATCTGAGTAAGTGCAGGATGAAAGGAAATGTGAGAAATGCAAGAAATGCTGAACACATACCAAAAGCAGAAACGTTTTCCATGTTATACTAATAATGACATGAAGTGCATAATGTGCGAAGAATTTAGTCCAAATATCAAACAAACATGTGCATTTTTATTCAAGAATATAACCAAAGAAAAAAAAAATTTGATTTACATGTTGCAGTCAATGAGTTAATAACCCAAGCTCAAATGACAATTGACAGGTAGTTGATACGTGTTCTTGAATGGTGCAGAGGTAAAAACTGCTGCCTTATAACCCAAAAACCAGGTTTGAGTCTCGGCGCTCCAAGTATTGAGCTGCTGCTATTACTATAATATAATAAAAACATACATTTGATTTGAGTCTGTAACACCCAGTGTAAATTTTGGCTACTTATAAAAGTTAACACTTGTGCTTTTTATTATTCAGTTTTATTCTGTCAGTGACATTCACGTGGTACACCGAACTTGCCTATCCCTCTTTGAGTTGATGCCAATTATCTCTGTTCTTTTCTCTGTCTCTCGTGCACACGCACGTCATTATTTAAAAACGTTATGCCAGATCTTGTTTAAATGGCATGGAATTTTTTTGATCTTGCCTTTACTCCGCTCTGTCTGCATTTTCATTACCATGCACCGTAACGCGGAGCACAGGCAAGATTGAAAAAGATCCTAATGACAGATAACAATTAAAGATGAGAAAACAGGTAAAAATGTCAAAATGAACAAAACTTGTGACATAAAAGCAAAGAATTTTCCGTTTTTTTTCTTGAAGAGATTTTACCTGCAGATCGGACAATGAAAGGATCCTCCAATCGAGCTTTTATTTCGTCGCAGTGATTACCCGTAGGTCACAACCCTTTAAGCCACGCCTCTAGAAATCTCAAATACATCAATAATGATTGCTGTCAAATTGGCAGCAATAGGAGGACCTTAAAATTGCAATTAAGACATTAGAATTTACAAACTTAAATTGTAGGAATGTAATCATGGCCATATTATTGTTAAAACGTTTTGAATATGCTGCCATTTAAAGAAGCAATAAATTAAAACAGAATTTCAGCTTTACTCGCCACTACAAATTTTCTATAAACCTGATTGATTCACTAACTTTTATTGCACATCATTTCAGTTTCATTTGTGGAGTGATTTTTACATGTAAAATTGAAATGTTGTGCAGTAAAAACAATATTTAGTTTGCTGTCATGAAAAGATATATGCTAAAATGTATTTTGATGGAAGACAGATTAAGCATAGAGTAAGTGGAAGGATATTTGTTCCCAAATCAAGGTCAAAGTAATGATGAATTTCATTTTTGCTGAAAATGAAATTGAATTGGCCATATTTGTTAGAATCACCCCTCCAACTGAAAGTTGTTTTCTAACGTTGTACCTAATGAACCAGAGATACTGTAGGCATTAGTTCCTTGTGAGTTAAGTAAATCCCCTTAAATTGCATTTTTTGCATTCTACATTACAGGATTCTATCACTTATCAAAATGCTAAAACAGAATTTACAGCGGAAACAATGATCAGGATCATTTGGGAACACATTTTTTTTTACATCAGCACTACAACCCTGGAAATACCTATTCATAAGGTATTGAGAAAACTGAAAAAGCATGCCTTACATATATTAAGAATGCTTATAAAAATGGAATTTCCTCACATGCAAGTATTCCACTATCAGTCAAAAGTGTGGATACCTTTTTCATCAAGATACTCTGCAATTGATTTAAAAATACAACCAAGACATTACTAGATTTTAAATGACTTGAAATTACTGATTTTAACCTATTATTTAAATATGACTGCAAAACTCATTTTCAGTAGCTATTCTTTCAGTGTCCTAATGGTCGGTTAGTTCTCTTAGCTTCTCCTTATTTAGTCATTTTAATGGTAACTAATTATGAAAGAAACCTTTCTAAATGCATTATTGCTGTTGGAAACTGTTATTCTGTTCACTTGGTTTGCCACGTACTGGCATTCCTAAAGTTCAGTTCTGGGTTCTGAAATGGCCAGAATAAAACATCTTTCTCAAGCAACACGTCAGTGTATTTTTTTTTTTGCAAAATGAAGGATATCCCATGCAACAGATTGCATGAAGACTTCATACAAAGACATCTATTACTGTCTTGACAGAAGAGGGCAAACTGCACCTAACCAGGGAAGAAGAAGAAGGGGAAGGACCAGATAGAAAATTGCATAAAAGGAGAGGGAAAATAGAGTCTGTAGTTTGAGAAACAAACATCACATAGATTCTCAGTTGGTCTCTCTTTAAATACACAGCAAATACCAGTGGCATCTGCAACAGAGAAGATGAATCCAGGATGCTGGCACTCATCTTCTATCCAATATCTGTGTTCTTTTACCCATTTTATCCTTTTTTTTATTTTTCACTTTCAAATACTGTATGGTTTTTTTATTTTGAAACTGTAAGACTAGCATCCCAGAAATGGCCTTTTGTATTCATAAGCATTATTTATGAACACTTTGAAATCACTTGAATTTTTTTTGCCCAGCTTATCCTGGCTCAACAGTATGAGAAAACCCCTAAATTGTCTTCATGTCTAGTTATGCTTTTGGGATTTCTCCTATTTTGGGCCCTCTAGGCCCAAAGAAATCCTGAATTTCAGGCTATTCTTGGACCACATTTTTTAAAGGAAATGACTCCCTTATGATGATGAATAAATCAATAGGTATCTTCAACAGAAACTATCTGTGCTTGCCATACCTTATGAGATATGAGGGGGTTCAAAGTTTCTTAAAAATGGTGATCAGTAATATATCATTGTGAAGTTTAATTTTAGGCTATTTCCAGGTTGCTAATCATAAATATAACATTTTGGTTATTTTGTCCTTTAGCGTGTGTCCTAGCCGTCTAACAGCCAGTCCCAGAAAGTTAAAAATATAAGCTTGTGTGGTATTACTTTAGACTATTTCAAAGTCAAGGATTATGAATATGATATTATTTTTGATTTGTAACCCTTTACTATGGCTCAACCCTGTATGGACTACTATGAGAGTGTAACAACTGATACATTTCTGTTGCAATCAATAATATTTAGACTTTTAATTGACATTTAAATTATGACACAGATTTTTATATTTCAAATATTTGACAAAACTATTCTTGTTTATTATACTTTGTAAAAGATAGCCCAGCCACAGACAGACACGACACCAATGACTTAAACACACGTGTTTATTTATTCCACTAATCACAAATCCGGTTCCACACACTCACAATTCCTCAGTCCTTTTCCTGTCTCTTCCGCCACCTCCATTCCTCCTTCGCAAGCTCCGTCTATCTCTTCCCGACTCCGGCTCTTCGAAGGGAGTGAGGCGGCCCCTTTTATCATGCCCCGGATGTGCTCCAGGTGCAGGTGATGGTCTTCCGGCTGCACTTTCTGGTGTGGCGGAAGTGCTGCCCTTGCACCCGGAAGCACTCAAGGCATACACAGTTCCTGGAGTGGCAGCATTTCCTGGTGTGGCGGAAGTGCTGTCCTCCAGGGCTCAGTAACCATCCAGACAGCCCCTTGGTTGGACCACGGACCCCTACGGGGCTTCACTTCCCAGCTCTGCAGTCGTGGTCCTGGATAGAAATCAGGGGGGCTACCCTCTTGCGTCCAGGGAAAATATTGCCCCCTTCCCGGTCCTTCCCTGATCCAGGCGTCCCAGTGGGGCAAGGTCCCTGGCCACCTGCCACAACTTGTATATTATGCTTCTACCTCATGGAGTAAATCATTACATTTCTTATGAACACCTGACTTAGGGTGCCTTACACTCATTCAGACTTTTCTTTGTTGCAGATGGCAAGACAAGGATGCAGAGGAAGAAGGCAACATGTTGTGAGTAACATTCACATTTTTATGATACTGATTTGGAGACAGCTCAGTACTCTGTAGTTGACGGTGAGATACTGTACAAAGATACTAGGAAAATTCTTATGAGTATCCCAGTTATTACCATTTAGTTTCATACTTCAGTGCCACTGTGTACAGTATAAGTACGTATATTGTTTTTGAAGGTATTTGAGGTCTTCATTATGACAGAAAAACAGACTCCCAAATGATAAAATTGAGTCCAGGGATTCCCAGGTTCAGTCCTGGGAGACCCCTGACACCACAGGGTTTTCATTTCAATCAAAATCAAAATGACATTTAAATGATCACATTGTTCAGTCTGTCGTCCTTTTAATTCTCCTATGCTAAAATATCTGGGGTTTTGGTTTCAAAAAATGCTCAAGATTCCTTTGCCATTTTCTTTTTAATTCACTCTTTACAGAAATGTTTGCTCTCTTAATTGTATCCAAATGCTGACAACTCAGAATGCTAAAGGGGAGCAATTGAGTGCCATATTCACTTGCATTCTTATTTGTAAGAAATGCTTCTTAATGAGCAGACAACTGAAATTAGCAGTGAAATAATTGCTCCCTTTTAGCATTCAATGTTGTTTGCACCTGTGTCTGCATTGCCCATAGCTAGTCAACAGCAGTTGAATACAACTAAGGAAAAAAACTCAACAGAAAAGAATAAATTAAAAATAAAATGTAAAACCTTATGTAAATTTAAAACATGTAAGCCTATGACTTAAAATATTATTTTGTATTATGTATTATTTGATTTATTATATATTATGTATTGCTTAATAATATGTGTAGGCCAGATAATTAAACAATGAGGTCAAATAAATGTAAAAATGATACATTGTTTGCAAAATTGGCTGCATTAAAAACCTGCAGCCACGGAAGTGCTCCAGGACTGAACTTGAAAACAACTGACAGAACAATGGAATCAGTTCTTTAATAAACACTAACATTAACCACGGGATTTACTTCCCACATGTATTGCATATATTAATGACTTGATTAGAAAGATGGCACGTTATCTCTTCTGAATTATCCGTGTATCCATTATAACAATAAACATTCAGTTTATTACACTAACGTGAACAAATAATGATTTCAAAATTAAAATGAATTAAATATAATCAGAAACAAGGTAACGCCTTATTTTACAGTAGGTACTGCGAAAATGCATTTGTTACTTATTTAATCCCATGTAACAAGACCTTAACAATGGCTTTGTTTGGTCTTCATAACACTTATAAATAATTATTAGATAGGTTATTTATCTCTGTGCAGTGTGGCATATTGACATGATGACATATTTACTTGTTAATATGAAGGACTCACAGGTAATAAATACACAATTTTAAGACAAATGTGTCACGGTGAAGCCACCTCAGACCACTCCAAAGTGAAGTTTTGTTAGTAGGTCATATTTCACAGTGGAATAAACACTTTACTGAGGCTTTGTAACTGTTAATAGCATCCAAAGAAGTGTATATTAAGGCCTTGTTACATAATACCAAATCAATAATAGATGCATTTTTGCCATACCTAATATAAAGTGTTACTGAAAAAGTACACATGTATTATATATGCCCCCAAATAAACACGTAATATTTCAAACTAAACTTCTTCACTGGAGATAGCATACAAACTGCATCTGGAACTACTGGAAATAAACAAGTTAACATGGCTAACTTCCAATATGGAATTCTATTGCAAACTTAGTCACTCATTTAATATTTACACACGTGTGGAAAAGAAGGAAATTGATGCTAATTTCTAGTGACAGCCTTTTGGTGAGGATCCTTTGAGACTGCACACTTGCTGCCTTCTAGGGGAGAATCTTTTGGGAAAGGATCAGATGCAAGCCAGAACAAGTCACAGAGCTGGTCTTTCCATCTTGCACTATTAGAGAAGGATTTAAATTATATCTAAAATCATGTACTTTTGAAAGCTGGGCATCATTTTTGAACTCTCCATTAGTTATTATTGCATTTACTTTTTATTAAATGCTATAAACTATTAATAAACTTCATCCCTTTGTTTGTCTGCCTTTGCCAGGAGAAATTGTACCAGTAAAGATATAACCCAGGATAAGTTGCAAGTCCATTCATACATTCACCAATTTAAGCAAACATGCACTTCTCTGGCATATAGGAGGCCACTGACGCTTCCTGAGTATAGAAACATTGAAAACCTATACAGCCTACTTAATGACATTAAGCAGAGCCTCAGAACTTATAGAAAGTACCACCAACTACAGTGCCCCCATGATGACCCATTAACAACTTTTGCCAGTGAAAATGACACTAATTTATAATAATTACTTATGGTTAAGGTGATTTCAGAATTGTAACATTTTAAATGTTTAAGCATGTCTAAATAAAATCTTTATATAATCTTCTAGTATATGTCATTACACAATATTGTTGTGTGAATGTTGCCTTTTTAAAACCTACTGTGGTAAGCCTGTGCTGTAAAAAGCATGAGGTCGTATAAACTATTTAAATCGTCAGATAAAAAAATAGAAATGTAGAGTGTCAGATGTCAGAGGTGGCTGGGGTGGCGACCCGGCCGGGATGCCCAGGAGGACCGGAGGAGGGCTTGCGCCTTCCCCAGACCATTTGGGGGCGACCGCCCTGGTTCCTTTGGGGGCCACGGGTACAGAGCTATGAAGCTCCACCTTGTAGGGGCCCGTGGTTGCTGCCAGGGGCGCCCCCATGCCTTTGGAGCCGTGGACTTCAGCACTTCCGCCACACCAGGAAATGCTGTGCTGGGGGGAAGAAGAGCAGGGACACCCGGAGCGCTTCCGGGGATGCAGCCGGCACTTCCGCAATACTGGGGCGTGACGGCGGGTGATTGCCGGGGAGCACCTGGAGCATATCCGGGTGAGGCAAAAAGGGGCCGCCTCCCTTCATTCGAGGCTGGAGTCGGGTGGAAGAAGGACTAAGCAGGAGAAGAGAGTGTGGAGGCGGTCTGAAGAAGGCATTGTGTGGCGAGGACTTTGGGGGTTTGTGGTGCACTTGAACTTGTAAATATTTGTAAATAAACGTGTGGTGGTGGAAAACAACATGTCTGCCTGTCTGTGCCCGGGTTCCGTTCACACAGGGAATTGAAAGGAACTACTCTGTGCATCTCTCTTCTAGGAGGATTTGTTTTGCCGATGTGCTCAAGTTGCTTGTGTATTAGCAATGGGAGGAAAAGTAAAAGGGATACCATTTTGCCGATGTGCTCGCCATGCTTCTGTAATAGCAGATAAGTGAGTGACTCTCTCTTGATGTTTAGTTTTGCCGACGTGCTGGCCTCGCTTGCGTAACCTTGGTGGTGGAGCCCTTAGCCTGACTCCACCTCTTACTTCCGGGCCAGGCAGACACACATTTCCACATGTAGACATTTATATATAAGATACTTGAATTAACTGGACTGCTCCTTCACAAGACATCACTAAACATATTGTATTTGCAGTAGTTTCTTATTAGTAATACAATTAAAAGCTCACTACAGATATACCATCATTTGTTTGTTTAATGACTGGCAAACAATTTTAACCTTATATTATAGGTGTTGTATTAGATATAATTAATGACTATGTTAAGAAAAAATATGTAGGGTTTTGTGTAGTAGGTTTTGTCACACGTGCACATGGGAGGCAGCTAAAGGGTTTGAAAGATGGTAATTCCATGCTGGACCAGGGTGTGGCATTGTATACTAACCCTTTCTCTCTTTCTTCTGTAGACCATTCAAGACATCACTTCCTTCAGCCGACTTTAAAAACATCATTTTGATAGCCGCACGTCAGTGCTGTTTAGGACTCAACTCTGTAAAGGGATGTTGTTCACTTTCTGTTTTTTTTTAACCCAGTCTTCATGTATACGGGGTGGCTACTGCAAACCTTTTTCTAGGTACCTCATTTTATTTGACAGTGTATTATATAACATATATATAACACACATTAAATTAGTAAAAAAAAGGATGAAAAAATTGTTTTCAGTGACATGACTTGCTTTCAGAAAACCCGACAACAAAAATGTGAAACTAAAGAACAAACTTAAGGTCACAAAATCTTACGTATTTCAAACAAAGCAAAGGGTTAATCGGTGCTTCCCTAATTTTTTTCTCATGGCAACACCCCAATGACTTTCAAAGGTCTGTTCTACACCCCAAAACAAGAGGCATGTATTGCACACTTGGCTAGAGTTTAGAAGAGGAGTACTGATACAAAAAAAATTATGTTTACAAACAAATTTCTAATTAAAGCTTTTCTATAGTTAGTGACTCAAATATGACAGGGGAATTTTACAAGTTTCTTTTATGTTATAGTATATGAGACAATTTAATATGGCTTTGAATTGTTCTCATCAAGACAGCATGTCAATTCCATGTTGAAATGCTTTTCATTAAATATGCTTTTCCTTTTGTAAACTTTCCAGTACTATCAAAAAAGGATGAACACTCTTACCTACAATTGTCTTCATTACTTCTTAAACACAACCCATCACAGTGAATTTTAGTTCAAACACACAGTGCAAAGATGTTCTATGAACAGATCTTTAAATGCACCAAAATATTGTTTATACCATAATATTGTATTTTTTTCCCAGTAAAATCATTATGAAAATGCACTTCATTTATACAACAATTATACTGAAATTGGCTACTGCTTTCCAAAACGTTCTCTATGTATTTTAGGAACATTAAAGATGATCTATGCAAAACCAGGTAAACTCAGCAAAATCCCTAAAAGAGAAGATTGAGGAACTAACAAGAATACTAAATTTCACAGAGACAAAAGCAGCACTAGAATCCTGCTAATATGTTTTGCTTACTTTTCATATTTCTTGCTCTTTTAATCATGTGATTGCTGCATGATTAGTGTTGCCACGCAACACCTGGATGGGCAAAGTATGTTAAATGAGAAAGTCCTTATCAAATACATTTTTTAGTTTTAGTTTAGTTTATTTATGAAGCATATTTAAAATGACCTACATTGACCAAAGTGCTGCACTTTAAAATACATGAAGGTAAACAGAATTACATTCTAAGACAGGTAAAGATAAACAAAAGACATAAAACATAAAACACAATAAAAATCGTAAAGGAACCAAGTCTAATTAAAAGTCAAACAGAAAAGATGAACGTTCAGCAAGGATTTAAAAATGGGCACAGTTGTTGCAGACCTAACATTAGCCGTTAGATTGTTCCAAAGCGTACGGGTAGATGCTGTAAAAGCATGCTCACCTTTAAGATTTAGTTGACCCTCAGCACCACCGATGTGCCTGATCAAAGGACATAAACTAGTGAGAGGAAATGTAAAGGTTGAAAAGGTGCTTATCCATTTATGTGCTTAAAACAAACAATAGGACCTTATAATTAATCCCATAATTGACTGGAAACCAATGAGGACAGGCTAATACAGGTGAAATGTAGTTATGTTTAAACGTGCCCATCAATAGCCTAGCAGTAGTTTTGAACCTGCTGAAGATGAGAAAAGATTTGCTGGTTAACTCCAGCTTATAAAAGAGTTACAGTAGTCCAATTATGAAGACAAAATGAAAAACATTACAAACGAAATAAGTGTGTTCTCTCTCATGCACTGAAAAACAAGATTCAAAAACACAACGTTATAGTAAAAATTCAAACTCAGTGTTCATTTAATCAGTTATGCTGTGTTTTGTGGTTCTTCATATAAAACCCACTAGTTACTAGTGTACCAGCTCTCCATGCTCTACTGTACATCATACTTAATTCTCCCAAAAATACTCATTGTAAGTAAAACAGGATTCTAGATAAAATTTTGCTTAAAAAGAATACCACCAGACGTTGGGCCTCATGTATAAACGGTGCGTACGCACAGAAATGTTGCATACGCACGTTTCCATGTTCAAATTGCTATATATAAAACCTGTCGTACGCAAGTTCTGCGCTCGGTTTTACAGACTGGCGGCACCCAGCGTCAAAGCAGTGCTACTGTTCCAGTGTGGTTACCCTTTCTTTCTTAGATCCACATTCCTGAAGCAGCTTTATAAATACACTGAAACTAACCGCATATTGTTTATTGTGTAATGCATCTGATTGTAATTAACCTGTAACAATATAATGGCCCAGGGAATAGCCATAGTATTCCAAATACCATAATTGCTTTAGCGTTGTTACTGTCACTGCACCTTCTTTTTCTTCTTTCAGCTGCTCCCGTTAAGGGTTGCCACAGCGGATCATCTTTTTCCATATTACTCTCACTTCACCACTCGGAGTATTTATATCACTGTATCTAAGTGGGGAATCACAGCAGCAGCTGATCAGAAAGAGAATTATTGGGATACAGCATCAAGCAAACGCTGCTTCAGAGATTTTCCACTGTTCAGAAACAGTTTCATCCCAAGAACTTTAAACACAGTCAATCAGTCCATCAAGTGCTCCTTGTAGAACTGTTTGTACTTATAAGTACAATCACCTCACTGTAAACTTATAATACAGTTATAATATTGCGCAACCTGCACCACTTTATAAAGCACGTATTTACATATGATGACAATATCACTTTTAAGATGAAATGCAACAAAATATGTTGATTATATTATACAGATAAAACTTTAACTTCATTTAAATAATCTGTATTGTTAGTAATTAAACATGCGAGGACATGGGGCCGCAGTGCTAGCTAGTTCACAGATTGATCCTACCTTGTGCTGTATTCTTGCTGGGCTGGTGCGACACTGTAAGAATAGATGGATAGAATAATTAAACGCATACTACGAAGATTTTTCAATTTTCCTTAAAAGTTTTGAAGAATTGTCGTTGTAAGCTTACAGGTGGCTTAACGTCTATTACAGAGCTGACTGTGTGGCGACTGGGTATTTGGAGAAAGAAAAGTAAGGACAGGAATGGAGGTTAGTATGTTTGAAAGAGACAATGCTGCTGCAATAATTTCATCAAAGGTCGTGCACAATCACTGTGCCACCATGTTCCCATGTTTAATAACATGCTTTCATTCCTATCATCATGAAAAAGAGCTGTAATATTACGAATGTAATGGATTCTGTGTCTTGTTGGAGAAAGAGGAAGCGCGGAATCACATACTGATTCACACACAAAGAGTACATAGAAGATCAAATACAAAACAAAGCATTTAGCATGCTACTTTAGTAACAATGGGATTTGAGAAACTAGTAAATTAAACGATTTTAAGATGAAGTTGATGATGTTCTACTTTAATGACAAAGTAAACTACGTGATTAAAGTGGAAATTTCAAGATTAAAGTTGACATTTTGTGCTTTTTTCCTACTGTGTACCTATTTTTTTTTCTCTGTACCCTAAAAAGCTTTCATATGACACTCAGACAGTGGGCTACAACTCGCCTTTTCACGGCGACTTTGATATGTGACAACTTCTTTTTTATTTCGGGCACTGTGCGACTTTGTGAACTTGAGCTTTCAAGTTTCTCCAACACTCTGTCACTCGATCAACTTCCTTTTGTTGATTATACCACTGTTTAAACCAACAAATAGTACGTTTTTCCTTGCCTCCACTTGGTATTCGCTGAAATTCTTATATTTTCCCCTGTGCTTTTCCCATTGTCTTTTCACAGAAGGCTGAATTTAAGGGTTATTTATATTGATTTGCATATTCAAAGAGGTGTAATTCTGGGAGGAGCTGGGGCAGGACAGGAAACGCGTGCACAAGCATTAGTTTTCATGCTGATTGGGATTTATGTAGTGGAAGAACGTGGAAGTTTGCGTACGCACAGATTCCTGCATCAGGATTTTTCTGTACGTACACACATTCCCGCTTTTGTGCTTACGCCGTGTTATAGTGTGAGTTCTAAGCACGGCATTATACATGAGGCCCCAGATCATTTGTGATAAAAATGTCTTCATTCAACTACTAAGTTTAGAGTGTATAAAAAAAGTTTCTCTTCTGTAAGCAGTGTTTCTTAAGTAATTTAAAGTTACTTAGAAAAAAGGCTTATTAAAGTTTCATTGTTTAATATCACTTAGATGCACAAGAATCAATAAAATCCACACTTTAAGCATACCATAGGTTGAAAACATACCCTACATTTGCAAAACTAATCACATTTGATCAGTGTGTAACATGTATGTGAGATTAGTATACAAAGTTGTTTTATGCACACAGTGGTTAGTGTTGATGTCTCAAAGGTCCTCAGCCCTGGGTTTGGATTGTGGGCTCGATGGCCAAATGTGTGGAGTTTGCACTTAGTCTCTGTGTCTATTCTGACTTCTTAGTGGGTGCTATGGTTGTTTTCCTAAATCCCAAACAGTTTGTAAGTGTGTGGAAGTGCCCTTTGCTGAACTGATGCACCATCCTGGATGGGCACCTGCCTTGTACCATTGTGGTCAGAAAAGGGTCTGGCCTCTGTGACTCTGAATTGCATTATACAGGTTACAGTCTGGACTTGCTTGGAAGCATCCCCTTATAATTATATTTTTCAGAGCAATGTCGACTTGCTTTTTAATATAATATTTTAAAAATGATCCTTACTGTAGCTCATTAAATGTACTAATAGCCTCAATGAGAAGAGCCTCGAAGCAGGTTTTAAATCATGATGAAAGCTGATAATTATTTAAATTTTATAATACTACCTGTATAAGCTTTTAACATTTCCAGTTCATTAGCTCCAAATTTCATGAATCCTGAAACAGAAACCCTTTCATTTATCATATCCTACACTTGACCACACCTCAATGTAATCTGTTAAGGAATGCTGAAAAATATGGAAAGTACATGAAATAATGCTTGAGTTTAATTCTACATGCCCATATAAAGCACTACTCATTTGGTGGCTGAAAAGGAATGTATACAATACCTTACACAGCTTTCTGTGATCTTTTTCACAATTTCAAAATTGTAGCATTTAAAATTTTAGAAGACATTCACCAGATTTTATTATTCTTGAAGGTTTTAACTTTTAGGTATATATAAGAAATTATATTTAATTTTATTTACAATAATCTATGTTCAGGGTGGCGCAGTGGTAGCGCTGCTGCCTCGCAGTTAGGAGACCCGGGTTCGCTTCCCGGGTCCTCCCTGCGTGGAGTTTGCATGTTCTCCCGTGTCTGCGTGGGTTTCCTCCGGGCACTCCGGTTTCCTCCCACAATCCAAAGACATGCAGGTTAGGTGGATTGGCGATTCTAAATTGGCCCTAGTGTGTGCTTGGTGTGTATGTGTGTGTCCTGCGGTGGGTTGGCACCCTGCCCAGGATTGGTTCCTGCCTTGTGCCCTGTGTTGGCTGGGATTGGCTCCAGCAGACCCCTGTGACCCTGTATTCGGATTCAGCGGGTTAGAAGATGGATGGATGGATAATCTATGTTCAACCACATAGTAATTAATTGAATCTGATCAGTTGTTACCTTTAAGTACAGTCATGGGTCTAATGTTACAATTACTTTGCTTCCTTAGAGATGAATTCTAAGTGTTGATTTGGATGAATTTGTTAGATATGTATGCTGTAATTAAATTGCAGCAGTTGAAATATTTTATAGAATTTCTAAATGAGTAAAAATATTGATTTCTTGAATTTTAGTGTTTCTTATCAATATAAAATTGTATACTACAGTCAAATGTACAAAATTATTAATTCATTTACACAATAACCTTAGATATTTTTGCCATGTATAAATATGTATTAGTTTAACTATAGTGTGACAGCAAGTAAGTGAATAAAAAGCATGTAATAGAAAAAAAATCACTGTCTTAGTAAAACATAACATTGTGCATTTTGGTTTAGTTGATATGGGTGAGGTAGAAGAAATTTATAGAATTCAAAATAGTGATGCTAGTGTGTAATTTTCCATGTAGAAGTGTCATTGAGGTTGTGTTTACCAAAAGATAACGACATGAGCTTCAGTAATTCTATTTACACTGTGTCTGAAAAATATGGATATCTCTCTATTATAAAAGTAATCCTGGAGAGAAACAGTAGAGATGTGATCTTCACGTTAAGATCACAGAAGACATTTAAAAGACCCGCAAGACTAGAGAGATTGGCCATGGAGCATCTCGCGGGGACCTTAAACATAAGACTTTGTGCCAAGAGATTGACCCAGGACTGTCTCACAATGATGTAGAACATGAGATTCTTGCAAGACACGCCCTACTTGCAAATAAATAAGAGCAAGGGCAGCCAGCAACACACTCAGTCATGTTTTGGCTTTGAGCACACACAGATCCAGGGCTCTCAGCACATATAAAGCATATAAGGACAATACGTTATAAATGAAATGTAGACAACTAGGGCGGCACGGTGGCGCAGTGGTAGCGCTGCTGCCTCGCAGTTAGGAGACCGGGTTCGCTTCCCGGGTCCTCCCTGCGTGGAGTTTGCATGTTCTCCCGTGTCTGCGTGGGTTTCCTCCGGGCACTCCGGTTTCCTCCCACAATCCAAAGACATGCAGGTTAGGTGGATTGGCGATTCTAAATTGGCCCTAGTGTGTGCTTGGTGTGTGGGTGTGTTTGTGTGTGTCCTGCGGTGGGTTGGCACCCTGCCCAGAATTGGTTCCTGTGTTGGCTGGGATTGGCTCCAGCAGACCCCCGTGACCCTGTATTCGGATTCAGCGGGTTAGAAAATGGATGGATGGATGTAGACAACTAAGCGAAGAAGAAAACAGTGCGGAGAAAAGAGACTCAAAAGCGTTGGAGAGACAAAAAAGAAAAAGAATAATCTAGGTGCAAATTCAGATAATAAGGAAAGTAATTATCAGCCCGGATCAAATGGAATTGAAAAAAAAAGCATGTTCAATCCGGATGTTGGCGCTATACACATGCAGAGCAGGTTAGAGATTATGAAAGCACTGGAATTCAAAAGACTCAAAAAAAAACGTATGCGCGAAACACATGCAGAGCAAGATACAGAATATGAAAGCAGAAAAATTAGAAAGTATAAAAAAAAAGTAAAGATTGTATTAGCGCAAAGAAAGAGAAATTTTTACTTGGAAAAAGAGCGAAAAGGCGAATAGAGATTGAATATATGGACATAGGTAAGAGAAGTATGTAAATATCGTAAGGCTTTGAAGTTTAAGTCAAGAGAATTTCAAAAACGGAGTTTACCTCACATGCATTTATTGGTTACTTTGCAAAAAAATTATTAACTGCTGATGATGTAGATCGTTTTGTCTGTGCTGAAATTCCAGACAGAGAAACCTATCCTGAATTATGATACAAAGTCATTAAGCACATGTCTCACTGACCTCATTAAAAAGATTCAGCACGTTGGGACTCGTAAGATTCCAAATACTGTTTTTACAGAAGCTCTGAAATAAAAGTGAAACTAATGAAATAGCAACAATTCAAAGAAAAAAAATCTTAAATGTGTGTATCCGGAAAAACAAAAATGGGGGTTGGCAAGCGAAGCGAGCAGGAGACGAAGCTCCCTAGTCCATTAAAATATAAAGATCTCAAAAGGAAACCAAAGGCATACCTATTCTATATAATTAACAAGGACTTTGGGATATGAAAAGTGTTAATGGATTATTTATTAAACTATATATATATATATATACATCTCAAGGATGATCAGGGGAAACAGGATGCACCTGAGCTCAATTTTGAGCTTCGTGGCAAAGGCTGTGAATACTTATGTACATGCGCTTTCTCAATTTTTTTATATTTAATAAATCTGCAAAAACCTCAAACTTTTTTCACATTGTCATTATGGGGTGTTGTGTGTAGAATTCTGAGGAAAAAATTAATTTAATCCATTTTGGAATAAGGCTGTAACATAACAAAATGTGTAAAAAGTGATGCGCTGTGAATCCTTTCCGGATGTACTGTATATATATATACTAGCAGAATACCCGCGCTTCGCAGCGGAGAAGTAGTGTGTAAAAGAAGTTATGAAAAAGAAAAGGAAAAATTTAAAAAATAACGTAACATGATTGTTAATGTACAAAGTAATTGTTTTGTCATTGATATGAGTGTTGTTGTCATATTTATATATATCTATATATATATATATATATCTATATCTATATATAATATATATATATATATATATATATATATATCTGCGGTGGGTTGGCACCCTGCCCAGGACTGGTTCCTGCCTTGTGCCCTGTGTTGGCTGGGATTGGCTCCAACAGACCCCCGTGACCCTGTATTCAGATTCAGCGGATTGGAAATGGATGGATGGATGGATATATATATATATATATATATATATATATAGCAAAATACCCACGCTTAGCAGCGGAGAAGTAAAAAGAAAAGGAAACATTTTAATAATAACGTAACATGATTGACAACGTAATTGTTTTGTCATTGTCATGAGTGTTGCTGGCATATATATATATATATGTGTACATATATACACACACATATATATACTATGGGGTGCCAAACAGGCAAATACATTGATTTTCTGAATATATAAAGTCGGTGTCAGAATATATAAAGTCAAAACTTTAATATATAAAGTCATTCCCGAATATATAAAGTCAAAACTTGAATATATAAAGTCACTGTCGGAATATATAAAGTCAAAACTTGAATACATAAAGTCAGCGTCGGTATATATAAATTCAAAACTTTTTTCTGAATATATAAAGTCAAAACCTGAATATATAAAGTCTAGTTAGATTTAGTCATCATTGCATAACTACAGTATTTCTTTACCATAGAAATTTAAAGACTAAATTCAACTTTAATTCCTACCAAAGATATTTCTGAAGCTAAATAGAATCTACTTATATCCAAATTCGAGCTATTGAGCTGTCGCCTGCCTGCCTGAATAAGTCACCCTCGCTTCGCTCTTACTTTTCTACGTTCATTTAATCATGGCTAGTGGCGGAAAATTTATAAAATGGAAGGAGGATTACACTGAGTATGGCTTTACCAAAACAATTATTGATGGCGAATCGATTATTCATAATGAATCAATTGGTGATCTGTTTTTCTTTGTTAACCTCATATTTTTTCATACTTCTCAAACCAATTGGGTGTGAGGGTAAAATGAATCGGGAAACACTGATAAATGTAATCGGTGTACCAGGAAATCATGCATTGACAGAAGTTCCCCTTTGCTTGGAATTGAAAGTGTGATTAAATGCATTATTTTTTAACGCGTTATGGAGCACATGCATCGAAGCTTCTCGGCTGTGCTTGTGCTAAGAAAAGGAAACATTTGAAAAATAACGTAACGCGATTGTCAATGTAACCTTTTAAAGTAGTGCCTGGAGGATTCAGTTTGGAGAAACTCTACAGACAGAGTGTGTATTAACTTGTGGATTTTTCTGTGAATATTTGGTAGCAGCGTCACAAAGTCACTTCTGTAAGACTGCGTTAGCTGTGGAGCTCAGCTCAGAGCGAAATGAGGTGAATGGGAGGGGAGATGATGACGTGACTCCCCCACCCGCCTTAACTGTCAATCCCCCACAAACACAGTCTCTCAGAATTTGCATAAGCACAGCCCTTTACCTGCAATTTTAACTTAGTTACAAAGTAATGAAAACTCTCGTTTATATCCTGCGTGCTCTCATTAAACTTGTATCCCGCATTACCTGTGGGCATGACAAACGCCAGCGGCAGCGTGTCTATGAACTTAATTTAAACTCTAGGTTTACACCGTGATAAAATGAATCGGGAAGGCTGATCAATGTAATCGGTGTACCAGGAAATCATGCATTGACAGAAGTTCCCCTTTGCTTGGAATTGAAAGTGTGATTAAATGCATTATTTTTTAACGCGTTATGGAGCACATGCATTGAAGCTTCTCAGCTGTGCTTGTGCTAAGAAAAGGAAAATTTTAAAAATAACGTAACACGATTGTCAATGTAACCTTTTGTAAGTTGTGCCTGGAGGATTCAGTGTAGAGAAACTCTACAGACAGCGTGTGTATTAACTTGTGGATTTTTCTGTGAGTATTTGGTAGCAGCATCACAAAGTCACTTCTGTAAGACTGCGTTAGCCGCGGAGCTCAGCTCAGAGCGAAATGAGGTGAATGGGAGGGGAGATGATGACGTGACTCCCCCACCCGCCTTAACTGTCAATCCCCCACAAATACAGTCTCTCTGAATTTGCATAAGCACAGCCCTTTACCTGCAATTTTACCTTAGTTACAAAGTGATCAAAACTCTCATTTGTATCCTGCATCCTCTCATTAAACTTGTATCCCGCATTAGCAGGCAGAAGTAGCAGCATTCATGAATATGGTTTTATATGTAACTCGCTCACTTACTGTATTATTGTTTAGCTGCCTTCTCAATTATATAATGCATGTTTTCTTCAGCGCTTTTTGGACTTCTTCCTGGTTTTCCGTACTGCATTGACAGTCAGTTCACGTGATTACGTGGGAGGTGTGATGATATCACACGAAACTCCACTCCATTACAGTATATGGAGAAATATACCTTCCAGTTATGACCATTACGCGTAGAATTTCGAAATGAAACCTGACCAACTTTTGTAAGGAAGCTGTAAGGAATGAGCCTGCCAAATTTCTGCCTTCTACCTACACGGGAAGTTGGAGAATTAGTGATGAGTCAGTGAGTGAGTCAGTGAGTCAGTCAGTCAGTGAGGGCTTTGCCTTTTATTAGTATAGATATATAGCAAAAGGAACAGACTCGACACACGTAAAAAAGGTTTCGGGCAGCCACCCGTATAATATTCCTAGCTGCAAAGGCTTCTTTGAATTTCAACAGAGTTGTTGATTGTACAGTCCAAGACAGAACTGATGAAGGTTGGAAAAGATGGCGGTTTTAAGTGGTCAGACAGGAAGTGATGTAGGGTCACTGGAAGTGATGATGGGTGACCGGAAATGATGTTTTTCTGGCATCAGCCTGGGCGCCAGAACTGGAAGTGACGTTACCCTGGGTGCCGGAACTGGAAGTGACGTTCTTCTGAGAGCCGGAACCGGAAGTGATTTTCTTCTGGGCGCTGGAACGGGAAGTGACATTCTTGATTCAGATAGGTTTTCCCGTGGCTGGTCTGTAGAGATAACAGGAGAAAGTTTAGTGCACCCCTCCCTACCCTGGCTTGGCATGGAATTACCTTTACTTGTTCAACACAACGTATATATATACACACACGTGCGAGCAGAGTGGTAAGGTAGCTTATGGAGTGGCTCTGCTGCCTCACAGAACTTGAACAACAATTTATGTTCTGGCTAGGATGAGTCTGTGAGAGTTTTGTTGTTCTTGTGCATTTTAGGATTTTCACTGAAGATTTTAATTTGCTCTCACAGTTCAAATACAAAGTTAGAGGTTTTGTTAACACTAACCTGCCTTATGTAGATGTCATACGTTCCCATCCATGGTTGTTTCCTGATTTTCACTTATCTCTACCACAAACATATTTAGCTCCCTGAAACCCTGCCTTAATGGAAAGAATTTCTTAAAGCAGAAGCATAGTCATTATCGTCCACAACCAAGCAGTGCACAAAAGCAATTAAATGTACCCTTAGGCTGTACAATCTTTAAGCTGTATAATCAGTGATAACAAAATAGACTTTCTAACATGACTCGACAGTGACAGGATTGGAGTGTTAATTGAATCAACATCTCAAAATTATAATGTCATTCATTCTCTTCAGTGGAATAAAGGCAGTAGTTTAGTGAATATTTTCTTGAGCTGATTTAACTGGAGAAATACCAGTTTTGGTACCTTTAAATCTTGCTGTAGTTCAATCAAGGAGTGTCGCAGTCTCTCTTATTTTAAGACTTAGCATATATAATAGTAACATTTAGGTTCCTAATTGTAAATTATTTTCATTTTCATGTGGATAACCAGTGTGACCATAAAGCAAGAAAGTATATAAACTTACTGAACTCTTTGGTTCTTAACCAGCACATCAGACAGCCAACATAAGGGAGGACATACACTGTAATTCAAAAGGATTCAGAATCAACATGATGCAGTTCATAGATATTGGTATATTTGACAGTTTCTGCATGTTATTTAACATAGAAATACTGGTAACTAGAATTAAAGAATGGCGTATTGTTAAAAAACATTATGATGTCACAGTGGCCTTAAGGTTTGCTAATGCTATAATCAGTTTGAGCTTAATGTTTGTCCTAACACTGCCAGCAATGTTACCCAAAGGTAGAATTTTTGAATGGTAACGTGAGATCCAAAAATGGTTTTATTAGCCCCTCATAAAGAGAATTTGAGATAATATAGAATATCTCTTTTCCACTGAGTTAAAAAAGATAGGTAGGATTATTCAATTAAATAAATCTTTGTGCAAGAATTGTGGTATAGAATGCTACCACTGTTTTTTTTTTTAACAGCATACTATTAACCCATCTGGTATTACTCCAAATAGTATTTAAGTCATCAGAAATGATTCTGTGACCATCTCATATGTTCAATCTTGCTCTGAGTATATTTTAAACTACTTTAAACAAGGTACTGTATATGTTATGAATAAACGTAATTCCACGCCTGACCAGGGGCAGTGAAGTACACTGATTCTCTCGCTCAATTCCTTGCAGACCATTCTTGGGAAGTTTCGACTGGTTTGGGGGCAATGAACGGAGTCACTTGCTGCCGATGACTTCCGGCTTTGGCCCTGATGACATTACTTCCTCTACTTGCATTTAAAGGCCGCCATTTTAAGGCAGCAGTCAGTTCTGTTTTGGACTCAGTCGTGTGAACATGTCTGTTCTTTTTGATCGATTTTGCAGCCATGAAATATAATATGGGAAGCTGCCCCAAACCTTTCCAATGACTCTGTCGTTCTCATGACAGTGGTGTAGCCGGCAGGATAGAAGAAATCCAGAAGGAAACGGGACCGGACCTGAATTATGACCAGGTGGGAGAGTACTGGGCCAAGTTTCCGGGTGGGGGGTTCGTCCCGGATTTCGGAAAGAACCGGTGCAGACTACATAGGTAGGCAAAATACATAGGTGGGCTGGTCTCTGTGGGGGCAGCAACAGGGACTTATTATGCTCTCTCGGAGGAGAGGACTGCCCTCGCCGCTGGGGCCAAGGTCCCAGAGAAAGGTGGGGTTTCCCCAGACCAGCAGGTGAGTGTTCTGCAGGCATAGAACTTAGACCCCGAGAGATCAACCCAAGAGCAGGCTGATGCTCTTTGGGAAACGGTGGCAGAGTGGTTAAGACACTCCAAGTGCTCCACCTTTCAGATTGTGAAAAAAGTAGCTTGCTTTATCTTTATAAATAACCATCCCGACCATTTCACCCAGCCGGTTTGGGGAGAGTTTTCTAATATGAATAAGGGTGGGACTGGTCTGATACTAAAAGCGGTGCAGTACTGAACACTCTCAAACCTAATTTAGGCCTAGTGACAGACAGGAATAATATGTTGCAGGTTATCCACCTGTCTGTGAGTTAGCACATGCCCACCTCCTAGGAGGCCATCTGGGCACTGAGAAGACATTAGAGCATATCAAGCTCTGATTTTATTGGCCGGGAATTAACGAGGAGGCTCGCCGTTTTTGTATCTCTTGCTCAGAGTGTCAATTGAGGCAAATTCCCAGGAGGGACCATGCTTCTCTCATTCCCCTTTTCTTAATTGATGTCCCGTTTGAGAGAATAGGGGTTGATATAGTGGGACCCCTGGAGCCCTAAGCCTGAGGACATAAGTATATATTAGTCCTCGTAGATTATGCGACCCGATATCCAGAAGCTGTTCCGTTGCGATCAGTTACTTCCAAACCTATAGCACGGGAACTAGTAGGGGTCTTTATGCGAGTCGGATTGCCGAAGGAAATCCGTACAGATCAAGGGACGCTGTTTACCTCAGAGACATTCAAGGAAATGGCCCAGTTACTTAAAATAAAGCACTTAAAGACCGTGGTGTATCATCCTTTAGTTGAGAGATTTAATCAGTCTCTCAAACAGATGCCTCACAAGGTGGTCAGCGGGGATGGGAGGAATTGGAATCAACTCCTCCCCCTCATTCTCTTTGCCTACAGAGAAGTCCCTCAAGCCTTTGAATTATTATAGGGACAACAACCCTGGAGTATATTGGACATTTTAAAAGAAGGTTGGGAAGGAGAAGCTTTTCCCTCAACTAATAAATTAGAATATATTGCGCAGTTACACGATAGATTTGGGAAAATTTGGCCTGTGTTAAAAAGTTACATGGAGGAGGTGCAAGCAGCACCAGCCAGCTATTATGACCATGGCACGACTCTCTGGGAGTTCCAGTCGGGGGATCGTGTCATGGTGTTGGTTCCCACCTCCCATTCTAAACTACTAGCCCATTGGCAAGGACCATACGAAGTTAAGGAGAGGAAAGGGCTTGTTTGACAGTTTGGTGAAACAACCCACTTGTTGGGTGAGTGAGTAGATATATCACGTGAATTTGCTGGAACCATAGAAGGAAGAGGGTCCTGATCCCTCCTCCAGCCAGCCCCACTCATTGTTTGCTCAGACAAGTATACTTAACTTTGGGTCAATTTTAAACACAAGACAGAGACGAGAGCTTAAAGCAGTTATCTTGTCAGTCCCAGAGGTGGTAGACGAAAAACCCAGAAAAACCTCTCTGATCACCCACAACATTGTGACTAAACCCAGGGTTATAGTCCGAGAGCTCCCCTATCTTCAGTCTTGGTTAGTAAGTCCAATGAAAGTTGGAGGTTTTTGCAATGAATCCGTTGACTTAATCAGGTCTCCCAATTTGATGCCTATCCAATGCGTTGAGTAGATCATCTCCTTGAGATGCTTGGACAAGCATAATATTTGACCACACTTGACATGACAAAGGGGTGGAGACAAGTTCCTTTAACGGACCAACACAAGAAGTTGAATCCCCGAGTCACTAAGTGGTTCCTTGATCTGCAACCTTATAAGTTTTCACTCATCCATCGGAAGGGCTCTCTCCACACCAACGCCGATGCACTCTCTCACATTCATGGCCTCTCAGTGCAGGACTCCTGATCTGAGTGGTCAGGGCCGAGTGGCGGGGGGGACTTGTCACACATGTGTGATTCGGGAACAACTAAAGGGCTTGAATAAATGTAATTCCATGCCTGGCCATTCTTGGGAAGTCCCGCCCTTTTCTGGGTCAATCAATGGTGTCACTTCCGGTCCCAGTGCTGCCGATGATGTCACTGCCGGTTCCGGCCCTGATGACATCACTTCCTCTACTTGCATTTAAAGGCCTACATTTTAACACTAGAATTACCAGAGCCTACGAAAAAACTCGTAATTCCGTCCCACCTTAAACTGCTTCTTAAATCCCTTCACACCTCTCTGCCAGCGTCCTTTGTCTTCTAAATGTGCTGATAAAGAGAAGCCGGCTATTCCATCCCCCCACCAATTTAGAACGTGCACGAACTTCTCTCAGCTCAGGCCTTGATTGAGTATCTGGGAGTGAAGTGGAGTTTTAGAGTGGAAATAATAGATCGTTGTTTGGAACACACGCATTTCATGTCTGTTCCGTTTCTACAGTAATCTGTGTCAACACATTGTTAAAACAGAAACGTTTTTTATATTCTAGTAGTAGATGACAAAATGTAGGCATAAACTATATAATGTATGAAGCCTGAAGTCCATATAGCAAAGAAACATTTTCACAAGAATAACACAATTGCACTTTTATTCAAACATATAACTGCAGAAACAAAAAGCCGCCTTAACATGCGACATTGACACCAGTTTACTATAACTGACTCCGTGGCTCAATAGACTCAGCCCCCGCTTGGGAATCAAGGGGTCGTGGGTTTGATCCTGCGCCCCTCCGTTTTGAGAAGTAAACTGCTCTTGTCTTACTGTTTTAGAATAAAAGCATACTTTTGATTCCAGTCTGTAACAGCCGGTGCAGTTTATGATCCTTATAAAGGTTAGCTTTTTTTATTCACTTTTCACTCTCTCAGTCGCGTTCAGAATCAATCCATACAACCCCATCTGACACGGCTGTTTTCACTAAAGACGCGCTATAGCTCTGCAGTGTACCACGATGCATACTAACGCACAATCAAACCCCCGGTTCTGACACACAAATGCTGGCGAAGCTGCCTTCTTTGTATCTCACCGTCACTTGCTTTTCGTTTTATTAAGTGTTCCTGCCAGTCCCCGCATGTTGCTGTATGCTTTTTCTTTTGTACTACAGGACATGCAGAGGAAAGAATGGTAAAGACCAGTAACTTCGGCGCTATATGCAATCATCAGACACTCCCCATCTGCCCGTGTCGTTCAAGCACAGGAACATATATTGGTGTAAAAGTATAACAAAACAGACTTTTTTAATGACTCTTTATCATTCTTGTGACATTGTGTTTGATGAAATCCTTTTAGTTGAATTATGGAATGCTTGGTGCATATTGAACTATAATGTATTTTCTGAACTGCTGAATTCCATTCCTTTTCTGAAATTATAATTTAAGAATAGTTTCCCCATTGTTTACTAAAACCAATAAAGGGCACATTCCTTAACATTTTTCTATTTATTTTGGAGATGATCGTTTCATCCACATTAGCCAGTAATATTTCAGGAACAGAAACTACTACTACTAATAATAATAATAACACATTTTATGTATATAGCACCTTTCCCATGTTTAAGGCGCTTAAGATACAAATGTTTTCTACATAAAACTATAAACAAATAAATATAGGATATACAAAGCATTAAATATAATAAAAGAAAGAATAAAAGAGAGTATAATACTAAATTCAATAGTGAAAGAAATGCCTGAACAAATCACATAATTTGTGATATAACACACACACAAATTATCCTGAGCATCTGGACAGAGAGGTTAACTGAAAGAAGGGACAGAATGTTAGGTTAAGTTAAAAGCCTTCCTGAACATTTGATTTTTAAGTTGTTTTTTAAAAGAATGAATGGAATCAACTGATCTAATTAATTTCAGGAGGTCATTCCAAAGTCTGGGCCAGCAAGTTATTGTGGGGCACAGAAAAATTGCTATAATCAGAGGACCATAGTGAGCGAATAGGAGCATAGTGATGGAGAAGGTTACTGATATAGTCCGGTGCAAGACCATATAAAGCTTTGTTAGGTAAATCATAGACTTTTATGTTCAGTTCTCTAAGACACAGGACACAATTGAAGGCGAAGCAGGATGTGATGCTGTTGGTGTTAGGTCTCTTGCAGCACCATTTTGAATTAACTGGAGATGTGATATAAGATTTGAAGGGGCACCTGCCAGTAGGGAGTTAAAATAATCAATATGGGATGTGATAAAAGCATGGACAAGTTTCTCAGCATTAGAAAAAGAGAGGAAAGAGCGAACACATGATATGTTACAGAATTGGAAGTAAGAAAGTTTCTTAATGTGATTTATGAGGTCGGAGTAAGAAAGGGAGAAATCAAAAATGAAACCAAGATTCTTTGCCTTAGAAGATGGTCTAATGATATCACTGTCAAGAGTGAGTGAAAAAGAGCTTATTTTCATAAGGTGTGCTTTAATGACAATTTACAGGAGTTCAGTTTAGTTGCAATTTAATTTCAAAGAAATTTAATTTCAAAGCTTCATCAAGGTTTTAATTTCACTGAGGCAAGTTGTGAGCTGAGAAAGCTCAGATGAAGTTTCACTTTTTTGAAAAGAGTTGAGTGTCATGTGCATAAAAATGATAACCCACTATAAAGCTACGAATAATATGGGGAAGCATATACTGTATAAATGGATGATGAATATATGTTAGTTGAATTATATAGATCTTTAATTTTATTACAGTAAAAGTGGAAGAATTTTTCACAGCCTTCAGTAGAGGAGGTAATTGGGCCAGATGCAGGTTGAAGTAATTTTTTACTACAGAGAACAAAACCCTTGGGTTATCATGGCCACTTTTTATTATTCTGCCATAATGTGTGTTCTTGGCTGCAATTAGTGCATCCCTGTAAGCCCTTTGGTGGTCAGAGAAAGCCTGGATATGCACAGTGAGGCCAGGCTTATGTTGAAAGGTTGTTTATGTGTTGTTAGTCATCAACCAAAAATGCAGTTTTAATTACGGATGTTAAAGTGTTTTCATCAAGTAATCTCTCTGATAGAGATATGCTTTGGATTATTGCTGCTCCACAGTGATAAGAATTTATTGTCTCATTGTATGACCAGATAAATGTCCTCTGAACTGTTTCAGATTCATTGACAATATCATGTTTAAGGTTTTGAAACCTTGAAAACTGGTTAGAAATGTTTTGGATTACAAGTTCTGAATTGACACTAGTATCCCTATAAAAAACCATCCAGTTATACCCTAATTGCATTCCCTGTTTTAATAATAACAACTAATAAAAAGTGACAAAACAAATGTTTTCCTGCAAGTCAGACAAGGCTGTTAGTATAAATATACATATAAGCCAGAATTATCAATAGATATCTCTGAACTGTAGTAGAAGAAGAATTCTGAATTTCATGCATCAGCTCTAGCTCATATCTGACATGGAAGGAACTTGAGGTTATTAAAAGTTTCAAAGCAAAATCCAAAACAATTCACTACCAATATATAAGATGTCATTGACATCCTTTGTGTTATGTTTAACCCCAGAAAAACGAGTCAAATTATTGATTTTATTAAAACAAGAAAAAATGTTGTGTCTAAAAGAAACATGTAAATATAGTGTCAACATAACATGTCTAGTGTCCACTGATGTACTTATTCAGATTTAGTACACATCCTTTATGTGTCATGTTTTTAAACAGTCACTAACACACAGCCCGATGTTCCAATAAAGACAATAGAAGCATGTGTCTTTGCATACTTTTCTCATAATATTTTTCTGTTGTTTGATGAGACGGATGAGAGGGTAGAATAATAGTGATCTGAATGATCGACTTGCCCGTTGTGTTATTGTAGGCTACCACAGTGCAAGGCTTCCTCTGACATGAACGACAGTTGCTACATTGTAGGCAGGGCTGAGGGGGTTAATACAATACAATTTACAATACTATTTATTTTTGTATAGCCCAAAATCACACAAGAAGTTCTGCAATGGGCTTTAACAGGCCCTGCATTCTGACAGCCCCCAGCCTTGACTCTCTAAGAAGACAAAGAGAAACACCCAAAAAAAACCCTTGTGGGGAAAAAATGGAAGACACTTTGGGAAAGAGAGACCCCTTTTCAGGTAGGTTGGGGTGTGCAGTGGGTAAAAAAAAGGGGGTAAATACAATACAATACACAGAACAGAGCACAAGTAATGCTCAATACAATATAGTAGTGCAATAGAAATTTACAAGCACAGAACAGAATTCAACAGTAGATGATATCACATAATATGATTTGGGTTTTTTCAGAGTCCTGGAGACCTTGGCCATCAAGCTGCCTCTCCCTACTGGCCTTTCCACAGCTTATACAGCACTGGGCCAGCCAATCCGATGAAAGGACTCCTCTACCCAATGATTCCTGCAATCCTCCATCAGAGATGACTTTACCTTAGGTGGGCAAAACCACTTGGCAGGTGGGCAGTGGCACCAAGTGCCACATTTGAGTACTGAGAAGAGAATATTAATGTCTCTCTTTTCTTTCTACTTGTTCACAATTATTTTGCATTTTTGCTGCACATCTACTTGCACTATGGCAAACCTTCAGGCAACAGAATTCACTAGGCATTTCACAGTGGTTCAGTCGTACAGTGCTGTATGCATCAGTTTCACTATTTGTGTCAACATCTGATGTTCAATTCACATTGTCAAAGCTTCTTAGAGTGGCAACCCTCATAGACATATTCATGATTTTAGTTTCAGCATAATGTTATTTTATCCACTAGATAGCAGAAGAATACTTTTGTGAGAGTTATTCAGGATTAACACTGTAAAGAAGATAATTAGATGTCACCCCAAGCCTGACTTGAGCTTAACCATAATTGCAAAGAATTCCAAGCCCAAGTCACACTCGGGGTAAATGCTAAAGAGGTTAAGATGACGAGTGTCACTTTTATATAAGGAGTCATGCGTATTTCTAAAACAAAAGTTTCAGAAATATTGTGAGTGTCTTACCAGGCAGGAATGGTGAAACAAAGCTCTTCAAAAAAAAATCATCATTTACTACTTCATCTGATTCTCTCTTTTCTCAAACTTTGTGTAATAAATAAAAGATTGTGCACACAAGTTGCTGAGATAAGGATGTTTTACAGAGTTGGGTGTTTTGAGTTCTGTGATAAGATGTGGAGACAACATTATGAGATGAAGATCTGCTGCAGTTCCATATTAAAAGTAGTCATTTTGGGGTGATTAGGGCATTTATAGAGTGTTCCTACTGGTGTTACACTTGAGAAGTGAGCCATTCAAACAAAACTGATATGAGACCCAGTATATGTCAGATATAATCTTCCCATGCAACCAGTCTCTTGACTGTTTCTGCCTAGAAGCAACCAGAAGCTGTAGCGGGAAAAAGTAAATCTAGTCTGAGCTACTCAATGTATTACAACTACAAACCCAAACAGGTAAGGAAGATGAGATGAGATTTGGAATAATGTTTTGTTTTCTGTGACATTATAGTTGAAGATTTTAATAAGTTGACATATTACCATAATTATATGTGGAAATGGTCACAGAATACTGGAGGCTACTTATTCATGGTGCACTTGTATTGATTAACAGTCAACAATAATAATATTAATGTTAAAAATAATATTAATGTATCATACAATTCTATAAAAATAAAGATGACAGGGCATCCAATTGCAACTGCAAATGAGTTGTGAAGACTGTCAGTTAGCATTTTAATCATAAGCAGTTTAAATAACTACCTAAGGTAAAGGAACTGCAGTAAAATGAGCCTCATCAAAGTCAAATGCCCGATATCCTGGCACAATGTATCAAAGACTGAAAGCCAGATCAATAGGACAATAGACTGTATTGTCTAGTGAGCTGAAAGCAGTTTTGATGGCTTACAGGAAACAGGTGTCTCTTAAATATCTTAATTAGATTTAAAACGATTTTAGTGTTTTAGTATGTTTCCTATTCTGCATTGTGGAATTTAAATGATATAATTGGATTTTTACTACATGAATATGCTCCGATCAACATTTAATAATGTCACATTTACAGAACAGCAAGCAGAGCTATGCTGTTGTGTATGTTTTACACTCTTAAACCTTTGACTTTAAGAACTGATAAATTTAACACAAATGTTATTTGATGTTACTAGTACAATATATAATATTTTTTGAATTAAACTTCTTTTATCAATGATCTTGTGAATACATTCTATTGTGAACCTGTTATAAATGCCAAACTTTAACATGCATCTATTAGCAAAAATATAAATAGAACAACTTGGTTACATTTAACTAAAGTAAAATGCAATGTGACAGGAATTATTAGTTAAGTCAATAAATACTGAAATGCAAGAATAATTGTTCATTTTTTAGGTCTGATTTTTATAGCACTGCAATGTGGGAAACATAGCTCAGTCATAATGCATACAATAGGACTTTGAACAAACCATATTTACATTAATTTCAACAATTTTTCATGAAAAAGAATTGTTAAAGAAAGCTTTCACTTCTTTAACTGCGTATGTCCTCGAATTAATACTTCATGAATGCACATTTTGCTCCGATTTGAAAAGCAAGTGTGTTTAGACAGGACTCTAGTAATTTTGTACGCCTGGAATTTGTACACAGTTCACATATTCTTCTATAAGACTGAGGCCTAGATTCTGATTGGGGCATCCTGATCACCTTTATTTAATCAATTCCTTAGGTGAAATTCAGCTTTCTGGCACAGGGAAGCAGGTTCCAAGCCAAAATATGTTGCTATTTTGAGTTTTCCTCTACCATATATCCACTTTCACACTTATTCAACGCCTTTGCATCTGTTTTGGGTAAAATATTTACTTTTCCTGCCTCAATCTGTGAAAATGGAAAATATGCCAGATCCACTTGTATAGTATTGGTGTTAATAATTCAGTTTAATGTAATTCACTGTATTTTTACATATTGCTCTTCACTGAGTTCTTGCTTGGAGCACTGTAGTTCACAGGTACAATAAATTAACAAACTTCAAATTACTAATTACATAATGCTTAAACACAAAAGGTGCTGATCAGTTTAAATATATAGTAAAGGAAAATACTTTCAAACTGATTAAAATAAATGGATTCAACAATGCATGTCCATATACAGTATATTATCATTAAGATATGGCCAATGCACAATGGAGGAGAGTAAAACAAAACCTTCAGTCAGAAGCATCCCTGGAGAAAATAAACCGGAAAAGTCAAAAGACAAAGTCAGACAAATGATCCAATATATCTGCCTGCTTCCTGAAAGGAATCATTTAACTAGTGTGAGTAACATACACATCTAACCATGTTATTTTTGTAGACCAAGTATTACTCTTAGTGAGAGCTAGTAAAATAATAAAAAATAATTGAATTTCGTTTTTTTACCCTCTCTGTATTTATGTACTGTAAGTACAAGTATGTTTAATCAGCACCACTGTACATGCTCCCACTCCCATTATCCAACTCTAGACCGTAGCAGAAGCAGCAATGGTGGCTTTTATCACATCTCAGTGCAATTAAAGAGACTTAAATCTCTACAAAGAAAACTCACACAAAGATACAGATAATTTTTTTCTCTTTCAGACACCCTACTATTAAGTCCTGGGCTGAAATTCCTAAGGGGGACCCAAACCCCCCACTTCTTGATGAAACAATCATGCTGAAATCGCTAAGTTGTTTTTTTGTCAGTGACATGATCAATTGAGTGTCTACCACCTGAAATCATCAAGAGTTACCCTACCCCTCTCCTCAATGAATAGTTCAAGTATACATGCACCATTAACAGTGGAAATTACCACACTGTGATAAATGAATGGGTGTCTCTGTGAAGCATTGTTTAAAGTGTGATCAGCTCTCCAATAAGAAGCTCTATTTATCAAGTCACACAGGGGCTTGTAAGGGTCTTGATCCAACCTTGGATACCACTTCTTAAACCTAATGACATGTCTGCTGCCATGTTTAATGGAGGAACTCTATTGTAAAGGAGATTCACAGTTTAGTATCTATTTGTTTTAGAAGAAGTAAGTGTATTTCTTTTATGATTTGTGCCTTCAGTGGAATAAAGTCTGCTGATTGTCCACCTCAGTTCTTTTTTGACAGCAAGAAACCCACACTTAGCAACAGTATAGAGTGCATTTATATTATTAGGCCACACAAGGATGTTGAATTAAAGTTAGGTATGTAGGAAGTAAGTATTTGTAAAATCTATTTGTAAAAACACTATATAACACAATGAAAGCAAATAACCATTGAATCAAGAAAAAGTTACATGTGTTTTTTGTGTTATGGACAGACTTGGGCAACTAGTACAACACAGTTTTGGTACCCAAAATTCCTCTTGAGCCCATGTATATATGGTAGCTGTAAAGGTAAATCACAATGTTACCCCTGAGTATATAGTTATTGTGCATTAGTTTAGATTCAGCACACAGATGAATCTGTGAAATGTGCAGTATATAGTAATTTTGCTTTTAACCCTGCCATTGCCTTTCCTTTTTCATTTGTAAAGGGAGTGTTTACTTTTGGCTTTTCTTTTGTGACACTGTATGTGTTTGACAGCAGCATGAACAATTTAGTAATCATATTAATTAGATTTTCAATTCCACCCAGTGTTTACTTTTCTGCTTATTCCTTTATAACATAATTAGCAAAACACAAGAATTGAATAGTCAAGTCAAAAACTCTTTTGCAAATCTAGCTGAAATTGCTCACAGCTTATAAATATAACGTTATCTCTTGCTTCAGTGGTATCCCGAAGGTTGCCGGTTCGAATCCCCTTTACTGCCAAAAGAGATCCTACTCTGCTGGGCCCCTAAGCAAGGCCCTTAACCTTCAATTGCTCCAGGAGCGCTGTACAATGGCTGACCCTGCGCTCTGAGCCCAAGGGGTATGCAAAAACTAACAAATTCCTAATACGAGAAATTGTATAAGGCAAAATAAAGAACAAAAAAAAAATAGAACAGACTTTTGGTTAGGATTATTGATAGATGGTATAAGTGATCCTCTGGACATTCTTAAACATATTTTTTTTCAATTCACATTCTTTTCAATGAACTCACGATAACCATCCCTTTAGTTACAGTACTTAGGGAGCAAAACATTTGACTACTACCTTTGGATTGCCACCACATCCGTCTATTTTCAGACTGTTTGTGACACTGTCACCACAATGGGTAAAATATTGTGTGTGTTTTACTAATACACTCTACTTATCAAACAAAGTAGGTTAATGGGTGAAAAATTTGCACAGGTGCATAGAAATTGGTACCCCAACGTTAGTGTGGCATGGTGGTCAAGTGGGTAGTGCTGCTGCTTTAGGAAGTAGGCTTGAATTCCTTCCTGGCTACTTACCATGGAATTTGCACATTCTCCCAAGCCTGCTGTAGTTTTTCTCTGGGAGCTCAAATAATTGCAGATCAATTGTTGACCCTACACTGGCCTTCAGTGAGTGGGGTTGTGTGTGTGTATCCAGCAGGGGGGTGCACGCTCCCTGGGAATCAGTTAGTTAGTGATTACAGTGTGTTACTTGACCAGAATCTATATAGATATATAATAAAAGGACTTAGCTCATCCTACTGATACAGCTTCTGTTTAATGTCGGCTTACACTGCATATAATAACTCGAAGGAAGTTCTTGACAAAGCTTGATAGTGAAGTGGGGTCCCAATGAGTAGGATTCATCAACTTCAGCAGTGCGGAAGGCATTTTAGCTACAGGCGGCAATATCGTCCATCTGTCTGGAGAAGAGTTTCCATGTTCAAGGCAATTGTCAGAGCTTTACTACTTTCTCTACAGTTCAAGGTTCCTAAACCTTACAGATCACAGTGGCACACTTCAAACCTTTAGTTATAGTGTGTGAATGAGCCACATACTGGACTAGTCTTATTTGGGCTTAGTTTCTACCTTGGGTCATGTGCTGCCAGTATAATCCCCTTTCCTTTATTACCTACAGTTGGAATATGGAATGAAATGAGCTTAGGCAATAGGTTTCAAAAATTGAACAAAAGGGTTTCCATAATTTTAACTGTCTGTAATCAACTTTAATTAACTGGTGACTTTTAAGGCTTTACTGTAAAGAAACTGGAAAGACAGTACAAAAATGAGGTAGCTGATATATTAAATTAAAAGTAAAATTTAGCATTTTTCTATTTACTTTAGTGTTAGTAGTGGTGTTATGCAGCATGTTAATATATATGCAATAATGTTCATTATGCAAGGTAAAACATAATATAAATATAAATTGATATAAACTTAAAATTACTAAGGTGTAAAATTCAATTGTCAAAGTGACATGTTAAGCAATAAAGCTTTTCTAGAACACAACTGCAGCAAAATATGGGGAGTATACAATATGTGTAAACTGAGTTGGTTTCTACGGGAAATACTAAGAAAATATAATCAATTTGAGTTCATCATATACAAGGTAGCTCAAAGAATTATTGTATTTAACAGTCCACACAGAAGGAATGTTGAGAATACATTAATAAATACTTAAGGAGTCCAAGACTGCCTGGTCAAAATAAAATATGAATTTTGTGCGCACTTTTTCTGTTGTATAATTTTCCACAACAACTTTTGTTAAACAGGTTGATAGGCAGGCTTGCAAATTTTTTTAGAGAGCTCTACAATATGATGAGCTATAAAGGAAATGGCTTACTTGTGGCTCCATCTTTTATATTACTACAAAAAAACATGCATTGTAAATTCTCAGCACTCAATTGGGTCATTGTGGAAATAAGCATGTACAGCATGTGACCAGCAATGGATTCTCCTGTATGTGGTTAATGCCCACTTCCAATTGCTGCTGTCAGCAGCCAAAAGAAATCTGCTGACTTATTCTTTGTTGCTCCTTCTCTCTCCCTTTCAAAAAAAGGATTTAGCTACTTAAAAGCATTTTATAAACAGCCAATCATCTGAACAGAAAAATTTTAAATTAACATGATGTGATTTCTATATATTTTTTTTTACCTAAACTAGAGAGAATGAATGAGTGTGTTTGAATGTGTATGAATTGTTGTGGGCTGGTGTTGCAACTAGATCTTGGTGTGCACATAAGAGTGCAATTTGGTCTAGTTTCTGCCTGATATATATTATTTACCCATTTCTTAAACAGTAGGGTTGAGGAAAGCATACATAGAATATTTACTTGCACGTATAGCTACACAGAAAGCTGTATATTTATAGAAAATGGAGTGCTGTAAACATAAAAAAATTACTTTATTTGATTTCATGGTTGACACATGAACAAACACCAAAAATATAAAGATTTAAGTGCATCTTTCAGGCTGAAGGTTTCATCTTAAGATCCATCCATTATCCAACCCACTATATCCTAACTACTGGGGTCTGCTGGCGCCAATCCCAGCCAACATAAGGAGCAAGGCAGGAAATAAACCTCGGGCAGGGCGCCAGCCCACCGCAGGGTGCACACACACACACCAAGCACACACTTTGGAAAATTTAGGATCGCTAATGCACCTAACCTGCATGTCTGTGGGAGGAAACCAGCGTACCCAGAGAAAACCCACACAGACACGGGGAGAACATGCAAACTCCATGCAGGGTGGACCCGGGAAGCAAACCCAGGTCTACTAACTGTGAGGCAGCAGCGCTACCCACTGCGCCACCATGCCACCCTTCATCTTAAGATATGAAGGAAATATGAAAGTAAGATAATGTAGTAGCTGCTAAGAGGTTACTAGTCTTATGTAGACGTTACTAGGTTTTATATATTGTCTGGAGACAACTGTAAATGAATTTTGCTTAAATGTGGGTGGGAACAATTAGATCAGGCTTCCTCAATTACAGCCCTGGAGGGCTGCAGTGGTTACCATCAATCAATCAATCAATCCCCTAATTAGAGCCTATTTAGTTTCTGTTAAAGCAATATACTTTTAAGGATTAGCTTTATTTAACTCACTTGCTACAATTCAGTTATTTTAGTTTAAATTACTGCATTTAGGTTTTATTTATTTCTTATTTTCATAACCTGCCACCAGTTAATAATGAGATGCAAATAAAAAAGTAACCAATGTTTCTCCGAAAAACCTGGTCCCATTTAAACTTGTATATATGAATCGTGAATAATTAAATCACTAACCACCCATATAATTGAATATCAAGTTTCAATATCAACCAGGGCTGGCTTCTAAATAGACAATTGGTTGAAATTAAAACCTGCAACCATGACTGAGGATCACTGAATAAGGTGGTTTACTGTGTATGGCATTTCTAATACAATCCAACACCTCGTCAAGGCAGAGCTCATATTATGGATGAAAATTTTTTTTGAGATTTTATTAATTTTATTGCAGTCATTCCATACAAATCAATCAATTTTTTCAAAAAGTAGGATTGAGAACAAATCAACCCCCACCCCTGAGAGAGAGAGCAAAGCCAACGGAGTAAAACTTAAGGCTTGTAAACATACCTAAATTGATGAGTTTGATAAGCCAATAGAGATGAATGGAGAACAAAAAGAAATACAGAAATAATTGCTTCCTCTGTGCTTTAAGAGCTTATTCTAAAATATTACTGATTAGATCCTGCCATGTTTTGAAAAAAAATCTGTACAGATCCTCTAACTGAGTATTTGATTTTTTCCAATTTCAAATAGTATAAAACATCAGTTTCCCACTGACTTAAAAGAGGAGAGTTAGGCTTCTTCCAGTTTAGCAAAATAAGTCTGCGTGCCAAAAGTGTAGTGAATGCAATCACAGCTTGTTTGTCCTTCTCCACTTTAAACTCATCTGGAAGAACCCCAAACACATCTGTTAATGGGTTAGGAGGGATTGTGAGACCAAGCCTGTCTGAAAGACACTTAAAAATTTTGGTCCAAAATGATAATAATTTGGTGCAGGCCCAGAACATGTGACCCAGTGAGGCTGGAACTTGATTGCTGCGTTTGCAGGTTGGATCATGCCCTGGAAACATTTTGGAGACTTTTAGGTGAGACAGATGTGCTCGATATATAATTTTGAGTTGTATAATTGTATGCTTTGCGCATATGGAGCGCGAGTTAATTCTCTGCATTGCTATTTTCCACTCCTTTTCTGATATATTAATTGAGAGATCTTTTTCCCAGTCTTCTCTTGGATCTTTGGAAGGGAGGGACTGTAAAATAATTTTATATATTGCAGAGATGGTGACTGAGTCCTTGAAAGTGAGCAATATTTTTTCCAGCATGGACGAGGGTGCAAGATGAGGAAAATCGGGCAGGTTCTGTTTAACAAAGTTCTTAATTTGAAGATAGTGAAAGAAATGTGTAGCTGGAATGTTAAATTTAGAATGCAATTGTTCATAGGAAACAAAGACGTTGTCTATATAAAGATCTCTAAAAAAGTCAATCCCAAATTTTTTCCAGATATTAAAAACTGCACATGTTTGTGAAGGTTGAAAGAGATGGTTCTCTTGCAGAGGTGCCACTGATAAAAGATTCTCCATCTTAAAATGCTTTTTTTACATTGGTTACATATTCTGAGTGAGTGAAGCACAATTGGATTATTAGTATACTGCTGATAACTTGCATTTATTGGGGCACAGAGGAGGGAATATAAAGAAGTACTGCAGGATTTTAGTTCTATTGCGGACCAGGCCTGTGTATGTTCATCTGTTTGTGTCCAGGTTTTTATAGCTTGTATGTTTGCTGCCCAATAATAAAACTGGAAGTTGGGTAGAGCCGTGCCACCTTCTGCCTTTTGTCTTTGTAGGGCTGCTCTTTGGATACGTGGATTTTTTGAGTTCCAAATAAATGAGGTTATTGTTGAATCTAATTGCTTAAAAAATATTTATTGATGTATGTTGGAATGTTTTGAAATAAAAAAGGAGCTTAGGAAGAATATTCATCTTGTGTTAATTCTTCCAGCTAGAGTGAGATGAAGGGTTGACCATCTATGCAAGTCTTGCTTAATTTTTTACATGTAGACGACAGAATTTTGTTGATAAAGAGCTTTGTGTTTACTTGTGGGTGACAATTTAAACGGAAAAAAGAAATGGTGCTCTTGTCAATATCATCCAGCCCAGAACAAGCCTGTGGTTATGATGGATAAGCAATCTAAGGCTGAAAAACCTCCTAAAAACATCCTTGTCAAATATATGAAAGTGTCTTCTGTGCGGAAAACACATTTGAAATGTTAAGTAAATATACACAGTTGCAAGGCAAAAATAATTCTGTAAAAACAGGCTTTACTTTGGTATTTGAAGGCATCAGTGGCTTAGTGGTAAAACTGAACATGCATTGCTGTTGTATGTTTTTTCTGTCTGTCACAGTTTTGACTATATAATGAGAGTAAATGTACTATTCAAAATATTAGCATCTGTTTCATGAAAATTTGAACTCCAGCCAGAATGTGCATTCAAGCTAAACAGTTAAAAGGGGGTGCAAAGACCTCCTGTTAAGTAAGGTCTTTTTGCTGTTGATAATGAAGAGCTGCAGGATATACAGATTTCTGTAATCACTACACTTGAAACAGTAATATATTTAGCGATTCTTATACCAACAAAACCATGGAGGAGGCTGCAAGGCATCCAAGTTCTGACTGCACGTCAAAACAATTTAAAATTTCTAATTGTAAATGAGAAACATGCCACAGCAGAATATACTGTGTATGCTGTAGACCACAATACTGAATTGAACATAATTATTAAGATGACCAATTTCAAAGTTCTTGTTAATGTTGCCTTAACAAATTCAATACATTTTGCTAACCATCAAGATATTATTTTACTTGTATTTTACAGTTGTACCATGAACATTTGCAGTGTATGGACTAGAGGAAGTTGGGTGTGTTTTTAGAAAGTACCCTTGTAGGTGTAGCCTTTTCAGTAGCTGATTTTGCTGCTACAACAACCAAAAGTTTAGTATGTTGTACTCAGATGCATTGTGATCATAATCCTTTCCGGCCCTGTGAGACTAAGAATTTACAAACTTAAAGAAACAGGAAAAAGTGCAATAACTTTCCTTTTTTTGTATTGTGAGATGTTTGGGTTGCGGCTGGCTATATGTCCTAGAATCTGGGTCATTAATTGTCATATAGTTTGTATTGTTTGTTTACTAACAGTGCATGTGAAGGATCTTTAGAAAAACCATTAGTTGTTACACTAACAGGAAATATTTGTGACGAAACTTCGTAGTTATTAAACAAGTCTAAACTAGACTCATTACAAAGTTGATTAAAATCACTTACTAATTGTTCCCTCTATTTTAAACAAGTTTGAATGCACCTAAAATCATGATGTGAGCTTATATAGCATCAGAGCAACCAAAACATACTGAAATGTCAGAGCCCATGAAAAATAAACAAATAAAATGGTGATGACTGTGCCATCTTTTTGGTAAAAGTATAAATAAAAATGAACAAAACAAAAATAAAGACATTAATTGCATAATTTTTTCAAGTAAATACAAGCAGAGCAAAAAAACTGTGTTACATGCTGCGCTTAGATGTTTAGGCATATCTTAATCACAAATAAACAGATGCATGAAGTTCTGCAAGAAGGATAGATGGGCTGTAACAATGGAATATGCTGCCCAGAAGTGGTTTGTAAATATTTGTGCACTCTGGAGGTTAAATAAATATCTTACAGTAGTTCACTTGAATGTGCATTCAAAACAGGAAGGTGTCCATAATGACTACGTAGACCCAAGAATTGAAGTAATCTCTTGTAAGCTCTACATAATTTTGCTCTTTCACTCATTCTATTCATAGGACATGTCAGGAGTTTTACACCACATGCTGTCGGCACTTTGCCTCCCTGTCACTGCTAAAAACTTACAAACTCAGAGGCACATTTCTATAAATTTTTAAGTTTTCTTTTTTGCATAACTGCTGGTCAGTACATTGTGAATTTGTTGAAAGACTCTCTATAAAGCAATAGCATCCATCACAGCACACACACTTTACTAATTCTCATTTAATTTTAGATGCTTTAATTATTTCCTTTTTTGATCTGTATTTAGCCTCAATTTTTCTCAAGGACTTGTGGAATATGTGTAGAATGTGTACATTCTGCACTGTACACAGCCAAAAAATATCAAACGACTTGTTTATTTGAACATTTAAACTTTACTTTAACTTTTTCCTTTATAAATAATATAAATATAAATAATCATAAAACGTAGTGAATAATTACTAACAAGTAATCAGATTCACATTCAAATTGGATTTTAAAAAATGCTTGTTGACTATAAGGATTATCAATAACTGTATAGGATTAACTGGAAAGATTTTAGTTACAACTCAGTCTTTTAATTGAACTGGTTTAGTTGTTATCTTACCATGTGATTTGGAAAGCAGGCAAACAAGCAAGAGAGGGAAGAAAGATTAATAAGGCTAATGGCTTATGATTTTATTTCTTATTAGAGTGCTCAATGAAGATTTCAGTTTTAATGAAGTCTAATGCCTAGATCTCAGCCGTGTTTTTGGTGCTTTCTTCTGCTGCTATGTTTTCTCTAATTTGCCAATGAATGTCTTCACTTTTAATTATCGATGAAAATACATTTATGAATGAATTTAAATTGAAAAAATAATTAATGTCAGAGGAAAGACAGCACAAAGAAAGCTGTTGACAGACATTATGTGTGCCATAATTGCTGCAGCATTTGGAAGCACACGTCACATGTGTTCTAATAAGTACTTGCTTAAACTGAATTTATAATTTGTCATTCTTTACTTAAAAGCCTTTCTAAAAATAGAAAATCTGCATTTCTCATAACATTCAGAGTTTAGCTCAATGTTCATGTTTAAAATCGATTTTATATTTTCACTGAATATGAAAGTTCTGTGTTATTGTGAGTTAGAACAGAGCTTGGAGAGCTTCCATGGATGCTTTTGTGCTCAATCAATTTGAAGAATTGTAATTTTAGGCAAGCAGTTCCTTTTTTATGGAAATGAATGGCGCTGCTTTTATTTTGCGGATTCCTGTGCTGAAAGGGAAATAAAACGAACAGTTGTTCTAACACTGTATGCATATTTCTACATTTGGCAGGATAAGTACTGTGTATTACTCAGTATGACATTGTCAATGGTCAAAACTGTAATGACAACCCTAATGTTTACAATCCATTAAACAAGTCCTGAATGCTCCTGATCTGTTCACTGAACATAGGTGTATTGCCAAAGAAGCTGGATGAGACATGCATGTCGTCCATTAACCAAAACAGACAAGAACAGCAGTTGGTTCAGCCCCACATGACCTGAAAAAGAGGCCATCAGCTGAAAGAAACCAAAAACAACCAAAAGAAATAATAGGGGCAGTTAGCGGGCATGATTTAACTGTATATACCAGTGTTTCCCAAACTCCGTCCCGGGGACCCACTGTGGCTGCAGGTTTTTGTTCCAACTCCTGGGTTAATTAAGTTAACTGTTATTTCCCAACTTCTGTGTTTTCGGAACAATAAAGAAATTAGTAAACTAGGTTTGCTAAATATATATATATATATATATATATATATATATATATATATATATATATATATATATATATATATATATATATATATATATATATATATATATATATATAAATTGTACCAAGCAGTTATATGGGAATGTTTTGTTTTTTTTTTTTTCATTTTAACAGTATTTTCATCATGATTTTCATTCTACTTTTCAAGGTGTTCTAATTGTTTATTTAATCCATTATTTACTAATTAGTGGGTCTGATGCTAAAGTAGTTGCAGCCTTTGATTATTCAGTGTTATTTGCCTGCTTGTCTGCTCATTTTTAATTGTAATTAATAAAATACAAGGAAGGGAGAAAACTGCACAGAGAAAGGGCAAAATATAATGAAATCAACAAAAGAGAGTTACGCATTTAAATCTATAAAAAATCAGAAATATTTCTAAATGTCTTATAAATGTAAAAATCATGCTTCTATGGTTTTCTGAATGTTAAGTAAAAGAAAAAATACCAGCTAATTAAATGAGCTCAGTGTTATCAGCTGTTGTCACTGATTAGGAATCTGGTTGGAACAAAAACCTGCAACCACGGTGGGTCCCCAGGACCGAGTTTGGGAAACACTGGTATATACTATAAAAAAAAAAGTGTTTGCTTTAAATATTTATTTTTATTGAGCAAATCACTACCAAACCAGTGTACTTCTACTCCATTTAAAAAAAAAAAATTCTATAATATAATTTAAAAGTAAATGTGTACAAGCATGTACAAGTGAATGACAACACTGTTTGTGGTCTGGCATGCATACTGGTAGCACTCTGGTGATGTCACAACCAATAGAATTATGGTTCCAGTCATGCTTCATGAGCACAGAGCCCACATACTATACAAGGCATACCAATCCAGATGCCCCTGTGTGATATCTATAGCGCATCTCCTGATATCAGATCCAGTCCAGGGGCCTCATGTATAACGCCATGCGTAGAATTCGCACTATAATATGGCATAAGCACAAAAGCCGAAATATTCTTACGCACAGAAAAATCCAGATGCTGGAATCTGTGTGTACTCCAACTTCCACGTTCCTTCCGCTACATAAATCCCGGTCAGCGTGAAAAGTAACACTCGTGCACGCATTTTATGTAACACCCCAAATCCTCCCAGAATTACGCCTCTTTGAATATGCAAATCAATATAAATTGCCCTTAAGCTCAGCCTTCTGTGAAAAGACAATGGGAAAAGCACGGGGGAAAATATAAGAATTTTAGCGAATACCAAGTGGAGGCAAAGGAAAAACATACTATTTGTTCAAATAAACCGTGGTATAATCAACAAAATGAAGTTGATCGAGTGGCATAGCGTGTTGGAGAAACTTGAAAGCTCATGTTCACAAAGTCGCACAGTGCCGGAAATAAAAAAGAAGTCACATATCAGAGTCGCCGTGAAAAGCTGAGTTGTAGCCCACTGTCTGAGTGTCATATGAAAGCTTATTAGGGTACAGAGAAAAAAAGGCACACAGTGGGGAAAAAGCACAAAATGTCAACTTCAATCTCGAAATTTCCACTTTAATCATGCAGTTTATTTTGTCATTAAAGTAGAACATCATAAACTTCATCTTAAAATCGTTTAATTAACCAGTTTCTCAAATCACATCGTAATTAAAGTAGCACGTTAAATGCTCTATGTGTGTGAATCACTACTTGCTTCTTAAACCGACTCTCTTCCTCTGACAGGACATAGAATCCATTACATTCGTGATATTACAGCTCCCTGAATAACTAAAATACTGAGATATATACGTGATATCATTTTCATGATTATAGAAGTTAAAGCACGTTATTAAACATGGGTTTCACGGTGCAGTGATTGTGTGCGATCTTCGATGAAATTATTTATTGCAGCAGTACTCAGGGGCGGCTCTAGGCTTGTGGTGGCCCTGGGCAGAGGAAGAATCGGTGGCTCCTTCACCCGACAATGTCAGTAAGGTATCTTATGCACGCCAGATGGCCATGTCCATTGCTGACACTGCATAGCTGCCTCGTGCTCATGACACAAGCGTTTAACTTTTGTCAAAATTTGCCGCTGCGTTTTTAGCTGTGTCGTTATTTTCCCTTTCTGTTTTATATTCAATATATATTGGCGTAGCCGCCCCTGCAGTCCTTGCTTTTCTTTCTCCAAGTAACCGATCGCCACACAATCAGCTCTGTAATAGACGTTAAGCCATCTGTAAGCTTAGAGCGCCGATTATTCAAAACGTTTAAGGAACATTGAAATATCTTTAATTATTTTTAATTAAATTATTTAATTAATTATTCTATCCTTCAGGCCAGTCCCAGTGAAGAATATCGATTATTTAAATGAAGTTAAAGTTTTTAAGAAACATATTTTGCTGCATTTCATCTTAAAAATGATATCGTCATCATATTAAATACGCGCTTTATAAAGTGGCGCAGGTTGTGTAATATTATAACTGTAGTGCAAGTTTACAGTGAAGTGATTGTACTTATAAGTACTGTTTTACAAGGAGCAATTGATTAAGTCTGTTTAAAGTTCTTGGGATGAAACTGTTTCTGAACCGCAAGGTCCGTACAGGAGAGTCTTTGAAACGTTTTGCCGTGGCTGAGACAGTGTGTGCTTGAAGCTGTATACCGATAATTGTCTTTCTGATCAGCTGCTGCTGTGATTCACACTCAGATACAGTGATATAAATACTCCGAGTGGTGCAGTGAGAGTAATATGGAAAAAGATATTCCGCTGTGGCAACTCCTAACGGGAGCAGCTGAAAGAAGAAGAAGAAGAAGGTGCAGGGAGAGTAACAACGCTAAAGCAGTTATGGTATTTGGAATACTATGGCTATTCCCTGGACCATTATATTGTTACAAGTTAAATACAATCAGATGCATTACACTAATAAACAATATGCGGTTAGTTTCAGTGTATTTATAAAGCTGCATCAGGAAAATAAGGTGTAACCACACTGGAACAGTAGCACTGCTTTGACACTGGGTGCCACCAGTCTGCAAAACCGAGCGGAGAACTTGCGTACGACAAGGAATGAGGTACCGTGGAAAAGTGCGTGGCTTTACGCCAAGTGTAGGTTTTATACATCGCGATTTAAATGTGGAAAAGTTCTTACGCAACATTTCTGTGCATACGCACCGTTTATACATGAGGCCCCAGGCCTGAGCCATTGTAGTGCTAGTACCCATGAAAAAATCTTGGAAAATTGCCACAATAATACATGTTAAAATTTTTTCAACTTCTAGTATTTAACATACAGATGTATCCACAGAACTCATAGGCTTTTTATGTGGGTGACTCAGACACTGGTGAGGAAGTCTGTAATCAGATGAAGAAACAGAGGTTTGGGAAACTAAGTGTGCTCAAAGTAATGAGAATGATATGGGTCACTCATCTTTCATGTATATTGAGCACATGTTAAAATAGGGGACTTAAATGTTTCAGTGTGTGAAGATTAAAAGGATAAATTTTAAAACAATCATATTTCTATAACGTCAGTACATGAGAATATAAATCCCTAATCATGTGACTGTAAGTCTCTAAGGCGAACTCTCAGCATTAACTGCTTCTTTTGACAGGTTATCATACCCTGAGATATCCTGATGGAAACGCATTTATCTTGTGTTAATCTAGAGTCTCCAGTCAACTAGAACTGCAGGTCTTTACGATGTTAGGAAACAAAAGTGCATGTTGAAAACCCCTGGTGACTCACTGAGATTCATTTCCTACTTTAAGGCAGCTGCACTAACTACTGTGTTAGCATCATTAAGTGTATGCTATATAATAAAGCTGTTACACAAGAAAGGTGACTCTGCACAATGAGAATGACTCTGAGTTGGACCATTACAAGTATAAAAGGTGAGTAAACGAGCATGCTCAGCATTTGTCAGACATTTTACTCATGGTTGGTTACTATCTTTTTCTTATGCACATAGGTGACGCTAGAACATTGTTTCAGTTTTTTGGTTTCCACTTCACAAATAACAGAGATTTAACTTTACAAGCCGCACAAAGTGACCAAATACATTTCGGGTTTGACTGGCATAACACCCAGGGTACATAAATGACAATGACTGCTATCCCAAAGAGAGGCTACTTTGCCATGAAATTTGAATGCTTCATAACATGTAAGTTACTGGGCATTTTGCACCAACATAACATTCTCATCAAGCTCAATCCAGTTCAGGGTTGTAGACCAAAGTCTCCTCCAGCAGCACTAAGCACAGGGCATGACCAAACCTTAACTGGGCACATGTCTATTGCAGGACCCACTTGAGGATGATACCAATTATGAATCACCAGTTAATCTAGGATACATGTTATAGAGACACAGGGAGAACAACATACAAGGTCCACAAAGACAATAACCAAGCTTGAAATCTGTCATGTATAGATTAAACTATGAGGGATGCTCAAAAAGTTTCCACACTTTATTTTAACTCAATTTATTAAGAATTTCAAAAAGAAATTCCAAGCACTTTCTACATAGTTACCTTCCCTTGTGATTTTTCCAGCACCAAACCAACTTTTTAATGCCCAATTGCTACTCCTCCCGCCTTCACCTTTTCCAATGAAAATAAAAAAGTGCATAAACTTTTTTAATGTCCCTCGTAATTGCTAAATACAGAACTGGTACACATATAAATGCAGATTTGTTAAAATACACAAAGAACAAGATAGAAAGTGATTAAAGATAAATTGAAACCAATGATATCTGTCTATTAATTAATTAATGAACAATGGCCAGTTGACAATGGTGAATATTAAAATTGTAAAAGAGAAACTTAAAAATAAAGTCACAGATCAGGAGACCTCTGCAAACTGGTCGGTTAGCTGCTCTGTGGAGTCTGTGCTTGCCGTCCAATGATGAAATGGCTGTTCTGAGACCTCTCTGTTTGTGGTTTCAATGCTGTTGCTCAGTAAGGTTAATTAAAATTCTACCTTGACGTGATAGCTCTGGTTTCAAAGGCATTAAGATCAGCATCATACACTTCCTGCTTGTCTAAGTTTGTGAATACAACCTCAAACCCTTTGGTGATTTTCTTTAAAATTAGTAATTGATTTTTGAACATGGTTTTTTTCTGTATTTTAACAATGTCTTTTCTCTGTTTACTAAGCACATTATTACTTTTTACTTTCTTGCTACACCCTTTGACTATGATTTTGGCTTCTCAATGCAAGCTTGTTTCTTTGATTCTTGTTTTTCTGGTTTTGACCTTGACTATGTTATGTTGCCAAAACGTGATCATTCCATTTTCATTTCAGACTGCTTCCATTTTGTGCAGTCCTTACAATCTATGCCTATGATGGCTTCAGCCTGGAAAACTATTGGTGAATGCCAATTGTAACCAAAATTGTCTAGTTAAAGAAAGTGGTCTTACAAAGAAGCTGTTCTGATTTGACTGAGAGGTACCATCAGGCCTAAAAGGTGGCAGTTGTATTCATGGGCAAAGTGACCATTTGTTAGAGGGATAAGTTTGCTGAATGAATGAAGAGCAAGATTTAGTTGGCCTCAAAGAGGTTCTATCAAAGCATTTGACAAATTAGAAAGAGAACTTAGGAAGTCTTTAAGGTTGTTTCTGCAAGGGGCTGAAAATGGTGAAAAGTGGTTGCTGCTATTGCTGAGAGGTTGGCACAGAACTTTGATGAAAATTTAAACCTGGTGAATACACAAAAATCTATTGCATTCATCTTTAAATTATGATTGTTTTAGATTCTATTTTAGCCCACTTCAGAAATCCTAACAAACCACAAAAATTAATTAATTTATACTTAAATAAAATGAGTGTAAATGAATATTAAAAGAATTTTGGTTAATTTTCTGGGAAAATAAATTTTAAAGTGATAGTATAACAATGAGGGTTTATATTAAGTTTGTATCTGATTTGCATTGTTATCTATTTTGATTTTTAATGAAAAAAGTTTAAATGTTTAGTTATTCCAGGTATAAACTTTGTGTCTAATGGCAAAATCTGAAATTGTGACTTGATGTCACGGCCAGTGTATGTTGAGGTAATGAGGAAATGACCAAAGAGCAGCACTTTGGTAAGAGTTAGAATTTTCACTAAACTGTATTTTTTTTAACATTACAAAATAATAATGCAAAAAACAAGATTTAATTATAATCCTTAAGAATTACATACACATCCAGATCTTTATTCATATACTAATTTAAAAAATTGTGAGAAATATTTTCCATTTAAAAGTTTGCATAACTTCATCACACAGCCAGCTTTCAAGAATCAAATCTGCCCATGCACATTTCTGAGCTATGTGTCAGTGCATTGTATTGCCATTCATTTTCATGATTTCCACATATTGTATCTATACAAATAAAAGGCAAAGCCCTCACTCACTCACTCACTCACTGACTCATCACTAATTCTCCAACTTCCCGTGTAGGTAGAAGGCTGAAATTTGGCAGGCTCATTCCTTACAGCTTACTTACAAAAGTTGGGCAGGTTTCATTTCGAAATTCTACGCCTAATGGTCATAACTGAAAGGTATTTTTCTCCATTAACTGTAATAGAGTTGAGCTGGAAAAGACGTGGGGGGGCGGAGTTTCGTGTGACATCATCACGCCTCCCACGTAATCATGTGAACTGACTGTCAACGCAGTGCGTAGAAAACCAGGAAGACCTCCAAAAAGCGCTTAAGAAAACATGCATTATATAATTGAGAAGGCAGCGAAACAATAAGAAGCGAGCGAGTGACATATACTACCATATTCATGAGTGCTGCTACCTCGGAAAGAAAGCAAGGTGTAAACCTAAACTTTAAATTAAGTTCATAGACAGGCTACGCTGGCGTTTCACATGCCCACAGGTAATGGGGATACAAGTTTAATGAGAGGACGCAGGATATAAAAGAGTTTTGATCACTTTGTAACTAAGTTAAAATTGTAGGTGAAGGGGTGTGCTTATGCAAATTCCGAGAGACTGTGTTTGTGGGGGATTGACAGTTAAGGCGGTGGGGAGTCACGTCATCATCTCCCTCCCATTTACCTATTTCGCTCTGAGCTGAGCTCCGCGGCTAACACCGTCTTCCAAAGCACCTTCGCCAGACTGCCACCAAATACTCACAGAAAAATCCACAAGTTAATACACACGCTGTCTCTAGAGTTTCTCCACACTGAATCCTCCAGGCACTACTTACAAAAGGTCACATTGACAATCGTGTTACGTTATTTTTAAAATCTTTCCTTTTCTTAGCACAAGCACAGCTGAGAAGCTTCGATGCATGTGCTCCATAATGCTTAAAAATAATGCATTTAATCACACTTTGCATTACAAGCAAAGGGAGCTTTTGTCAATGCATGATTTCCTGGTACACCGATTACATTGATCAGCGATCCCGATTCATTTTACCCTCGCACCACCTTAGTTTGAGAAGAAGTATGAAAAATATGAGGTTAACACAGAAAAACAGATCACCAATTCAAGCTTTATGAATAATCGATTCGCCATCAATAATTGTTTTGGTAAAGCCATCCTCCTTCCATTTTATAATTTTTCCGCCACTAGCCATGATTAAATGAACGGTAAAAAAGTAAGAGCAAAGCGAGGGTGACTTATTTAGGCAGGCATATATATGACAGCAACACTCATGACAATGTCAATCATGTTACGCTATTATTAAAATGTTTCCTTTTCTTTTTCATTACTTCTTTAACACACTACTTCTCCGCTGCGAGGCGCGGGTATTTTGCTATATATATATATATGAATGACCTCCAAAGAGCTGAGACTTTTGATATCATGAACGTGTCTGCAAAACTGGGTCTCCTGCCCAGCAAAAGTCGAGCAGCCAGCGCGCATAGCTGTGCCGACCTTTGAGACGCTGACTGCGCTTCTGCCTTAAGTCAAAGTGAGCACTTTTAATTTTTTTCATCCTCCCCCTGCGCTATAGCCCAGACAAGTGCAAACACGGGACCCCTTTTCTACACCACGGCAAAATAATATTAAGGCGATTCACACTTTCTTTTGCACGATACGATTATGAGGTCCTCAGCTCGAATTATGAAGACACGCACAGGAGTGGAGGACTGACAGTGCCATCACAGCCGATTAATGGCGGGGACATCTCACCAGTCTACACAAGACCCACCGCGACTGTCCCCAAAAGGCATCATAACGCCAGCGAACACATCTCTATACTATATAAAAGAAAAAGGCAACTTTCCTTTCTTTACACCTTTTTCCTTTTATCCCAAACCAAAGCCTTTCTCTTAACACTGCAGAGGACACAAAACTAATTTTCTTTAAATGCCGGTAAGGCACATTACCAGAGGCACAAATTTGAACGTTCACATAGAAAATGTAATTTCAATGTACCTGTACTTCTTAAAACGTTAATGTTTTACTGTTTAATAACTTATAGACTATAATTTATTATTTTTCCCTTGCACTCAGTGACTAAACCTATACACACACATATAGACAAATACAAACATACACACAAGTATATGTATGTGTATATATATACACACACACACACACACATACATACATACATACATACACACATATATATAATTTCTGTGTGTGTATGTATGTATGTGTGTGTATATATGATGTAGATAGGTATGTATATATATATATATGTGTATATGTAGATATGTATATAGATATGTAGATATGAAGATATGTATGTGTATATATGTATATATATATATATATGTATGTATGTATGTGTGTGTGTGTGTGTGTATATATGACAGCAGCAATCCAAGCTGTGAGAAAACAGTAAAAAGGAGGCGTGTCAGACGTCGTGGTACATTTTCTGATGCAACTACCGAAAACAACTTCGTGACGCTGCCGCAATCATGTTACATTATTTTTAAAATGTTTCCTTTTTTTTTCATAACTTCATTAACACATGACATCGCTGCGAAGCTCGGGTATTTTGCTATATATATATATCACAGCGACACTCATAACAGTGACAAAACAATTACATTGACAATCATGTTACGTTATTTTCAAAATGTTTCCTTTTCTTTCTCTTTCCTTCTTTAACACACTACTTCTCCGCTGCGAAGCGCGGGTATTCTGCTAGTTGTATATATTTGTATACTGATAATCTAATTTTTTTTTTAATTCTGTTAATTTCTGGAATGTTACTAAGGTCTCAGCTACATTTACAATGTCTGTTAAGTAACTTGTTTAGTTATTAGAGCATGCAGTGTGAATGAAACAGCCAAGGTTAATTTTGCATTCAGTTTTACAAGTAAAAAAACTGAATAAAAATATTTTTTTGGGGTCAAGCAGAAGTGGTGAAGAATGTATATGTTTTTAAATAAATATGCTTTTAAAGGCTATTTTGTGTGTGTTGTTGTTTTAAAGCTACTCTTTTTCATTTTTTCCTAAATTTCTGTTATCATTTTGTTTTTGCTACGAGGTAATACTGCATTGTAGGTATATTGTGTTGTAATGCCTGAATCACAATGCATACTATATACTGTATGGATTAACTGTGTCATGTCTAGTAAGAATATGTGGTTGGCAGCTGCAAAAGTACAGCTTGCCTCAGACAGCATTATTTTCATTATATGACATGCTAGCCGACATTTTGTCTGTTGCATAAAAGGACAAAGTCAACCTTTGACAACTGAACCATATTAAAATTTGCTGACAGAAAGTCACTGTCGTCCAGTAATTTTAACAAAATTTTACGATTAGCACTAATTTTAATATTTTTAAACAAAAAAATATTTCAACAGAAGTGTTCAATGAAATATTTCATAGAATTGACCGCAAATGCTCCGGTGGACTTCACTTTATGTAAAAGGGATATGAAATAAAGAATTAGCCTTCCATCTTTTAATGAAGATATTTCTGGTTTTGTTATTTGGACTCACTCTATATTGGGTGAAACTCCTGAAAGATCAAAACTTACAATTAAGCAAGTGGTTTTTGTCTGTCAGAATAATAGAAGGGTAAATGAAGTACACAAACATAACTAAATCATTAATAAGGATAAACAGAAAGAGAAACAGACTCCGTTCTAAAAATAGATAAGCTAATAGGTATCTTTCTTTGGAAAACAAACTACAAAATTGGTGGTTTATAAATAATTCTTTAAAGCCACACAATGCTAAGAAACAAAGTTCAAATGTATTTCTGAATGCAGTGCTCACAATGTAATAAAAGGGTGTCTGTTTATTTTTTAAGTTGTAAATTATAACATGCATTATAACAACCTTTCAGAATAACATTTACACCAACCAGCAAATTAAAATAACAAAATAAAGCCATCTTCCTGACTTTTTCTCTCACAAATTTATATAAGTAGTCTATCATTGATCTAAAGTGTTATTTTCACTGCTGCTTTACAATAGAACTAATCACAGAGGACTCATATGGCAATTAATCGCATAGCAAATCATAATTCTCCAATATTTAAAACATTGGTTTTGCAGGTGAAAGGCAGGTTAATGTATGAGATCTAAATTGAGATATTCTCTTTGGTGATTCATGTCTTGTAAAAATAAGATAATATTATTTGAATGCTGATTAACCTTTGTCCCAAAAACGTAATCCCTGAACTACTTCTGCGATTATTATTCCAAATTTTAGTGTGGACAGAATGGAATACATTTAACCCATTAATTGTTATTATTTGAGATTTCTGGGAGGAAGTTAAAAACACCTCCTACATATTCATGACATTTTGAACCCAAAACTGATAATTGGGTGATCTAATAATGTATTTGAGTGTTCATTTCCAAACCAATGTTTCCTGTTCAGTGTTATAATTTGAGTCTTCTCATAAGAAAATAAGAGAAAATTAAATTGTGCCACATAACTGCAAAATGCATAATTTAAAAAGAAAAAATATTGTTTATTTTTAGAGCTGCAATAAAACAATCATTTGTACATCTATTATATAAACATAAAATACTATAAATCATTTAAGTGAAAAAAATTAGCCAATTGGTAAACATTCTTGTTTTTACTTTAATTTAAAAAATTTTATCATATATTCTGCACAGTTCAATGTGATCGGGTGATTTTTCTAAAATACTCTGTCAAGCATTTAGAATTATGCCAGAGATTTGCTAAGTTGCAGGGTCATTGCAGCTGATGATTTTAATTATCAGGTCCTTACTGACTTACATTCGGTTTTTAGGAATCCGTAATGCGTTCTTTTATTTATAAATTGCAGCCATTGTATAGTAATAAGTTTGGAATATGTTGTCTTTTACAGACTTGATTATTCTAAAAGATCTAATGCTTAATTTAATAGCTGGTTTGCATTTTTTTCAGTAGGTTTCTGCTAATCATTGTGGAAGGAAAGTGAGTAATGCTTCATTTCTTGCATTCCTGTTGGTTATCAGGAATTGTATTTCTTATTAGCAAATGTTGCAATTTAAACCACAACTACATCACATCTTCTTTAACTCTGTTATGGTCAGAAGCAGTTTGTAATGTGGGCTGCTGGGGCACCACCTCCCCGTGCAAAATATTTTAAAAACTTTAGTTAGTAGTATAAAATATTGGTGGCAGGTGTACCTGTTCCTTTACACATCTATAGGGCAAGTTATGGGAAGAATAAGGAGAGTGTGGATGTCACAGACTGATGTTTTGGAGCAGAGTAGAATTGGGAAAGCTGGCATCAGATTGGGCAGCATCTTACCCTGGATTTGTCCTATGGGTCTGGTACTGGACAGGCCAAGATGTGCATTGACAATGTGATGAAGATCTCAAGGGTACGTGGAATGACTAGATAGATAGATATGAAAGGCAGTATAAAGTAGATAGATGTGAGAGGCACTATATAATAGATAAAGTGCTGCTGCAGTTTGTCCCACCGAAAACAAGTTTTTTTTTCACCATTCACCACTGGTGATGGCCAGAGCAATTTTCTATACTATAGTGTGCTGGAATGGTAACACCAATCTTTTAGTGACAGATTTGCAACTGGGTGTGTGCTGGATTATAGATGAATTTGTGGGAAGTCAGTAATTTCTTTTGAAGTCTTCTGATTGTAAACAATGAGTTCCTATACAGATGCATATTAGCTGCTTTTACCAAACTTATTACAAGTTTGTTCTTATACCATTTATAAAACCAGTTTTCTTTGCTCTGTTGCCTCATATTCTTGCACCTTGACCTGTAGTGGGAGACTTATCTCTAGAATGTGAAGTTTGGATATCTCTCTTTTTTGTCAAATGGGACCTTATCAAAGGAGAAATTATCTAAAGTAACATTTAAAACTCAATGATATGCAGTAGGATGGACTTTTGGTGTCCTGTGCAATGGACTTTCTGATGAGCAGACCACAGTTTGTGAGGCTCAAAAACTGTGTCTCTCATAAGGATGTGAGCAACAACGGAGCAGCACAAGGAACAGTCCTGTCTCATTTTCTATTTACCATGTACACCTCAGACTTTAAATGTAAAACCACGTCACTTGTTAGGAAATGGATATGAAGGTGTTGCACTACTACAAGTACTTGAGGGTCAATTAATGACAGACTGGCCTGTTTTTGTAACACGTAGAAACTATATAAGAAAGGACAGAGCCTTTTTCTTTTTTTAGGACAGTGCATTCCTTCAATGTGGGTAGTGACATTCTTTACATGTTCTACAACCCTATGAGAGCCAGTGCGATTTTCTACACTGTGGTGTGCTGGGCTGGTAACAACATTTCAAGTGAGGTCCACCAAATCAACAGGCTAAATAAAAGGCAGGCTCAGTTATGGGAAACACTCTACCTGGGGGTAGTAGCACAGAAGAGAATTAAAACAAAATTGAGTGTTATTATGATCAATATTGCACACCCTCTTCATGACACACTAACACTTTGCACTTTCAGGCAATGAGTTATTCAGCAGAAGTGTGATAAGAAATGCTACTGGGGCTCCTTTATACCCACAGCAATACACCTGCATAATGCCTCACTGAGACTGTGACAGCTAAGTCAGAAGTTTTCTTTCTTTTTACATTTTCTTCCTTTTTAGTTATTCTGGTGGATTTAGACTGTCTATCTATCTATCTTTCTATTTATCCATCCATCCATCTATCAATCTGTTCCGAATTTTACTTCCTGGGTATAATATTGTATACAATTAGATTTTGAATGCATCTATCTTTATCACTTGTAGTACTTACTTGTCTTGTCATCACTCAAGTATATTTTATTGTGCCTTCCCAATGCTTAATACAGTTAACAATTCTAACTAAAGGGGATTTTAATAACATCAATTCTCTAGCTTTTTTCAGTTGATTCATTAAATTTTTTTGACATCTGACAATCATCTTATTGGACAGGAATATCGATAATGTTATTAATTGAAAAAGGCACAGTCTAAGAAAAGTAATACGTTTATTTTCATTGTTGAATCTGGAGACATCACAAATAAGTTGCATTCATAAACATAATCCCATACAGCAGAGACTGCCTGTCAGTCACAAGTTTGAGCATCTATCACATGCATCAACTGGGAAAATCTGTCACTGTTTAAAATGTAAAGACACTATGAATGTCTAACAAAAAAAGATGAAACTACTTCTTAGGTGTTTACTGAGCCCCAGAATAATATCAGTTGTAGACAACGAAAGATATGAGAGGTTAGGTGCTGAACTGTAGCGCCTTCCACGGAAAGGCTCAGTACTTGAAGCTTTTGATCAGTAATATTATGAGGATGATTAAAAAACAGAGGTAAATAGATAAAGTAAAAAACATCTGAAGGAACAGGGCTTGACTGATGAGGAGGTGCAGGACAAAGCTGTTTGGAGTAGGTTGATCAAACACATTGACCCCACATAGACATGGAAAAAGATGGAGAGGAGGAGGAAGAAGCTCAAACATGGTTAAAACAGTATGGTGAGGATAGACAAATGTTTTTTTAAGAAAACTTATTGAAAGACTGAATACACAAGGTACAGTGCATCCGGAAAGTATTCACAGCGCATCACTTTTTCCACATTTTGTTATGTTACAGCATTATTCCAAAATGGATTAAATTCATGTTTTTCCTCAGAATTCTACAAACAACACCCCATAACAACAACGTGAAAAAAATTTACTTGAGATTTTTGCAAATTTATAAAAAATAAAAAAATTGAGAAAACACATGTACATAAGTATTCACAGCCTTTGCCATGAAGCTCAAAATTGAGCTCAGGTGTATCCTGTTTCCCCTGATCATCCTTGAGATGTTTCTGCAGCTTAATTGGAGTCCACCTGTGGTAGATTCAGTTGATTGGACATGATTTGGAAAGGCACACACCTGTCTACATAAGGTTCCACAGTTGACAGTTCATATCAGAGCACAAACCAAGCATGAAGTCAAAGGAATTGTATGTAGACCTCCGAGACAGGATTATCTCGAGGCACAAATCAGGGGAAGGTTACAGAAAAATCTCTGCTGCTTTGAAGGTCCCATTGAGCACAGTGGCCTCCATCATCCGTAACTGGAAGAAGTTCGAAACCACCAGGACTCTTCCTAGAGCTGGCCGGCCATTTAAACTGAGCGATTGGGGGAGAAGGGCCTTAGTCAGGGAGGTGACCAAGAACCCGATGGTCACTCTGTCAGAGTTCCAGAGGTCCTCTGTGGAGAGAGGAAAACCTTCCAGAAGGACAACCATCTCTGCAGCAATCCACCAATCAGGCCTGTATGGTAGAGTGGCCAGACGAAAGCCATTCCTTAGTAAAAGGCACATGGCAGCCCACCTGGAGTTTGCCAAAAGGCACCTGAAGGACTCGCTGGTCTGATGAGACAAAGATTGAACTCTTTGGTGTGAATGCCAGGTGTCACATTTGGACGAAACCAGGCACCGCTCATCACCAAGCTAATACCATCCCTACAGTGAAGAATGGTGGTGGCAGCATCATGCTGTGGGGATGTTTTTCAGCGGCAGGAACTGGGAGACTAGTCAGGATAAAGGGAAAGATGACTGCAGCAATGTACAGAGACATTCTGGATTAAAACCTACTCCAGAGCGTTCGTGACTTCAGACTGGGGCGACCGTTCATCTTTCAGTAGGACAACAACCCTAAGCACACAGCCAAGATATCAAAGGAGTGGCATCAGGACAACACTGTGAATGTCCTTGAGTGGCCCAGCCAGAGCCCAGACTTGAATCTGATTGAACATCTCTGGAGAGATCTTAACATGGCTGTGCACCGACACTTCCCATCCAACCTGATGGAGTTTGAGAGGTGCTGCAAAGAGAAATGGGTGAAACTGGCCAAGGATAGGTCTGCCAAGCTTGTAGCATCATATTCAAAAAGACTTGAGGCTGTAATTGCTGCCAATGGTACATCGACAAAGTATTGAGCAAAGGCTGTGACTACTTATGTACATGTGATTTCTCAGTTTTTTTATTTTTAATAAATTTGCAAAAACCTCAAGTAAACTTTTTTTACATTGTCATTATGGGGTGTTGTGTGTAGAATTCTGAGGATAAAAAAATGAATTTCATCCATTTTGGAATAAGGCTGTAACATAACAAAATGTGGAAAAAGTGATGCACTGTGAATACTTTCCAGATGCACTGAATTTGTGATTCATTATTCCCCAAATTCTCGCACTAGTAATTATCAATTAGAAGAATGTTTACACAAAGCTACATAATTGGAAGCATGAATACTGCTTGCCTGAATAACACACCAATGCAGCATCATACTGAGAATCTGGTACATGCTATGGTTTAGAGAAGAGCCCTTGCATTTTTGTGTAGTGCTATTTTGGAATCATGGAACAAAAATTAAATAATGGCACACTGTCTACACAGGGGAAGAGACAAAAGACAAATGAGGTAAAAAATGAAAATAAAATGAAAGGGCATTTTTAAAGAGAAATGAATAAAAAAAAAATAAATTAAGTCTATATATAAACTGTATGCATCAAAACTGACAGGCCCTGTAAATGTATGGAAATAAAGCTATCAGATATACAGAAAGTGGACGCAGATTTGACTTCAGATAATGTTACAAATAAACTTCACACTCGTATAATGGAAACAGGGATTATTTTTTCAGCACAAAGAAAAAATGTATGTTCAATGTTTTTATGGAAATTGAAATTATATACTGCAGTGTCTGAATTTAAAAGGCAAATATAAAGCATAAGGAAAAAATTGTCACTTTTGAAATTAAGCAAAATATTGTAATTAGTTATAATAATTAGAGCCTGAAGAATAAAAAATATTTACCATATTAATAAATGTAACTCCTTAAGCCCATGTAATTGAGTACTTCCAAAAGATGAGTCTAATTTAGGTGGTCTGCTGTTTTTTTCAGCATTCAGAGAAACATATAAACTAAAAACATTATTTGAACACAACCTGAATGAGTAATGCTGTCACAAACAGACACATTTACAGTATAACAAATTTTGGAGAGTGTCAACAGTCTAATCAGTAATTTGACATTTGTGTTCAGCAACAACAAAGACTTGGAACTCTGAAATGTTGTAAGGTATCTGCTTTTCTTCACCTGCAAATGGATCATGTCTGAATAAATAATTAAAGAGAGTTATCTTTTTCAAATGAAATTGCAGAGGAAAGCTGGCAGGTGCCCAGCACTTCTTCATAGAACATAGAACAGCTGTTACTTTTTCGAAAAAGCCAGTCCCACCAAACACTGCCACCTCCTATAGTGCAATAGATTTAATTGTACTATAAAGGAACTAGTGGATTGATCCATAGAGAATAGTTTAGAATAAAAAAACAATCCTGAAGTATTTATCATAGTATTATTTTTTCCTGGTCTGCATCCCAGTGATGGAGGTAATCTAAGCAAAATCTTCCAGTTTGGGAAATTAAGACTGAATATTTGAGTGATATTCCCATATCAGGAATATCAAAGAAAAAATAAGAAGGTGGATTAAAAGCACAGGTATTTTAAATTTAGCTTGGATTAAACCTTTTAGCTTCTCCAGAAGTCCCACCCCTATTCACAAATCTTCCAGAAAGAATGTCTTCAAATATTTCATGGATGTTTTTTCTGTGAATCTGACTACAAGATATTTTAATGTGTCAAATGTGCAGACGGGAAGGTTGAATCAGTATTTGAAACTTTATTTATGCCAGCATTCATTGAAGAATGGTTCCAACATATATTTTTGGCAACAGTCTTCAGAGATATGCAAGTACGATTTTTAATGCACACATGGCAATAAACATGACTTGACCTGACTTGAAACCTGAGTTGACATCGTTATGCACTGGATGGAATATTGGCATGTTGCTTTGAAATATGAATTTGTTGTGTAAATTGTCCATGGAATGCATTTTTTAGCATAACCCCCCTATGCTTACAGCTACTTCCATTGATTCTATACTTACTGACATAAATCTTTCGGTGAGGAATTTTGAACTGCTGTAGGCTGGATTACAAGTGAGTTTGGGGTAACTCAGTAACTTCATTTTGAAGTCTTCTCATTGCAAATGATGAGTTCTTATGCAGATGCTTATTAGCTGCTTTTGTCAAAATTATTACCATTCTGTTCTTATGCCATTCATAAAACCAGTTTTTTTAATCTATTGCCTCATATTCTCACACCTTCGTCCTGTAGTGGGAGACTTATCTCTAGAATGTGAAGTTCAAAGATCATTCATCTTGTGTCAAATGGAACCATATCACATGATTTAGGGTACTGTTAATGGTATTACCTAAAGCAACATTAAAAACTCAGAGATATGCAGGTGCATGAGCTTTTGGTGTTCTGAAAAATGGAAAGTGTACACTATAGACCACAGATCTATACTAATAAAAGGCAAAGCCCTCACTGATTCACTGACTCACTCATCACTAATTCTCCAACTTCCCGTGTAGGTAGAAGACTGAAATTTGGCAGGCTCATTTCTTACAGGTTACTTACAAAACTTAAGCAGGTTTCATTTCAAAATTCTATGCGTAACGGTCATAATTGAACCCTACTTACGTACATATATACATCCATAGCCTGCAACTCGGTCGCCGTGTGAGGTGGCGTTGCGTCCCCCATCACCACGCCTCCCACGTAGTTGGCTGCCTGCCTATATTGCGTCCCCCATCCCCACACCTCCCACGTAATTGACTGTCTGCCCATATAAGGCCGCCCGTCACTCCGGTCTCTTCATTCCCTTCTTTGCTTCGCCACGGTATTCACGTCTCCCTGCTGATATTTTCTCTTTTTATTTAATCCATGGCTTCTCCATTGTTTTATTGTTCCTTTATTACGATTATAGTTATTGTGTAGGTATTTTAGAATTAGTTTACTGTTCAGGTACCCATTTCCTTGCGGCATTGCGTCCCCCATCACCACGCCTCCCACGTGGTTGGCTGCCTACCTATATTGCATCCCCCATCCCCATAATTGACTGCCTGCCCATATAAGGCTGTCCTTCGCTCCGGTCTCTTCATTCCCACCCCTTGGTTCGCCACGGTATTTATGTCTCCTCGCTGATAACTGCAGCCTTTTTATTTAATTCACGGCTTCTCTGCTGTTTTATTGTTCCTTTATTACGATTATAGTTATTGTGTAGGTATTTTAAACTTAGTTTACTGTTCAGGTACCCATTTCCTTTATCGTTCCAACCATACCCCCATTAACATGTCTATCAAGGTGATCACCATCGATCAAAGACTGAGTGGTTTCCATGCCCGGAGATGCCGCCTGCCTTTTACATTCTCTGTGTTACATATTGCACGGCCATATCAGGCTCAATCTTGATATCCGGAAGGAACATTGTGTCTTATGTATTGAATGACTGGGACAGGTTCAAGGTGTGGACTGATGACGGTACAGGAGATAATTATACTACACAGGAGCACTATAAGAGTGAAATGCTTAAGCCCTTCACCTATGCTTCTGCATGTGAGTTGATAGCTGCCGCTGAATTGTTCGGTTGTCGCTTTCTAGTGTACCGAAATGGCCAAATATTTTACACCTTTCGACAACCCCCAATGCCTCTTAAACATCTTAGATTCACAGGTGATGATTTGAGTAGTGGACACTTTGATGTTTATGAATATTTCAACTCTCAAAAGCTGGATGCAAAGTTATTGATGAAGCTGGTTGTATGCTTACAATGCTTGACAGATGCCGAATGTCACTTCAACACAAGTCCTGCAAATACTAACATAATTGAAACAAACCATTAAACTCAGATCATTTATGACAGCAGCAATCCAAGCTGTGAGAAAACAGTAAAAAGGAGGCGTGTCAGACGTCGTGGTACATTTTCTGATGCACAAAAACGACTTTGTGATGCTGCCGCCAAATACTGGCAGAAAAACCCACAAGTTCATAGAGACGCTGTCGCTAAATACTCGCAGGCAAATCCACAAGTTCATAGAGACACTGTTGCTAAATACTCGCAGGTAAATCCACAAGTTCATAGAGATGCTGTCGATAAATACTTGCAGGCAATTCCACAAGTTCATAGACACGCTTCCACTAAATATTCAAAGGCAAATCCACAAGTTAATACCAAGAATGCCTGTTAACATCTTAGATTCACAAGTAGCGATTTGGGTAGTGAACACTTCGATGAATGAAACCTGTTATCTTTACAACGGTTGACAAACACGGAATGTAACTTGAACACAACACATCCTCCAAATACGAAACTGATTGAAAGAAATAATGATAATCAAATCCTTGATGACAGCAACACTCATAACAGTGACAAAACAATTACATTGACAATCATGTTACGTTATTTTTAAAATGTTTCCTTTTCTTTTTCATAACTTCTTTTACACACTACTATTATTTTGCTAGTGATAGATAAAATACAAGGTCATTGCACTTACAGAAATTCTCCAATGATTCTGCATTTACTGGGGTGCATCGATAAAGAGAATGAGACACAGTATAGGAGTTAAGTGCAAAACTTCATTTCTTAGTGCAAAGAGAATTGTCTGCTACTTATTATCAACAAAACCAAAGAAATGGTTACAAATTTTCCCTGGAAGTAAGGGGCTCTATGTATAGTCACTATTATGGAAGTGGAAGTGAAGAGTAAGCACGACAAGTTCTTGTGGGTCAATTAATAACTGACTGGGCTGATTTTGTAACACATACAAACTATTTAAGAAAGGGCTGAGTACATTCTTTTTTCTTAAGAGAATTTCATTCCTGTAATGTGTGTAGTGACATCCTTTACATGTTCTACAACTCTGTGAGGACCAGTGTAATTTTCTGCTCTGTGGCATGCTGGGCTATGAGCATCACTACAAGAGAAGCCCACCTAAGCAATAAGCTAATTAAATGGACAGGTTTAGTTATGGGGCACACTCTAACACTGGAAGTATTAGTGGAGGAGAGAATAAAAACCAAACTGAGTGCCATTATGAACAATTCTGCACATCCTCTTTCTGATACGCTAACACTGGCAAACACTAACACTTCCAAACAAAGTATTATTCAGATTTGTGTCAATAAACACTGATCTATCTATCTATCTATCTATCTATCTATCTATCTATCTATCTATCTATCTATCTATCTATCTATCTATCTATCTATCTATCTATCTAGATTGTTGGTATTAAATAGAATCCTTTTGAGGAGTTGTAGGCATATATATATATATACAGTATATATATATATATATATACAGTATATATATATATATATATATATACTGTATCTATACTAATAAAAGGCAAAGCCCTCACTCACTCACTCACTCATCACTAATTCTCCAATTTCCCGTGTGGGTGGAAGGCTGAAATTTGGCAGGCTCATTCCTTACAGCTTCCTTACAAAAGTTGGGCAGGTTTCATTTTGAAATTCTAGGCGTAATGGTCATAACTGGAAGCTATTTTTCTCCATATACTGTAATGGAGTTGAGCTCGAGAGCCGTGGGGGGCGGAGTTTCGTGTGACATCATCACGCCTCCCACGTAATCACGTGAACTGACTGTCAACGCAGTACATAGAAAACCAGGAAGAGCTCCAAAAAGCACTGAAGAAAACATGCATTATATAATTGAGAAGGCAGAGAAACAATAAGAAGCGAGCGAGTGACATATACAACCATATTCATGAGTGCTGCTACTTCGGAAACAAAGCACGGTGTAAACCTAAAGTTTAAATTAAGTTCATAGACAGGCTGCCGCTGGCGTTTGTCATGCCCATGGTTAATGCGGGATACAAGTTTAATGAGAGGATGCAGGATATAAACAAGAGTTTTGATCACTTTGTAACTAAGTTAAAATTGCAGGTGAAGGGCTGTGCTTATGCAAATTCCGAGAGACTGTGTTTGAGGGGGATTGACAGTTAAGGTGGGTGGGGGAGTCACGTCATCATCTCCCCTCCCATTCACCTCATTTCGCTCTGAGCTGAGCTCCGCAGCTAAAGCAGTCTTACAGAAGCGACTTTGTGACGCTGCCACCAAATACTCACAGAAAAATCCACAAGTTAATACACACGCTGTCTCTAGAGTTTCTCCACACTGAATCCTCCAGGCACAACTTACAAAAGGTTACATTGACAATCGTGTTTTAAAATGTTTCCTTTTCTTAGCACAAGCACAGCTGAGAAGCTTCGATGCATGTGCTCCATAACGCGTTCTAAAATAATGCATTTAATCACACTTTGCATTACAAGCAAAGGGGAACTTCTGTCAATGCATGATTTCCTGGTACACCGATTACATTGATCAGTGCTCCCCGATTCATTTTACCCTCGCACCCCCTTGGTTTGAGAAGAAGTATGAGATGTTTCATTTTCTTAGCACAAGCACAGCTGAGAAGCTTTGATGCATGTGCTCCATAACGCGTTAAAAAATAATGCATTTAATCACACTTTGCATTACAAGCAAAGGGGAACTTCTGTCAATGCATGATTTCCTGGTACACCGATTACATTGATCGGCGCTTCCCGATTCATTTTACCCTTGCACCCCCTTGGTTTGAGAAGAAGTATGAAAAAATATGAGTTTAACACAGAAAAACACATCATCAATTGAAGCTTTATGAATAATCGATTCGCCATCAATAATTGTTTTGGTAAAGCCATACTCAGTGTAATCCTCCTTCCATTTTATAATTTTTCCGCCACTAGCCATGATTAAATGAATGGTAAAAAAGTAAGAGCAAGAGGGTGACTTATTCAGGCAGGCAGGCAACAGCTCAATAGCTTGAATTTGGATATAAGTAGGTTCTATTTAGTCGCCAGAAATATCTTTGTTAGGAATGGAAGTTGAATTTAGTCTTTAAATTTCTATGGTAAAGAAAAAGTTATGCAATAATGACTAAATTTAACTATATAAAGTCAAAACTTGTATATATAAAGTCATTCCTGAATATATAAAGTCAAAAGTTGATTATATAAAGTCACTGTCGGAATAAATAAAGTCAAAACTTGAATATATAAAGTCAGCGCAGGAATATATAAAGTCAAAACTTGAATATATAAAGTCATTCCCAAATATATAAAGTCAAAACCTAAGTATATATTTCTTTCCGAGGTAGCAGCACTCATGAATATGGTAGTATATGTCACTCGCTCGCTTCTTATTGTTTCGCTGCCTTCTCAATTATATAATGCATGTTTTCTTAAGCACTTTTTGGAGGTCTTCCTGGTTTTCTACGCACTGCGTTGACAGTCAGTTCATGTGATTACGTGAGAGGCGTGATGATGTCACACGAAACTCCGCCCCCCCACGTCATTCCAGCTCAACTCCTTTACAGTTAATGGAGAAAAATACCTTCCAGTTATGACCATTACGCGTAGAATTTCGAAATGAAACCTGCCCAACTTTTGTAAGTAAGCTGTAAGGAATGAGCCTGCCAAATTTCAGCCTTCTACCTACACGGGAAGTTGGAGAATTAGTGATGAGTCAGTGAGTGAGTGAGTGAGTGAGTGAGTGAGTGAGTGAGTGAGTGAGTGAGGGCTTTGCCTTTTATTAGTATAGATTCCCGAATATATAAAGTCAAAACTTGATTATATAAAGTCACTGCTGGAATATATAAAGTCAAAACTTGAATATATAAAGTCATTCCCAAATATATAAAGTCAAAACCTAAGTATATAAAGATGGCGTTGGAATATTTCGGAATATATAAAGTAAGAGCTGGAATATATAGAGTCAAAACTTGAATATATAAAGTTAGCGTCGGTATATATAAAGTCAAAACTTGAATATATAAAGTCATTCCCAAATATATACAGTAATCCCTCGTTATATCGCGCTTCGACTTTCGCGGCTTCAGTCTATCGCGGATTTTAAATGTAAGCACATCTAAATATATATCACGGATTTTTAAGCTGGTTCGCTTTCTGCGGACAATGTGTCTTTTAATTTATGTTACATGCTTCCTCAGTTTGTTAGCCCAGTTGATTTCATACAAGAGACGCTATTGGCGGATGGCTTAGAAGCTACCCAATCAGAGCATGTATTACATATTAACTAAAACTCCTCAATGCTAAAAGATATGCTTCCCGCGTGGCGCTTGTTTTGTTTGCTTCTCTCTGTCTCTCTCACTCTCTCTGCCTGATGGAGGGGGTGTGAGCAGAGGGGGCTGTTTACACAGTAGCTGTTTGCCTAGAAGATAGGACGCTCCCCTACAAAATGCTGCTTTATCGCGGTGCTTCTGTATACTTAAAAGTACTTATTGATTTTTTGATTGTGCTCCTTTGAAGATAAGATATGTTTGCATTCTTTTAATTGTGAGAAAGAACTGCCATCTCTGTCTTGTAATGAAGCACAGTTTAAACGTTTGACTAAAGGGTGTTATTTCATGTCTAGAGGGCTCTAATAATGTTAACAGTGTGGGAGAGTTTACAAGGGCTTAAAATATATAAAAATAACCATACAAACATATGGTTTCTACTTCGTGGAAATTCATTTATCGCGGCAGAGTCTAGAACGGATTAACCGCAATAAACGAGGGTTGACTGTAAAGTCAAAACCTAAGTATATAAAGACGGCGTTGGAATATTTCGGAATATATAAAGTAAGCGCTGGAATATATAAAGTCAAAACTTCAATATATAAAGTCAGAGTCGGAATATACAAAGTCAGCGCTGGAATATCCATCCATTTCCCAACCCGTTGAATCCGACCACAGGGTCACGGGGGTCTGCTGGAGTCAATTCCAGCCAACACTGGGCGCAAGGCAGGAACCAATCCTGGGCAGGGCACATGCATCATTTTCAAAACATTAACCGAACAGTGTTTTTTTAATTTATTTTTCTGAATACGTTTTTGTTAACTTAGTTCAGTTCAGATTCGTTTCAATCAATAGATTTTGAGTTTGATTTTATATATTCAGGAATGAGTTTATATACTCCAGCGCTGACTTTATATATTCAAGTTTTGACTTTATATATTCCGACAGTGACTTTATATATTCAAGTTTTGACTTTATATATTCGGGAATGACTTTATATATTCAAGTTTTAACTTTATATATTCTGACGCCGACTTCATATATTCAGAAAATCAATGTATTTGCCTGTTTGGCACCCCATAGTATATGTGTGTGTGTATATATGTACACATGTATATATACATATATATATATGCCAGCAACACTCATATCAATGACAAAACAATTACATTGTCAATCATGTTACGTTATTATTAAAATGTTTCCTTTTCTTTTTACTTCTCGCTGCCAAGCAGGTATTTTATATATATATATATATATATATATATATATATATATATATATATATAGATATATAGATATATATAGATATATATAGATATATATAGATATGACAACAACACTCATATCAATGACAAAACAATTACATTAACAATCATGTTACGTTATTTTTAAAATTTTTCCTTTTCTTTTTCATAACTTCTTTAACACACTACTTCTCCGCTGCGAAGCGGGTATTCTGCTAGTTTATATATATATAACAATTCCCATGTTAAATGCCTGAACCTAGCCAACATTCTAAAAGTATTCTTTAATTTTCTGTGGAATTTGCAGTTTCCCAATTTCTTCTGTATATTTTTGCTTTGTATTTACTTACCTTATTTGGTATAGTTGGAAAGATCTGTGTTTTGATTTGGTTTGTCTAAGCAATTTCAGTGAACAAACGTATCTATCTATGCAGGTTAACACACTACTTATATTCATACTCAAAATTTTAACTTATGTTCATACTCGGAATTTTGAAAAAAATCTTTGAGGCATTTCACAAATATATACTATGTGGCTAAAAATTTTTGGACATTTGACCATTACACCAAGTAATAGGTTGTTGGACATCCCATTCCAAAACCATGGGTATTAATATGCAGTTGGCCCCCACTTTACAGCTGTAACAAACTCCACTCAAATGGGAAGGCTTTCCACAAGATTATGGAGTGTGGTTGTGAGAATTTGCACCTATTCAGCCAAGAGCATTTGTGAGGTCAGGTACTGATGCTGGAAGAGAAGACCTGGCTTGCAATTGTCATTTAAATTGTCCTAGTGGTGTTCGATAGGATTAATTTGTCACTTGATTTCCTCTACACCGAACTAATCAAACCATGTCTTTATGGACCTGGCTTTGTGCACAGGGACAAAGTCATGCTGGAAAAGGAAATAGATTTCTCCAAAGTGTTGTCACAGAGTTGAAAGTGCACTAGAATCAAGGGGCCTAGTCCAAATCTTGAAACACAGAGCCAGAACTTAATTCCCACACTCCACCAAACTGTACAGTAGGCACTATACACTCTGGAAAGTAACATTCTCCTGGAATCTGCCAAATCCAGATTTGCCAAATAGGCTGCCAAGTAGTGAAGCATGATTCATCACTCCAGAGATCACATTTCCACTTTTCCAGAGATGGCACTTTTACACTCCTCCAGGCGATACTTGACATTGCACAGTTAATCATAGTTTTATGTACAGCTTTTTGTCAATGGAAACCAATTTTATGAGGCTCCAGATGCACAGTTCTTGCACTGATGTTGCTTCCAGTGTCGGTTCGAAGCTCTGTTACAAATTATTCTACAGAGGATAGGCAATTTTTATGTACTATTTACTTCAGCACTCAGTGAACCCGCTCGGTGAGATTAAGTGGTCTACCACTTTGTGGCACAGCTATTGTTACTTCTAGTCTCTTTCAAATTAACAATAATACAGTAGTACTTACAATTTACTGGGGCACTTAGTAAAAATATCATCTTATGGCAGTGCCATGTCTACAGATACTGAGCTCTTTAGTACGGCCCATTCTACTGCCAATGTTTGTCAATGGAGATTGTATGACTATGTCCTTGATTATATGCACTTGTTAACAATGGGTGCTAAAACACATGAAATCAATAACTTCAAGGGGTGCCTCCCCACATACTTTTGGTCATGTAGTGTATAAAGTCATCTTGAGTTATTTCTCAAGGGAAAGACATACAGTATTTCTAAAGGTTGAATTTTTACATTTTAGAGTATAAATATATGCATTTTAGTCAAGACCACACTGGTATGTCGAAGCTAACAAGGTACAGTAAGTTTATAAAAGTGACTTTTCATCAAATACATTGAGAATAGTGAAACACAAGTATCCATTATACCAAATAAATGTATTAACAATGCTGTAATAATATTTTCAATGGAAAATTCAGCAATCATATCCTGCAAGGTGAATGACAAACTCATTTGAAATCTGTGTATTAAATTTCTTTTAAAGTTTTATGTTTGCATAATAATAATAATAACAAAATACATACATGTTTCATAACAATAACATAAAGGTGAACACAAAAATACAGATTAGGATGCAACATAATCACCTACAAAAAGATATCAAAGGTGTTTATATTGGCCTTAGTATTTTTGTCCCAAGACACTGTGTTTTGCTAAGTTAGGAAAATAACAATTTTGTTAAAAAAAAATATATATATTAATAATGAATAGTGAATCAATAGACATTATTCTGAAGCTATATAATGCATATTAACAATGTATTTGTGATAGTCTCAGGAATTCTATACCATTCTACAAAACTAGTTTCTCAGCACTTTGACAGATACGGACTAAAATAACTTGCCCCTTCTTTTTGTTAAAAAGAACTGGAGTCGTCATAAAAAACACAAACATGTGTCCTAATTTAGGCAGAGAATATTACATTTTTTAAATATGGCAGCACTCTTAGTTAAGCTTCCCTAACCTCAGCAACTTCTAGCCCTTTGTGGAGACCTCTGAGATGCTTCCCGATCGGTTGAAAAATATAATCCAGCCAACATCTTCTGTGTCTGCTCCTCTCTTTTTTTCCAATGTGCTATGCCTCGTACATTATAAAATTATGAAATCATAAATTATAAATTAAAGCCATCAGTGAAAAATAAAGAAAAGCACATTCAATACAGAAACCAGAGTCCACCTTTTTAAACTAAGGATGGGGAACAGATCACTCAGGCATGTTGATGAAACAGACAGGCTGTCATCACTTTAGTGCCGACTACAGTAGATAAGACATTGGGAGGAGTTAACTATAGTGTTTGAAAATGAAAAGAAGCAGATGATTTTTCTGTCATTTATAGACTTTCTGACTTTGTTTCAAAAACAAAGGGCAAAGAGGGCTGTATTGTATTTCTATTGTAAAATTTCATTTCAAATTTTGATTTAAGAGAAAATTAGCCCATAGAAGATATTCTCTACAATTTTTTAGTCTTAATAGTTTTCACTTTTCTCAATTATATGGAATACAAAGACAGATTACATTTCGTGCCATGGTACTTGCACTAAAACAGTGTCACATGTTGCTCACTTGAGCAGGTTTTATATAAATTGTAAAAGAAAACAAAAACAAAAAAACAAGGCACTCACTGTTTAAACTCAGCTTTCATTGTTGGTAATCAGATTTTGATTAATGCCTATTACAATGAATAAAGCAGCAAAAATGAATTACAAATACTGCTTCAAAATGCACACTATCCTGAAGTTTGAAAATCTCCCATTCTGGCCTCATAGTTACCTAGTCTCAATAATTTGTGAGTTGTTATAGCATTAAAAAATATAATTTAATTCACAAATTCTTGGAAGATAGCAACATTAAATGAGGAAGCAATTGATTTTTAATCAACAACAGCAGCCATAAAGAATGCATTGGCTGCTTCTGAAATCAGATAACCAAAAAAATTCTGATAGAGTTTAATAGCTGTGGAGAGAAGATAAGATTTTATTTACATACATCTTGAATTTGTTAAACAAAGGCAGCAGAAAATATTTATAGTACTTTACTGCCATTCTTTAATTTTAAATCAAAATAACAAGGAGGCTACAATAGATCAAGGCAAAAGCTGTTTAATTGTTTGCAATAGATAACAATGCAATTATTCAGTCCCCTACTTTTTAATATGGAATGACAAACCCTGAAGCTGGTGGGCCCTGCAATTATAAAGTGTAACCTGGAATATTTTTTTAATTAGTTAATTAATGTTTTATGTTATTAATGAGGTATAATACTAAAACTCCATTTTTAAATGCAGCTAGTTTTGAAATGTTTATTTTATATTGTGTTTTTCACAGAGAACAACACAGAGTTAATGTAGTTTACTGCTTCTTTTTATGTTTGCACAGATCTCACACAAGTAAGAAATGCATTTTAGTAGGAAATAAACAAGACTCGCACATTTTTATTGCTAGCATTTTTGTTTTCACAAGAAGCAATTTTAACTCCTTAGGTAACAGTATTTTCCAGGAGAAACACTGCATAAAATGTTAAAATGCTTCATTGCAAATAAAAAAAAATAAAGGTTTATGGCAGATAAAGGCAGGAGCTAAATGTTCTGGGATATTGTGATAACTGCTGAAATATATTTTTTTCTTACCTTTGATTTGACCCTTTGGTAATAAAGAGAAGCAGAGCTCTAAGGAAAACAACTACTGCTTTCTGAAAGAAAAAAAAACTTTACACGCATTGTTCTATAAGAAAAAAACACACTAGCATGCTTATGCTAAAATATTTATTTATCACTGGTAGTTGAGAGGTTTGACTCTGTAGAGAAACTCAACAATGATTCTGAAGCACTATTCCTGTAAAATGAAGCAATGAAGCAAAATAACAGATATTTATAATAATTTGATGTAGAATTTGATGAATCACCTAATTGTCTTTCAATGATGTTATTTTTATTCAATAAACATTGTAAAAGTAGGACTGTCATATCAAAACCATTCAGGAAAAAGATGAGAGACTGGCACATTCATTTTTGTTTTAGTTGGTTGATAAACACCATCAGTAGTGCTGACATTCTGATTTCTTTTGTGAATGTTCTTTTTTGTACAGATGAAGTATCATCTAATAAAGTATTTTAATATATAACAAGAATATAATATTCATTACATTTAAACATTTTTCTGTTTGGTGGATCTGCGTTAATTCTAAATGTAAGGTGGAAAGATGAGACAGCAGGTCTCACTTGTGTTGGACCCTATTTCATCCCCTGGCTAAGGTGTAGTTTGAATATTAGTTCTGTGTTTATGTGAGTTTCCTCCTAGTACTCCAATTTTCTAGACATATTCCAACCATAAATTATTAGGTTAAAGGAAACATTATATGTACCTGACATCAGAAACAGAATCGGTTTATTACACTTACTGTATATGTCATAAGAAGAAGGGGCCTGAGCTGCCTCGAAAGCCTGCAAATTGTAATCTGTTCAATTAGTCAATAAATGGTGTCATTTTGATTGTAGTATTTGTCCTGTGAGTATGTATCTTTGTTTTTTATGATTCTGCTGGTATACTTTTTTTTTATGTATCTGCTGCAGTATGCATCTAATTTTTTCCATTGGATTAGCAAAATTAAGTGTATCTAATCTAATCTGATTTGATATAATCTAACACTATTATAGTGTACACTATTATAGTGTGGGACTTGAAATCCTGAGGTTATGGGTACAAATTGTGCTACTGAAGCAGTGTGAGCATAAGCACGTCACTTCACCTGTCTGTGGTCCATTGGGAAAAACAAACAAAATATAGCCAGTTTCTTGTCAGTTATTTTCTACTGGATTATGGGGATTGCTGGAACCTATTCCAGCTAGCACAGGGTGCAAGGCAGGAACAAACCCTGGACAGGGTACAAGTCCATCACAGGGAGAACACACACATACAATTTTGGATTGTCAATTCACCTAACGTGCATGTCTTTGGACTGTGAGAGGAAACCTGAGTACCTGAAGGAATCCCATGCAGACACAGGGAGAACATGCAAACTCCACACAGGGAGGACCTGGGACACAAATCCTGGTCTCCTTACTGCGAGGCAGCAGTGCTACCACTGCACCACTGTGCCACCCTCAAATGATAAGTAATAACAGTCATATTATTAAGTCACTGGAACTGCTTACTCTTACACAATTTTTCTTGAGTAAAACAAATGCTGCATTTCGTAGTGATTTATCATTTGTTGATGGTCATTGAAAAACACAATTTTATAGGAAAATGTATTCTTTTGAATTCTAACGGGTAATCAGTAGGAATAATGTGAAATGTAAATAATATATTATTATCATTATTAGATGTTTCCGATTTTCATTTGTTTACACCGTTCACTCAAGTACATTATTTATTTTTGTGTTTGTTATCAGTTGTATGTCATTCCAATTTAAAGTCTGCAGATGTGAATTTATATGCAAAGCAGTGCTTGAAGTGGATATAATTAAGTGCTGATAACCTATGTATTACACTGATGTATTAATGTGAAGAGCGAGAAGTGCTCAGTATGTTCCCCATTAAAAAAAATTCAAGGGAATTCTTTTAAGACCAACGCTTTTCTCTTTGAGTTTACATCACTGAGATCAACCAATATGGGGTTGGGGTAGGAGGGCTCGGTTTTCTGTGTTGCAAGCAAAGGCTGGAGATCAACAAAACTGAACAGATAACCAAGATGAGGGCCGATATGCATCTAAGAGTTCTGGTAGTCATCAGAAAAAAAGAGTTAAACATTGAGCTTTGAATCTTCTTTCAGTTAGTGTGGACATGGCTGTACACATGAACATGCAGCAGGATTATACATGATGCCACAAATTAGTATTGTACGGAGCACGTTAACAAGATTTTACTGTCTTTATTTGAAAGTAATTCTACACCTATGTATGTAAGCCAATTGTACACTCATTTCTAATATCTCTTTGGAATTTACAAATAAGAACATTGTTATGCAGCTTGACAGATCGCTAAATAATGACCTGGATTTGTATAAACACTTCCAAATGTAACTCTGGTCAATATTCTCCAAAGCAATCAAGGGTATCAGTATCGCTAACACCAGCTTTCTCAAGTACATTTGAACAGAAATTATGCTGTACACAACCACTGGCACAAACAAAACATCTTAACAATGAGCAGATACATTAAATTATGTAAGTATTATTGTTGATGATTGTATTTATAAAATGCAATAAACAAAACAGTGAAGCCTGCAAAACACCCATCCATTCACTGTTAAATGTGCTTAGTTTAGTTCAGGGTCAACTGCAGAACATCCACCCTTGATTGGATTGTTTTCCTAAATTGTTTATACAGTTCAGGGTCCCAGCAGCACAGGTCACCACATTTGAACCAGACATAGAGGGGACACCAATTCATTATAATACATACTGAGATACACACTCTGAACCATTTTAGAGCTACCGGCTAATCTGACAGGCCACACACCTGATCAACATATACCGTAAAAATGTAATTACTTTTTTCTCATTGATGCTTCTTTTTTATTACTTTTTTATGAGTAATCTAAAAGAGGAACAATTTCCTAATGCTTTTACTTGTAATACTTTATTATTATTACGGCCATTTTAAAAGAACCAGTAGTAGCAATCCAGTGCAAATGTTATTTTTATTCTACTGCACTTGCAGATCTGGCAAGTAAAGTGAGATGTTTGTTCTGCACCTTGCAGGAACGGATGTCTTCTGGTAACTTGTAGTTATTTATTTTGCTTTCTGTTCCATTATCTGAAAGAAAGAGACATTTCATGCCATTTTTTGTCAGTTACAGAGACACATGAATGGTTAAGCCGAATATTTATTACTTATCTCATCTCTCCGCTATAGAAAGTTTAGAAATTCAAGATTACTTAAGTTATATTCACATTATCTAATCTAATGTCTAATGCATTTTCATTGTGTTTTCATTATGTAATCTAATTACCACATTATTTTTCCTTTAGCTATATTCCATCCATCCATCCATTTTCTAACCCACTGAATCCGAATACAGGGTCACGGGGGTCTGCTGGAGCCAATCCCAGCCAACACCGGGCACAAGGCAGGGTGCCAACCCACCGCAGGACACACACAAACATACCCACACACCAAGCACACACTAGGGCCAATTTAGAATCACCAATCCACCTAACCTGCACGTCTTTGGATCGTGGGAGGAAACCGGAGCGCCCGGAGGAAACCCACACAGACATGGGGAGAACATGCAAACTCCACGCAGGGAGGACCCGGGAAGCGAACCCAGGTCTCCTAACTGCGAGGCAGCAGCGCTACCACTGCGCCACCGTGCCACCCAGCTACTGTATATTCCTATTTGCTATATTTGCTATGAATTACTACTGTGAAAGTTAAATTTTATTATCATGTGTACAAAATACATTGAAATTCTTACTTGCATGTCTGCCCCAGACTAGGTTAGAATACAAGACCATACATTATATTAAGCACAATATCACTCTGTAGCGTATATACAAATACATTCATGTTTAGTAGCCTTTTGAGGATTATACCATTCTTCTGATTTAGTGGAATGAGTGCTAATGCCAAAGTGCAGTTCCTTGGTGGCAAAGTAAAGTGGCTGTTGAATCATGAAAGAATATTTCTGTCTATCCATCAATCATAAATGAGTTTGGGTATGTGTACCAATTTGCCCTGTGATGGAATATTGTTCATTGTGGTATACTGCTTAGGAACAAGCTTGTCAATAAATAATCGAGTTCCAAGAGTGTTCAGGCTCAGAACGGGTGCAGATGTGCGCATGGCGCTACTCTGGGGTTGATTGCAGTGTTTGGCTGATTGTGCACTTACATGCAAATGAGAGTCGGTCAGTCAGGTGCCTTATTTAAACCCCAGAGTGGGCAGAGGGTCTCATCAGCACCTTATTATGAAATATAAAGGAACCTGCATGGAAGTGAGAGGAATATAGAAATACAAGAGACATAATAAAAGATGGAAATTTAAGGGGATGGAAAGAAGGACGGACATAGCATGACTCTGGAAAACTAGTGTGCAGAAGAGCAGAGGCAGACAGCTGGGTAAAGAGCGCCATATGGCAGGTGCTCCAAGGAGCTGAACAGGGTCACTGTGAGCGTCTTCAGGTAGCTGGAGTGACTCGTTGCTCACGTAGATTCCTACATAAGGCCCAGGAGTGGCAGCTGGAGTTGCAGAAGCATAGCTTGGTGCGGTGCCCCATGGATGTGGCAGGCCTGAGACTGGGGACCTGAGGCAGGAATTAAAGGTTGACTGTACCTGTCATTGGGCATCTCCTCTTACTGCAAGGTGCAGACAGAATAAATGGAGGAGTCGTTAGTTTTTAAAGGGAAGCATAGGGGCTCATGTTTTAAAAGGAGAAGGATTGTTTCAGGATTTTTAACTTCCTTTTATGGATTATTTATTTGGAATGTTTTAATTTACACAGATTTCACTGATTTTATGGATTATTTATTTATCGCTTGCAATAAAAAGAATTTTGTTACATACTATAAAGAGAATTTTGTTACACTAACCTTTAATTTGGACATTGCTTGGATTTGATTGATTTTAATAAAAGCACTTGACACTTTTGCATCTAACTCTCGTTGTAAGTGTATGTCCTTATTTGCCGCTCATCTTGGTTCATGACTATCAAAAGTTCTGGGTTGAAGAGGCTCCCGGGCGTGAGGGAGGAGCTGACCCAGAACCTCAGAAGAAGATGTAGAAAATTCTCATAAATTTAATAAGCAGATCTAGAAAATAACAATAAGTGTTGTAAAAAAAAAAAAAAAAATGAGTGAGTTGCAATATAAATACTAAACCAAATTAAAGTAAAAGTTGTTCTACTGTATGTTTATTCCACCTTGCACAGTTCTGTTTACTTCAATCCATTTTCAAAGTATAAAGGAGAAAGCCCACTATTTGAGCATTATTTAAAAACTTTCAATAACACGGATGTGAAAAGGTTGTCCTTTCTTGGCATTTAGAGAGTGTTGCTTTATGCTAATTGTAAATTGCCTACACCTGGATCTCCGTTTATATCATTTTAAATTTGGCAACAAATGGGCTGCATTAAAATTAAATTTTAATTTATACACAATCTTAGGGAATCCAAAATCAGCCTTCTATAAGCAGATAATTTACAAGGAAATACACAATTACCTACAATGCTTTGATAAACAAGCCATAGCATTCTTACTTAAGTCTCATGTGAAACAAGTGGAGATGCCTTTTTAAATAGTCTCTTTTATAAGATATAGGTACATTATATACAGAATAATACTCAATAATGTCTCATTAATGGTGAATTAGGTTTTAAGATTAATAATTATCCACTATATATTCTTAATGTGCACTGATGCACTATCTTACATTCCTTTTTGCTTGAACCATCTTTGTGTCTAATTAAAAAAATTACAAAGAAATAAATTAATAACATTAGACATTTATATTTAACTAAATGCTTTCAAGTATTTAAAAACATATGACCATTTATATGCATAATATTATACAAGTTGAGAAACTAGAAACTGCATCAATTGAAAGAAACAGAAAAGCTTTAAGTAGCTATGGATATATAATTCAATTCACTTATATTATTTTATATTATATTATATTAGATCAAATAAATTGTAATACAGATTATTTCTGTTAATCTAGATAAATGTATAATATGAAAATAAAATAATTAAAAATAATTTTAAAAATTAGTCAGGGATTTGAGTTAGTGAATTATAAAGCAGTGAAGGAACATTGCAGCTGTGGTGAAATGGGAATGTCTGGCTGACCTTGAGTGCAATATTGCCAATCATTACAAGTACTCAGGTTAATTGTAGACAGTCTATTTTATGCGGCAATTCATTCTCAATTAATGAGGTCACAGTGGTCAATGGAAACTAGTTTTAAGGCCAAACACATGTAGACTGCCCGGTCACAAGAGCTTTTCTCTAAAAATAAACTATAGTTAGACATATGGGATGCCCTGTTTGCCAAATTACCTCATTAATGGACTGAAACGGAAACACGTCACTCATCAAGACTGAGCAGCAATTTTGCTCATAGCATGGGGTAGACAAGAACAAACAGTTTCCAGCTCACTAAGGTCCTCTTGCTAAGATTTTGTACCCATTTGTTTGATCATGCATAGGTATTAAATGATGCAAGCTTGTTTTTCCTGAAACGAATCAAGAAAATGAAATCATTAACACAGAAAGCAGTTGTCATATGCCAGTTAAACAGTTAGTATTAAAGAGACAATTTTATCAGGCTTAATAGCCATTTTCATTCTATATGCAGCAACCTCTGTCATACTCCTTGATGCTAATAAGAAATCTATGATGTTATCTAAAAAGTTACAGAATAATATTCTCTCATTGTTTATTATATTAAATAGATAACTTTTGGAATATTTTAGTAAAACAACCGAAAAAGGTTTTTACTTTAGCCAATGATTACAAATTGATAAACAGACCAAATTATAATAAATATAATTACGCAGCTGATTGGATCCATTATTTTTCTGTTGAGAATGGTATGTTCAGTAGAATCAGCCAAGAAATGAAAGCCATAACAATAACAGAAGGGAGAATAAAAAGCATTTGAGCACAGGAATTTTAATGAGTTATTTTTATGCATTACTGAAATTCAGCTTTTATTAGAAAACTTTGACATCACTTAATTTCAATAATTACATGGTGATGTTTATGCAAAAAGGAGGTCATTCAGTCTATATAGCTTGATCCAGTTATATCATTCACTTCTTTCCCTTAAGGAACAACAGGGTATCTGTTTTTTCAACAACATGACTGGACAGTATATTCCACTGATTTATACATTAATATTATCTTAAATTAATCATCTATACATTGATTTATTTTCTGATCCTGTAGTAGAATCAGGTACAAGACAGAAACTAATAAGACTACTGCAGGGCGAATTCCCATATACACCTAGCTTCTCACACTGGGAATAATTAAGGATACCAGATGAGCTAATGTGATTTGAAGCAGGAGGGATGAAACAGGAGTAATCAGAGACAACTCTACAAGCATTTGGCAGTTGAATCGCATTCTCTCAAGGTTATGCTAAAATTGCTGACCATTATACCACCATATTATACAAATTAATTTAAATATAAAATACTGTCACAAAATGACACAGAAACATTAGGAAGTCTGCCAATTACATGGTATCAAGTCAGAATCTAACACAATTCATAAAATATACCCAAGAGTAGACTGAATGTAAGCACTAATAGGCATAGCAGGCTCAGTGTGAAATATCTGATGTCACCTCGTTTTTGCTTTTCACGAAACTACATCAAAGTTATCATTCTAGGACAGTCCATTTAACCAGCCAGCTTTAAAGTTAGCCCCTGGTATCATAAGGCAGAAACAATAAGCAAGAAGACATTAAACATAGGCTACAAAATCAACTTACCTTACAAATTTAAGTGAGAAAATATTTATTTTTTCCCCAACTTATTCAAAGTTTTTAAGCATTGTCTTCAATGACAAAGGAAGAAATTGATTTCATCTTCCAACAATAAATTTTGCACACTTTTTTGTACAGTCTATATTTTAACACCTCAGGGGTTAACTTTAAAGATGACTTATAGTACATGAAGTAAATGAGTTCGGTGGAATGACAATTTTTATGTTGGTCCAGGAACAACAAAAACCAGATTCACCAACTTGATGTGAGTATATAATAATATGTAATAAGAGAGAGCACATTTAAAATATAAAAGAAGAACACAGCTAGGATAATGGTTGGATTTAAATCAATGGATATGCACATCTAGGAATGTGCAAAGAGTTTTACACATGAAAAAGTTGTAAGGAATGTGGTTTGCACAGAAATGCTGCTGGATGTACAATACACTGGAAGTTCAAAACATTTTAATAGCTAGAGATTTATTAAATAATATAATATTGAATATCCTAAAATAGCTAGATAGATCTTGAAAGAAAATGATACAGTTTAATACATTAAAAAAACCCTGATATTTTTCCATAATGGAACAAGATTTTGAAATAATTATTAGCTTATGAAGGGCAAAAAAAGGACTGATATTTCAGATTTCCATCGGCCAGGGTAGAACTCACACACTTCCACAAATTGTGGAATTTGCTTTTGTCAATTTGGCCTTTTTTATGGCTCTCAAGTTTCCTTCCACACATTCAACACAAACCTTTTAAAACGATTGGCAATTCTAATCTGTCCCTCTTTGAGCATACTGTATGTGTAAATGATTAGAATCTGGTCCTGAGTTGATTTCCACTTTTCACATAATTTGCTGGGATGGGTTATATTTCACTGCCACCCTAAAATGGAAAAAAAAAAATTAGAAAAAAGAAAGAGGGAAGGCACAGTGTGCATTATATATATTTGATCACAAACTAAAAGTATCTCTTTGTGGCAGTGCTACATGAGTTAGTAATTCTGCATAATTTGAATAAGCTACTTATTGTCGTACTCAATGTTACGCTTGAGCATTAATCTTATTTTTCTTTTTGATAACTGCTAAGATGAGTACTACATAATTTCAGGCCCACTTCTGTACTATACATTTTGATTTTAAATAACATGGAGGAGGTATGGGTAGTAAGAGGGATCAGGGATCTTCCTTTATTAAGGGATAATTATGGCAGGGATTGCAGGGACAACAGGAGCCAATGTAACGAGTTCTAACCTGGTGTGCTTGGTCAAATTGGAGACAAGCCCCTGACCTGGAAATGATTTCAAGTAGGAGTAAATGTGACCTTGGAAGTGGTGGAGCTTAAAAGGCTCTTTTGACCAGGGGACTGTTGAACTTGGAGAAAGGAAGACAGATGGACAAGAGTTTAACTGGTGGAAGAAAAAAGAGTACAGGAATAGTGCAAAAATGTGTTGTTGAAAGCAAGAAGGAAGTGTACTTTACGGGTCATATGAGGTAGGTAAGTTTAACCGATGATAAGAAAGCAAAAAGAACCAGTTAGAAAGTGCCAAGAAGGCCAGTAAATGTATTGTTTTCCTCATTATATTTAATGATCCATTTCCTATAAAAGGCAAAGCCCTCACTGACTGACTGACTGACTCACTCACTCATCACTAATTCTCCAACTTCCCGTGTAGGTAGAAGGCTGAAATTTGGCAGGCTCATTCTTTACAGCTTACTTACAAAAGTTGAGCAGGTTTCATTTCAAAATTCTACGCGTAATGGTCATAACTGGAACCTATTTTTATTCATATACTGTAATAGACTGCAGCTCGATAGCCGTGAGAGGCAGAGTTGCGTGTCGCATCATCACGCCTCCCATGTAATCACGTGAACTGACTGTAAACGCAGTACGTAGAAAACAAGGAAGAACTCCACAGAGCGCTGAAGAAAAAACGCATGCAAGCATATTCATAAGTGCAGCTACTGCGGAAACAAGGCACAGTGTAAACCGTAAGTTTAAATTAAGTTTATAGACACGCTCCTGCTGCCGTTTGTCATGCCTACGATGAATACCATATTCACAAGATACAAGTTTAATGAGAAGACACGAGGTATAAACGAGACTTTGGATCACTTTGTAACGTAGTTAAAATTGCTGTAGCGAGAAACTTTTATGTGCCGGGTCTTAGCTAACATTAAATAAAGCCGTGGACATCGCAACCTCACACAAGAGAGCAGCTCACGTGAACTGACTGAACACAATACGAGTGATCACTTCCATGAATCAAACCTGTTCAAAAAATGCATTACACAATTGACAAGGTAGGAAAAGAATATGCTCCGAGCTGAGCTCTGCAGCTAACACAGTCTTGCGGAAGCAACTTCATCACGCTGCCACCAAATACTCACAGAAAAATCCACAAGTTAATACACAAGCTGTCTCTAGAGTTTCTCCACACTCTGAATGTATTCCTTGCATCCCCGTTATACCCTCTGATCTCCCATTTCAATTCAAATGCCTCCAATTTCCAGTAAGGCTCTGCTTCGCGATGACAAGTAATAAGTCTCAGGGACAGACCCTACAAAAGGTTGGCATTGATTTGAGGCAAGATTGCTTTTCTCCTGGACAACTATACATTGCATTCTCAAGAGTAAGCTCGCACAGCTTGGTCATATTACAACCGAAGTGCTGAACTGACAACGTGGTATACAAAGAGATCCTTAACAAATAGTTATTGGTATATTTTCCCTCAGTTTAAAAAGGTTTTCTTTTCTTCTTAATAAAAATTTAAAAGCAGTACTTTGTCGCTGCGAAGCGCGGGGATTTTGCTATATACAGTATATATATGTAGATATGTATATATATATATATATATATATTTATGTATGTATGTATGTATATATATATATATATCTATACTAATAAAAGGCAAAGCCCTCACTGACTGACTCACTGAATGCCTGACTGACTCACTCACTCACTCATCACTAATTCTCCAACTTCCTGTGTAGGCAGAAGGCTGAAATTTGGTAGGCGCATTCCTTACAGCTTACTTACAAAAGTTGGCCAGGTTTCATTTCGAAATTCTACATGTAATGGTCATAACTGGAACCTATTTTTCTCCATATACTGTAATAGACGTTAGCTCGACGGCCGTGGGGGGCGGAGCTGCGTGTGACATCATCACGCCTCCCATGTAATCACGTGAACTGACTGTGACTGCAGTACGTAGAAAATAAGGAAGAGCTCCCAAAGATTGCTTTTCTGCTGGACAACTATATGTTGCATTCTAAAGAGTGAGCTCTCGCAGCTTCGTCATATTACAACTGGAGTGCAGCCAGAAAGTTTTAAGTGCCGGGTCTTAGCTAACATTAAATAAAGCCGTGGACATCGCAACATCACACAAGAGAGCAGCTCACGTGAACTGCCTGAACACAGTACGAGTGATCACTTCCATGCATCAAACCTGTTCAAAAAATGCATTACACAATTGACAAGGTGATGGCTTTATATTTTGTTCGGTTATAAAACAGCGGAGAAGCTGTGTAAAGGCTGTTTCACAAAAAACCAGCAGACCGCCACACTCTGAATGTATTCCTGGCATCACCGTTATACCCTCTGATCTCCCATTTCAATTGAAATGCCTCAAATTTCCAGTAAGGCTCTGCTTCGCGATGATAATTAATAAGTCTCAGGGACACACCCTACAAAAGGCAACATTGCTTTCCTCCTCGACAAAACTATACGTTGCATTTTCATAAGTAATATATATATATATACACCCCGATCTACATACTGTCAGATAAACAAACTACACACCGTGGCGCCACATGAAAGGCTTTGCCTCTAGCGCTGACGTCCGAGGCTCGATTCCCGAGTGGGGATGCAGTGAGTATGTACTACCTGATGAGCCCAGAATTAGGGCGAAACATGTGCCACGTACTGTTTGCATTATTTGACAGTAAAACTATTTCAATATTTTCAATATATACTCAGCAAAAAAAGAAACGTTCCTTTTTCCAGGACTGTGTATGTCAACAATAATGTTTTAAAAATCCAAATAACTTTACAGATCTTCATTGTAAAGGGTTTAAACAATGTTTTCCATGCATGTTCAATTAACCATAATCAATTAATTAACATGCATCTGTGGAATGGTCGTTAAGACCTTAACAGCTTACAGAAAGTAGGCATTTAAGGTCACAGTTCTAAAAACGCAGGACATTAAAGAGACTTGTCTACCAACTGTGAAAAACACACAAAGAAAGATGCCCAGGGTCCCTGCTCATCTGCGTGAACATGCACTAGGCATGTTGCAGGGAGGCATGAGGATTGCTGATGTGGCTAGGGCAATAAATTGCCATGTCCGCACTGTGAGACGCCTAAAACATCGCTACAGGGAGACAGGAAGGACAGCTGATCATCCTCGCAGTGGAAGAGCCTGGATCTCAATCCCATTGAGCACGTCTGGGACCTGTTGGATCGCAGGGTGAGGGCTAGGGCCATTCCCCCCAGAAATGTCCAGGAACTTGCAGGTGCCTTGGTGGAAGAGTGGGGTAACATCTCACAGCAAGAACTGACAAATCTTGTCCAGTCCATGAGGAGGAGATGCACTGCAGTACCTCAAGCAGCTGGTGGCCATACCAGATACTGACTGGTACTTTTGATTTTGAGCCTCCCTTCATTCAAGGACACATTGTGAAACATTTGTCATAACATGTCTTATGGTGTTGACTCTTTTAGTGTTCATAAAAATATTTACACATTAAGTTTACTGAAAGTAAAAACAGTTGAAAGTCAGAGGATGTTTCTTTTTTTGCTGAGTATATATATATATCAGCATCCCGATTCGTTTTACCCTCGCACCCCCTTGGTTTGAGAAGAAGTGTGAAAAAAGATGAGGTTAACGCAGAAAAACAGATCACCAATTGAAGCTTTATGAATAATGGACTAGCCATGATTAAATGAACGGTAAAAAAGTAAGAGCGAAGCAACGGTGACTTATTCAGGCACGCAGGCGACAGCTCAATAGCTCGAATTTGGATATAAGTAGGTTCTATTTAGTCGCCAGAAATATCTTTGGTAGGAATGGAAGTTGAATTTAGTCTTTAAATTTCTATGGTGAAGAAAAATTTATGCAATGATGACTAAATTTAACTTACATTCCTACTAAACATATTTCTGTCGACCAAATAAAAATTACTTATATTTAAAATTTAAATAGAACTTGAACAGATACGATAGTTCATAATACTCACGCAGCACTAAGTGCACGTAAGAGCAGGAGTCATCCGTTTTAACAAGCAGCGTATTGCACTGATACGAAATAGCCTGCCCATTTAATTATTTAGGAATGGAAAGATAAATTAAGATTTTGTACAACTAATGTTTTTAATTTTTCTTCCTCGATGGATTCTGGCACCCCCAGCAACAGCTGCTCGCACTTTTAAAGGAGATATATATATATATAATATATCTATATATATATATATAGATATAGATATAGATATACATATATAGATAGATAGATAGTGTCACGCACGCGCGAGTAGGAGGCATGGATTGATTCGACAGCACCTGGGAAACCACTCGCGCCAGGGAATGGTGGGGTATTAACTTTCTCCCTCTGCTTCCTCATAGGAAAAAGACCGTCCTGCACCATAGGCATGGATGACCGCAGTCGCGATACTTCCGCCCTTCCTCCGCCATCTTGCCCTGGCGTCATCCTTCCCATCCTCCCTTGCGGTCCTTCCCGACATTCCTCCACTTCCGGCTCCTCCCCAATAAAATGGCGCGCGCCAGGAGTCGGCGTCGCGATATGAACTGTTTGTTTATGATTTTGACCTGTTTTTGTTCTGATTTACAATATACGGGGCCGGAAAACCCCAACCCTTGCTACTGTCTCTCTCGGTCCTTTACATGTGGCGTAGTCGGCAGGATAAAGATCCCGGAATGACGGAGGGACAGGACCTGAACACCGTGCTGCAGGGAATGAGCGCCCAGCTCCAGGCCCTGCAGCAAGCGCAAGCCGCTACCAACCGGGAGCTGGAGGCCACGAGGCCAGGTTAGTGGAAGCCCAGCGGGCGAGACCAGACCCGCCCAGGCAGCCGCCTCCTCCTATGGTACCGATGGGCCCGCGAGGAGGGCGTCGATGCCTACCTGGGCATGTTTGAGAGGGCGGCCACCCGGAGCGAGTGGCAGCGGTCAGTGGCAGCGGTCAGTGGCGTCCATCTTGGCGCCATACCTAAAGGACCAGCGCTGCGGCCTATTATGACCTCCCTGAGGAGGAGGCGCTAATTACGACCTCCTCAAGCCCGAAATATTGGCCCGCTTCGGCATTAGCCGGGCCAGCAGGCGGCGAATGGCGGAACTGGGTCTTTGACCCGAAAAGCCCTTCGCGCCCAGGCGTTGAGTTCTGGGGCAAGATGGGCGCTGGCTACGGCCAGAGAGCCCGGCGGGCGGAAAGTGTCGGCGGGTGGCCTGTGAAGGCCTGGTCAATGCAATGCCCAGTTCCCTCGCCCAGCAGGTCGGGGGCACGCCTATCAAACCATGTCGGGCCTCCTCGACGTCCTGGAGCGTCAGTTGGCGGTCCTCCGACTTGGGGGGTCAGAAAAGCCTGCTCGCGGGAACCGGCAGGGGCGGGCCCACCCGAGCCCCTCGGCGCTGCAGAAGCGCCAGCCAGAGCCAAAGAGAGGCGGGTCCGCCGCTGTTTCAAGTGTGGCGAGACCGGCCACCTGCTGCCAAACTGCCCCATCACATCGCCCGGAGCCTATGGACTGCAGCTGGACATCAGCGGAGAGGTATTGTACCCGCCGCATCCCTTGGCGAGTCGAATCGGGAGTGGTGTTGCTAAATGGGCGCGCCGTGGTGGCTTTGTTTGATTCCGGCAGCAACATTACCATTGTTGCTCGCCGTTTGTCTTACCGCAACAGTGGTTAAAGCAGCATTTGTTGGTTACCTGTGTACATGGGGGGACTAGGTCATATCGTTCCGCTCACTGCTATCTTACCTGGAAGGGGAACCAATCAAATGGCGGTCGCTGTGTTACCTGACCCCCTTCCCAGTGATCCTGGGACAAGACTGGTCTAAAAGAATCAGCGGTAAGCCATTAGCGCTCCGGGGCCTCGTTGGATCTTGTCATGAGGGGAAAAGGCACCCTCCCGGCCTCCACGCCGTGCACAAGGGCAGGCCCTATGGGCTGGTGTCTCGGGGACCTTTCGTGGCTACGGACCTTGACCGGAAGATTCCGCGGAGAAGGGACTAGCCAGGGAACTCTTCCCGGGCCCAGGCCCCAAGACCCTCTCGGCCTGGACCATCAATTTCGGTCCACGCCGGCCTCCTTTAAGAGGGAGCAGTGGAATGATGACTCCCTGCGCTTTGCCGGAGCGATTGTTCTGCCTAACAGCTCGACAGCGGACGGATCCACACCGCGGGAACCCTTCTTTGTCCTTGAAATGATCTGTTGTACCGGTGGCTACCCATGAGGCGAGGTCGAAGTTGTTGCTAATTCCGTACCTTCCGGCGGAGATATGCGAGTTGGCACATGCTCACCTCCTAGGCCCACCTCGGGGCGAAAAACACTGGAGAGGATTAAGCTCCGCTTTTACTGGCCTGGGATCAATGAGGAGGTCCGGCGGTTCTGTCAATCCTGTCGGTGCCAGACCCGCCAGATTCCTAGGAGGGACCGTGCTCCTCTAGTCCCTATTCCCCTCGTGGACATCCCCTTTGAAAGGATAGGGGTCGATTTGGTGGGACCCTGGAGCCCTCAACCCGTGGCCACAAGTATATCCTAGTCATGGTGGACTATGCCACCCGGTACCCAGAGCGGTTCCCCTGCGCTCGCTAATACTAAAAGCATCGCGGGGAACTGGTTAACTTGTTTTCACGCGTGGGCATACCCAAGGAGGTCCTCACGGACCAGAGTGCGCCCTTCACTTGGATACGTTCAAGGAGGTGGCCAAATTACTGCAGATAAAGCACCTGAAAGCGTCAGTCTATCACCCGCAAACTGGCGGGTTGGTGAGCGATTTAATCAGGCGCTTAAGCAGATGCTCCGCAAGGTAGTCAGCGCGGGCGGCAGGAACTGGGACCAGCTCCTCCCGCTCGTGCTTTTGCCTACGGGAGGTACCCCAGGCCTCTACGGGCTTCTCCCCTTTTGAATTACTATACGGGCGACAACCCGGGGAATCCTCGACATCCTAAAGAAGGCTGGGAGGCGAGGCTCTTCCCTCCTCTAATATTTTGATGCGTGCGCAACTGCGCGACCGACTCACAAAGATCAGGCCCCTCCTAAAGAGCCGCGACTGCGTGCGCAAGCAGCGCAGGCCGGTGTTACAACCGCAACTCCGTCCTCAGGGAGTTCGCCCGGGGACCGAGTTATGGTGCTCGTCCGACCTCCCACTTTCGAAGCTGCTCGCTCACTGGCAAGGGCCTTACGAGGTTAAGGAGAGAAAGGACTCGTCGACTATTTGGTAAAACAGCCCAACGTCGACCGGTGAGAGGATCTATCATGTCAACCTGTTAAAGCCCTGGAGATAGAGAGGAGCTTCCCAGCTCCGTAGGTCACTCTCCCTTTTAGCAAGCACAACTGCCCTTAACCTCGGTGAAGAGCTGACCCCAAGCAGCGGCAGGAGTTAGCCCAAACACTCCGAGCCATCCCGAGGTAGTGGCGAGTCACCCGGCGGACGCGCTGATTGAGCCGCGATATAGTCACGGGCCGGGGTAATCGTCCGGGAGAGGCCCTACCGACTCCGGAGGCAAAGCAGCGCAGAGGTCGAACTGGAGGTGAAGCGTATGTTGGACATGGACATAATTGAAGAGAGCCATAGTCCCTGGTCCAGCCCTATTGTCCTCGTCTCCAAGCCAGGCGGCTCCTGGAGGTTCTGTAATGACTTTAGGCGTCTGAATCAGATCTCCAAGTTCGATGCCTACCCCATGCCCGCATTGGCGACCTCCTTGGCGGCTGGAGTGCGGCTCGATATCTGACTACCCTTGACATGACAAAGGGTATTGGCAAATTCCTTTAGCGGCATCCGCAAAGGAGAAAGCGGCCTTTAGCACCCCTAGCGGGCACTGGCAGTACAAGGTCCTCCCATTTGGGCTGCACGGGCCCGGCGACCTTCAGCGTCTGGTAGATAGAGTGCTGAAGCCCACCAGTCCTATAGTGCCGCCTACCTGGATGGCGTTGTCATCTATTCCGGCACCTGGGAGGAGCATCTACTGCAGGTCGCAGCTGTCCTCCGAACACTGGCTAAAGCCGGCCTCCGCATAAACCCCGGAAGTGTTTTTGGATTAAAGGAGGCCAAATATTTAGGCTACCTCGTGGGACAAGGACAGGTGCGGCCACAGAGCTCCAAAGTGAAAGACATCTTAGAATGGCCCCGTCCGAGTACCAAGAAACAGGTGCAGGCTTTCTTGGGGCTTGCGGTTACTACCGCCGGTTTGTTCCCGTTTCTCGAAGAGCAGCACCCTTGACTGACCTGACAAAAGGCTCCCCTATACGTGGTGTGGACCGACAAAGCAGAACAGCGTTCAGTGACCTAAAGAAGGCCCTAGCGTCGGCACCTGTGTTACGGACGCCCGATTTTGGGCTCCGTTTATTCTCCAGACCGGCGCGGACACAGGCCTGGGTGCCGTGCTGAGCCAAAGCGTCGATGGTGTCGAGCACCCTGTGATGTACCTTAGCGGAAACTGATGGACGGGACCGTGCAGCGGCAGTGGAGAGGGAGGCCTTGGCCATTAAGTGGGCAGTGACCCACCTCCGTACTACCTGCTGGGTGCGAGTTCGCTCTGGTGACTGATCACGCTGCACTTCAGTGGATGTCCCTGCACAAAGAGTCGAATCCGCGGGTCACCAGGTGGTTCCTGGACTTACAGCCGTATAAGTTCACTGTCACTTATCGGCGGGGCACCCTTCAGGCCAATGCCGATGCCCTCTCTCGTATTCACGACCTCTCGGTTAGGTCCGCCCGACCTGGCGGTCCTGGGCTAAGGGGGATCGTGTCACGCACGCGCGAGTAGGAGGCCGCGGATTGATTCGACAGCACCTGGGAAACCACTCGCCGCCAGGGAATGGTGGGGTATTAACTTTCTCCCTCTGCTTCCTCATAGGAAAAAAGACCGTCCTGCACCATAGGCATGGATGACCGCAGTGCGATACTTCCGCCCTTCCTCCGCCATCTTGCCCTGGCGTCATCCTTCCCATCCTCCCTTCGGTCCTTCCGACATTCCTCCACTTCCGGCTCCTCCCCAATAAAATGGCGCGGCGCCAGGAGTCGGCGTCGCGATATGAACTGTTTGTTTATGATTTTGACCTGTTTTTTTGTTCAACTGTACAATATCACGGGGCCGGAAAACCCCAACCCTTGCTACTGTCTCTCTCGGTCCTTTACAATAGATATAGATATATAGATTATATAGATAGATAGATATATACTGTGGAAAACGTACCCCCAAACACAGACAGACCAACACCAGGATGTCCAAAACAAACTCCTTTATTTTTATTTTGAGCACCACAATGCCTTCTCTCACCAACTCTCTTCCTTTCTTTCTCTTTCTCTTCTTCTTCTTCTTTTTCTCTTTCTCTTTGACCTCCTTCCTCCTCCTCACAAGCTTTGTCTCCTTCCTCCCAACTCTGGCTCATCCACTGGAAGGAGGCGGATCCTTTTATTATGACCCGGATGAGCCCCAGGTGCTCCCCTTGACGTCACTTCCTGGTGTGGCGGAAGTGTCAGGAAAGCACCTGGAAACCCTCCAGGAACGCCCTTGCCTGTATCTGTTCAACCTGGCTTGGGGCAGCTCTCCATGGCCTCGGAGAGAGCTCTCTTACCACCCGCAAGCTCTCGTACACTCTTTTCCACCTGTCGGGAGACCCCTCCGTTTTTCTCCGGGGCCTCCTGTCACTCTGGAGTGCTGCAACAGCTTGGATCCCCTTATGAATTAAAGAGGGACTCCGTGCTGATTGCACACCTCTCGACCGGGTTACGAGCACCACAGCTTCTTGGCGCGGGGCGGTCAGGGTGCCGACACATACAAGCCGGCACCGCCCCCCTGTCTCCGCTTGTACTGCGGTCTCAGTACTCATCCCCCGATCTACTGTCGGAACCCCTGCTACTTGGATCCCTTCCATTACATCCGGGTTCTTTTCGCTAGGGATTCCATAATCATGTTCGGTACCGGTGTCACTTACCTCTACCGAAGCATCGGACTGGCTGGAGAATCCCACGTCGCTCTGCGTTAACCTCCCCAGTACGGCTTTCAGGGGCGAGTCCGCAGTCTCCTCCAGCGTCTTGATCACACCCGTCAAGTTCCGCAATACCTGTAAGAGAGGCTATACAGGACGAAAGACTTTCTCTAACTACTGTACAGCCAACAACAAGTCACTTAAGCCAGCCATGGAGCTCCTGTGCATGCTTCCCTTGGGTCTTCGAGCGTCCCAGCATTGACGTTCGTTGGTCCCGCCTTCTTGCATTCATCGGTGGGTACACAACACACACCGTCCAATCCCGTACTTGTTTTGGGGAGGAACTTCCGGTCTGTCAATGCTCCCTCCACCCTATGAGCGGACGCCTTCGGGGAAGAGTCTTCCGGGCAGCTTCTGCCGCCGCAGCCATTCTGCAGTCGACAGCGGCTCCTCTTCGTCTCCCGTCGCCGTTTCCTTGTCACTCCAGCGGTCGGCGTGCTTCGGCCACAGACGCGGATTCGGGCAGTCCCCTACCAAAAAACAAGACCAGGGGACGCGGGGTAAGTCCGCCAAGCGAATCACCATTGACGCGCGAGACTTGCCTCCCGAATCCCGTCTTCTTGAATACGCTGCCGCTGGGCGGCCTCTTCCGCCGCCCCTTGCATCCGCAACGGCGACGACAGGTAGAGCCGACGCTATCTTCAGGGCGCGTTTGCCCTTCTTCTTCCCCATAATACCAGATGTCCGTTAGGCGAGGTCCTCTGTGAGCATTTCCAGAGGCGTTGGCGCAGGCTTGCATGTCGCGATGGAAGTGCACGTTCGTCTGCTGTGCGGGGTTGCCTCCACAAACTATTTTTGAAAACGGGGTCCCCCCCCTTTTAGCCGGAGGTAGGCCCCACGTTGGGCACCATTGTTGAAAACGTACCCCCAAACACAGACAGACCGACACCAGGATGTCCAAAACACACTCCTTTATTTTTATTTTGAGCACCACAATGCCTTCTCTCACCAACTCTCTTCCTTTGTTCCTGTTTCTCTTCTTCTTCTTCTTTTTCTCTTTCTCTTTGACCTCCTTCCTCCTCCTCATAAGCTTCGTCTCCTTCCTCCCAACTCTGGCTCATCCACTGGAAGGAGGTGGCCCCTTTTATTATGCCCCGGATGAGCCCCAGGTGCTCCCCTTGACGTCACTTCCTGGTGTGGCGCAAGTGTCAGGAAAGCACCTGGAAGCCCTCCAGGTGTCCTCGGAATGCTTGGCAGCACTTCCTGATGTGGCGGAAGTGCTGCCATCAGGCTTCTCTGACTGTCAGGCCCCTGCCGGTGGCCATGTCCTCTCATAAAGGCGTCCCAGCTCCGTCCCTGTGGCCCCCAAATAGCCCCGGGCGGCTGCCCTCTCATGGCCGAGGAGTAACAATGTCCAAGTCAGGGACTATCCGGACATCTGTGACAATACATATAGATAAATATATAGATATAGATAGATAGATATGTGTATGTATATGTGTGTGTATATGTATATATATATATGTTTATATGCGTGTGTGTGTGTATATATATATATATATATATATATATATATATATATATATATATATATATATATACCAACAACACTCATGCCAATGACAAAACAATTACATTGTCAATCATGTTACGTTATTATTTAAGTGTTTCCTTTTCTTTTTCATTACTTCTTTAACACACTACTTTTCCACTGCGAAGCTCGGGTATTTTGCTAGTGTATATATATATGTATATATGTAGATATATATGTGTATTTATATGTAGATATGTACTGTATATATGTATATATGTGTCTGTATGTATATATGTGTGTGTGTGTATATATATATATATATATATATATATATATATATATATATATATATATATATATGTATGTATGTGTGTATTTATATATGTATGTGTATGTTGTCACAAAGTTGAGACATACTCAAAGAAAGGTTTGGGGCAGCCACCCGTATAATCTCGAAACCTGGCTGCAAAGTCGTTCTTTTCATAGAGATACAGCACTGAAGTGCATACGAGTCCAAGACAAGACTGAGGAAAAGGGAAAAGGGCAGGCTTTTAAAGGGGAAGACAGGAAGTGAGGTCATAAGGATCGGGACGCGTGTTCATCACTCATTGGATCAGGCCCGGACGTGATATCAGGGGGGTCAGAGCCGGTAAGGTCTGTTTCCATTGGTTGATGCGGAAGTGATGTCAAGAGAGCCAGGTGGAGTGTCCCAGGGATGGTCTACAGGGAAGTGAGAAAAAGAGTCAGTGCACTCTGCCACATCCCGGCATGCCTCAGAACTGCCTTCACTCAAGCCCTTTAGCTGCCTCCCATGCGCACGTGTGTGACAAGGCCCCCCCTTTGCCCAGACCCGTTGGGTTGGGCGACCCTAACCGAGATGTTGTGAACCCGAGAAAGAGCATCAGCGTTGGTATGGAGAGCACCCGGCGATGAGCGGCGAAAATTTGTACGGCTGTAGGTCAAGAAACCACTGGGTGACCCGTGGATTCGACTCCTTGTGCAGGGCCATCCACTGTAGCGGTGCATGGTCCGTGACAAGGGTGAACTCCCAGCCCAACAGGTAGTACCTAAGCTAAGTAATTGCCCATTTAATCGCCAAAGCCTCCCTTTCCACCACTGCATACCTGGTCTTCGATGTTAATGTTGATTTATTTTGTTTTATAATTGTGTCTTTCATTTTTCTATTCTTTAATATGTAAAGCACTTTGAGCTACTGTTTGTATAAAAATGTGCTATATAAATAAATGTTGTTGTTGTTGTTGTTGTTGTTCTCCCAGTCTAACAGTTTCCGGCTTAGGATCATGACGGGGTGTTCCACACCATCGACACTTTGGCTCAGCACAGCGCCCAGGCCTGTGTCCGAAGCGTCCGTCTGGAGGATGAAAGGCAAAGAAAAGTTAGGTGCCATCAAAATAGGTGCAGACGTAAGGGCCTGTTTTAAGTCACCAAATGCAGCATCTGTCTTCTCAGTCCATACCGCAATGTTCGGGGCCCTCTTCTTTGTTAAATCAGTCAAGGGCCTCTCTCTCCAGAAGGGGTACAAACCGGCAGTAGTACCCGGCTAAACCGAGAAAGGCTTGGACCTTGGTTCGCGGACGGGGCCATTTCAAAATGGCATCAACTTTGGAGCACTGTGGCCTTACGGTACCCCGACCCACCAGGTAGCCTAAATATTTGGCCTCGCTTAACCCAAAGAAGCAATTCTTGAGATTAATCTGGAGCCCGGCCTTACCAAGTGTTCGCAATACCGCTCGGACATACTGTAGGTGTTCCCTCCATGTGCTGGAATAGATGACCACGTCATCCAGGTAGGCAGCACTGTATGAGTTATGAGGCTGGAGCACTTTGTCCACCAGGCGCTGGAAAGTTGCTGGAGCCCCGTGTAACCCAAATGGAAGGACCGCGATACTGCCAGTGTCCGCTAGGGGTACTAAACGCGTTTTTTTCCTTCGTGGAGTCCGTTAAAGGAACCTGTCAGTACCCTTTTGTCATGTCAAGTGTGGTCCAAGCCTCTCGAGGAGGTCGTCCACTCGTGGCATTGGATAAGCATCGAATTGGGTGACTTGATTAAGCCGACGGAAGTCGTTGCAAAACCTCCAACTCCCATCAGGCTTACCAACAAGCACAATTGGGCTGGACCAGGGACTATAACTTTCCTCAATTACACCTAGTTCCAGCATGCGCTTGATCTCAAGCTCCACTTTAGCCCCTTTTGCCTCGGGACGACGATACGGGCGTTCTCGGACAATAACCCCGGGCTCTGTCACAATGTTGTGCTCAACCAGAGAGGTCCTTCCGGGATTTTCACTGACTACCTCCCGGACAGCCCGGATAACTGTTTCCAACTCCTGCTGTTGTCTGGGACTTAAGTCCGTACCGAAGTTAAGGCGGTGTGTGTGAGCGAAGAGTGAGCGGGGCTGACCGGAGGAGGGATTGGGGTCCTTGTCCTTCCACGGTTTCAGCAAGTTCACATGATAAACCCGCTCCTTTGGCCGATGATTGGGTTGACTCATCAAATAGTCGACCAGCCCCTTCCTCTCCTTAACTTCGTAGGGGCCTTGCCAATGGGCAAGCGACGAACCTCCTCATTGATTCCCAGCCAGTAGGAACGGAGCTTGATCCGCTCCAGAGTTTTCTCGGTGCCCAAGTGGCCACCTAGGAGGTGGGCCTGTGCTAGCTTCATGACCTGCGCTGGAAGGTACGCAGAATTAGCAGCAGCTTTCTCTCCTGCCCATCATGCATTGCTACACGGTAAAGAAGGTCGCTGTCTAATACAAAGTGAGGGCCCTGTGGCATTGACTGATCAGTGCGCTGGCCATTGACAAGGACCACTGCATTTTTTGCAAACTTCAGGGAGTCGTCATTCCATTTATCCCTTCTAAAAGAAGCCAGCGTCTCTTTAAATTGAAACTGCAACAAGGAGAGAGGGTCAGCGTCAACCTCAAGGGTGTGGTTTCCTCCCGTTCTGTCTCGGCTTTGGTGGATGACGTACCAGCACGCGACGGCCCGGGGGTTGCCCGCCACTCAGGGAAGCCGTCGTCTCTCTGCCGGCTGATTACACGGCGTGGAGGCAGCCTGAAATGGCTCATGCCCGTCTATAACGAGGCCCAAAGTAATCCCGGGAGTGGTATGTGTCTCACCGCTTTTAATTTCAAGCCAGTTCCGCCCCAGTATCACCGGGTGTGGAGGATCAGGAAGGATTGCCACGGTTAATTTCCGTACTGATCCCCCGTAACTGATGACACAAGTGGCGGCCCTGTACCAGCGGTTTTCCCCGTGGACACAGGTTATACCGACCTTATACTTCAACCACTGTCGCGGTAGCACAAAACGGCGGGCAACAAAGGAAGTATTGCTGCCGGTGTCCAACAGAGCAGACGTTTTAAACCCGTTAACGACCACCGCGCCTGTGTGTAGTACCGCCAACGGGTTTATACGAGCACACCAACCCCTCCTCCCTTTCCACTTGTATTCCGCCTCATTTCCAAGCGGTTTGCGCCCGCGGCCCCGAGGACGCCGGCACAAGCGCTGGGTTGTATGGGGGCTAGGTGTTGGGACATACCCCGGTTGAGTTTGGCTAAAGGATGGTTCAGCTCCCCCAGATTGTGAGGCCCTCCTTTGTTTCTCTATGAGCTCTGCCATGTTGTTAAAGTCTGTACCCCAGACCGGCTGGGTGAATCCCCGGGGTAGAGTGTCTAGCAGCAGGTAGCAAGCCACCTCCTCTATTATTTGGTAGGGCTTCAGTTCCTGTGGCCATAGCCACTGCACTACCTTTGCCCATAGGGACCATGCTTGTTGAGGGGTCGGCTGCTCTGGGTCGAACCAACAGTTTTTTAGGTTAGTCACCTGCCAGTCTGGGGCACCCCTAGGTGGAAATCGGGGCTCTGGCTTTACAGGGAGGTGGGCACTCTCCTCCGAGAGAGCACAAACAGCACTCTTTGCCTCCCCCCTCCGAAGCAGCCCACGTCTGTGAGCCCCTCCCGAACACTCCCTGGCCTGCCTAGTAGAGCTTGCCAGGAGCAGAGCCTGTACCAGGCCACTCCGAAACCACGGGACACCCTCCCCGCCTGAAAACTCGGCCCCGGTACGCTCCCACCTGGTTGGGTTGCAGGTCCTGTCCCCTTCTCTTCCAGGACTTCTCAATCCTGCCGGCTACGCCAATGTCACAAAGTTGAGACATACTCAAAGAAAGGTTTGGGGCAGCCACCCGTATAATCTCGAAACCTGGCTGCAAAGTCGTTCTTTTCATAGAGATACAGCACTGAAGTGCATACGAGTCCAAGACAAGACTTAAGGAAAAGGGAAAAAGGGCAGGCTTTTAAAGGGGAAGACAGGAAGTGAGGTCATAAGGATCGGGCACGTGTTCATCACTCATTGGATCAGACCCGGACGTGACATCAAGGGGGTCGGAGCCGGTAAGGTCTGTTTCCATTGGTTCGGTCCCGGAAGTGATGTCAAGAGAGCCAGGTGGAGTGTCCCAGGGATGGTCTACAGGGAAGTGAGAAAAAGAGTCAGTGCACTCTGCCACATCCCGGCATGCCTCAGAACTGCCTTCACTCAAGCCCTTTAGCTGCCTCCCATGCACACGTGTGTGACAATGTATATATATGTAGATGTGTATATGTATATATATGTATATATGTGTATATATAGATATGTGGATATGTATATATATGTATATATATATATGTTAATATGTGTGTGTGTGTGTGCATATATGTATGACAGCAACACTCATAACATTGACAAAACAATTACATTTACAATCATGTTACGTTATTTTTAAAATGTTTAATTTCCTTTTTCATAACTTCTTTAAAACACTACTTCTCTGCTGCGAAGCGCGGGTATTTTGCTAGTTATTTAATAAAACACCTATATTTGACCCACATTGGGTTTCCTTGGATTCATTCTGGTTTGGGAGCAGTTTGAGAGCACCCTTCCAGACAACAATAAATAAACTGTTTATTAGAATTAGTCTCCCTTCTTTCAGGCTAAATTATGAATAATATGCTTTAGGTATTTTTACAGTACTGGCTTAAAAAAATCATTATGCATTCATATTTGCATCCATCATTTTGTTAATCATTTTAGAAATCCATACATCTTAGCATATTAAAAATCAACAAATCAAATTTACATTAAATCATCATGATGAGCTTAATGTTAATTAAAATTACAGAATTTAAATAAACAGTTAATGAATGACATTATGTCCAGGATATACTGCCTGTGTTTTTTTTTGTGATGAATAAGAGGTAAATGTTTCTCCAAAGACCTGCATGTGGCTTCATGCTGTAGGAGTAATAATGGTATATCCATAAATATGTAATTTTAAATTCTTGTCATGGTTTTGTTGCCAGCTATCAACCCTTGACAAAATAACTAACTTAATTAATTACAATAATAAAAAGTACAATTTTAATATGTAAACATATACAACAATTTAAAGACCTTTTACATTTTTGTTTCTGTTATCACATGCATAAATTGATTAGTCTTCATCATTTTCTAGCCTGCTTCGTCCTGAACAGGGTCATGGGGGGCTGGAGCTTTTCCCAGCTAGCACAGGGCACAAGACATAGCCAGTGCCCATAGCCAGTCCATCACAGGGAAAACACACACCTGGGCCAGTTTAATGCTGCTGGTCCACCTAACCTACATGCCTTTGGACTATGGTAAGAAAAACATAGAGATATGGGGAGAACATGCAAACTCCACACAATGAGGACCCAAACAAAAACCCTGGTATCCTTATTGTGAGGCACTACAGTGTTTAAATACTTAAAAACATAAAATTATCATTTAAAAAAGTATTTTTAAAGATTTGCATAATTAAAAATAGGACTATAGATGAGTGCAGTAATTAGAAAATCTGTTGTGATAAGGTATGTATTCAGCACTTTAAAGAAATATTACACAACTGTGCTTGATATCTACATTATAAAACCAATTAAAACTTGTCCATCTATTTTGTCTACCTTCTTTAATGGATCAGGGTCACTATGAACAATAAACTTTAAAATTATCACTACTCTAGCTGCAAAAGTACTTTTCAGAGTGTCATATAATTTATTATATAAAGATTCTGTTCAGTTAAATAAAAAAAGCCTGAAGAATTTTGTAAGACTATGAATGAGTCATGTGAATGCTCAAGGCTGTGTTTATGATTTTTTGTGTTCATAAGAAACAAGTCAATTTATTTATTCCTATATAGCACCATTTTTACTAATGCATTCTACTGTTGCATAAATTGGTAAGCTATTCAATAAATATTCAATAATCAGTAAAGAATGTCACTTTATTAAAAAAGTTAAAACTTTCTATTTAAATATAGTACATTGTAGAACATTTTTTAAAACTATGCTGTTATTTCAAAAGATTTAGTACATACCTGGTATTCCACTTGATTTAACTTTATTCATGGAACAAAAGATATATGGTTGCTTAATCCATAACCTATAAAACAACTGCTGTTACTTCATCTTAATACGTCAGGTGCAGTCAGTGCCACTGGGAGCCTGCAGGGGCCAGGCCTATTCATCCAGACATGTTCAACACGAATACCTAAGAGAAAGTTTTTCCTATACGTATATACACAAGAGTGCATGTGCTTCACATAATTAAAATGTATTAAATAAAGATAAATTGAAGAAAACATTTAAAATGTGTCAATGCTGTACAAGTTTGGATAGCACAACTAAAAAGCATGGGAAAAAAGAATGCTAACAAATGCACTTTCGTAATCAAGGAATCATCTCACCTTATCGGTCAGTCATAATTCACATTTGCCAGAATGCCCAGAACTATCATGCCAGTGCCAGTCAGTCACTGCTGGTAAAAGGAACAGGAATTTAATTTAGCAGACACATAACTGAATAAAAGGTTTGTCTGCATGTGAAAATGTAAACATGTTTTGTGGCATGTGACGATGTACCCATTGTATGTATAGCAACATATGTCCAGGTTAATTGCTGCCTGTAAAAATTAATACCTGCAGTCTGTATGGACAGGCGCCACTTTTAGACATTTTTGTGAGGGACTGAACATAATTTTGCTCTATGAATTATACGGTACACAGTTATTTTGTTTTTTATTTGTTTTTAATGTTTTCTTTCCTTTTGTGTTTAGTGTTTCTCTAATGGGATATGTTTTGTTTTGCCATTTTTTTTTTATTTTTTACAGCAAATATTTCAGTGGTAAAATCATAAATTGGGCCTATACATCATAACTGAAATAAATTTTATATGTGTACTATATAAGTAATCAAGGAACTATTACCAATGGTTTTGCGGTCAGCTTACCATGATGGAAATTGGGTTCATTTCTCTAGGTACTCAGATGGCAGATAATGGCCACCAATTGTGACATTTGGGACCTAGTTAAGGAAGTGCACTGCAAAAATGCAAATGCAAAACTAGACAAAAACCTTAACTCTTTCTGGGCAGATGTGGACTTTTTCAAAAGTAGTGTTGGCGGTGGTTATAAATTGTAAATTGTGATAAAACCTGCCGCTATGTTTTAGTTGGACTAAGTTTGCTTTGCAATGCAGTTAGCTTCATTGGTTTGACCAAGATTCCCTGCACTTGTGTGAGTAGTGCAGAGCAAACAATGGCAAAAATGGCATTGACATCTGCCGAGAGATTGACGTGAATGTGTAAAGTGAACTCCTCAGTAGATGACGTTATGCATATTATCACTAAATTGGACTCTGACTTGTTGGACTCTAATTTTGACAGATGTGATCAAAGACAAATGTAATGTACCAGCAACAGCTGATCAGTCCCAGCAGGTTTGTGTAGCTGACATACCTACAGCAACATAAAACCAGATTGCAACACATTGCGACTATGACCACCACTGCGGCCCTCTCCCCGCCACCTGGTTAACTGGTGACCACAACAGGCAGCAATAGACATTTTATGTTGATTTCTGTGTGAAACCATTGCTTTGTGTGCTTTTCAGAAAACTGTGTTTTTTTGGAAAAAATACTCAATCCTTAAAGAATTAAATGGGAGTTGTTTTGCTTGTATTCAGCAAACAAAATTGCCAAATACACATTTTTGGATAAGTCAACGATTTTTACAATAAGGAAAACAAGATTTTATATCATGATTTAAATACTTTTCACTTGACTTAGATTTCATTTTTTGCAGTGTGGGATTAGGATGATGAGCTTTGTAAATCTATCAGACCACACAGTCTTAAGATGGCCCAAGGATGTTCCGTTAACATTGCTGACCTTAGAAGTTATTCTTGGTTGAAATTTAACAATTCCCCCTGTCAGACCCTGTGTATGTCCAGGTGAACTGGAGAATAGGCTTGATAGAAGTAGTGCAGCTAGACAGACTCAAGACACCTAACCGATAAACAAGAATTAGAACCCTTGTTTAGGTGGGCACAATGGATGCCGAATGATGTGTTCTGTTCTTCCCTTTTTTCTTGGTAGTTTGTATTAAATCTTTTTGATCATCTCTGCATTATTTTCAAATGAATGCACTATCTACTGTGATATATTTTGAAATATTCTTCTTCTGTTCTGGGTTAAGGTAATATACATAATTATTTCCTTCCATCTCTTCATAACAAATTAAAAAAAAACTTTCGGTAACACTTTAGTTAAGGTACTGAAAATCCACATGTATTGTTCATTGACTCTTATGTAACAAGACCTTAAAACGGCTTCTTTTGGTTTTCATAACACATAAAACATCAGTAAATTGGTTACTCATCTCTGCGCAGTTTGGCATATTGATGTGATGGTAAAATTACTTGTTAATATAAAGATTTTGCAGGTTTTATACTAAATATACAATACCAAGACAAATGTGCCTCAGTTAAGCCACCTCAGACCACTCCAAAGTGAAGTTTTGTTAGTAGGTCACATTGCTGAGATGAATAAACACTTTACAGATGCTTTGTAAGAGTTATGAAGACCCAAAGAAGTGCTTGTTAAGGTCTTGTTGCATAGTAGTAAATGAGTAATAGATGCATTTTTGTAGTACTTAACACTAGAATTACCAAAGCCTACGAAAAAACTTGTAGATCCGCCCCTTAAATAAACTTCTTAAATCCGTTCACACCTCTCCGTCACACCTCATCTAAATGTGCTGATAAAGACAAGCTGCAAGCAGCTGGCTATTCCATCCCCCCACTGACTTAGAACGTACACAAACTTCTCCCAGCTCATGCCTTGATAGATTATCTAGGAGTGAAGTGGAGTTTTAGAGTGGAAATAATGTTACAAAATGTAGGCATAAAGTATAAAATGTGTGAAGCCTGAAGTCCAAACATCAAATAAACACATTCACAAAAGGTTCAAGAACAATACAGCAGCTTCCGTGGCGTACTGTTAAGATTTGCTGACTCAAAGACCCGAGTTCGATTACCCGCTAGGGAGAAAATGTAATTTTTTTTCTTTTTAACCTTAGCCACTCTGCCTGCCTGCCTGAACTCCTGTCTATCTAAATAGTAATAACAGTAATGTTATTATTATATAGCAACTTCCTGTCTGCCTATCATATAGTACCTTTCCTTCCATCTATCTATATATCTATCCCCTTAGCTGTTTTTTTTATAAATCTATTATACAGTACCTATGGGGTGCCAAACAGGCAATGACAATGATTTTCAGAATATATAAAGTCATTCCTGAATATATAAAGTCAGAGTTAGAATATATAAAGTCATTACTGGATATATAAGGTTAGCGTCAGAATATAAAAAGTCATTCCTGAATATATAAAGTCAGCATCGGAATATATAAAGTCATTACCGAATATATAAAGTCAGCGTTGGAATATATAAAGTCATTCCTGAATATATAAAGTCATCCATTTTCCAACCCACTGAATCCGAACACAGGGTCACGGGGGTCTGCAGGAGCCAATCCCAGGGCACAAGGCAGGAACCAATCCTGGGCAGGGTGCCAACCCACCACAGGACACACACAAACACACCAAGCACACACTAGGGCCAATTTAGAATCGCCAATCCACCTAACTGGCATGTCTTTGGACTGTGGGAGGAAACCGGAGCACCTGGAGGAAACTCACGCAGACACGGGGAGAACATGCAAACTCCACGCAGGGAAGACCCGGGAAGCGAACCCAAGGTCCCCTAACTGCGAGGCAGCAGCGCTACCACTGCACCAGCGTGCCGCCCTATATAAAGTCAGAGTTAGGATATATAAAGTCATTACCAAATATATAAAGTCAAGGTCGGAACATATAATCTCATTTCTGAATATATAAATTTAAAGTCAGATTATATTGATATTGATTGAAACGATTCAGGCACATTTTTAGTAAACTCAATGAGTTCCTAATACAACGTAATGAACTAAGTTAACAAAAACATCTTCAGAAAAATATTAAAAGAAAAACCCACTGTTCAGTTAATTCATTCAAAATGATGTATGTGCCTGGCATATACTATATTTATTTATTCTTTTCGTATGGGTGCATTTTTGGACGAACCTCACAATCCGATCGATTCTGAGTGGCTTCTGTCGAAGTTTACCTTTCACTAGTACAAGAGAAATGACAAGCACGGAAATTTTTTATATTCAGGAATATTTTTATATATTCCAACGCTGACTTTATATATTCAAAAATGAGTTTATATATTCCAACACTGACTTTATATAATCAGGCTTTGACATTATATATAATGATATAAATGATTTTATATAGAGATACAAACAGGCAGAGAAGTCACTAGACTTCTCATTCTAAACAGGGAAGGCACATGTACTGAAAGAAAAAAAAGATCAAAATGTGCATTGTTCCTGCTGCACTGAATAAGCTCACCTGCTCTAACACCTCATCCCCAAGGACCCCCTAACCCCCAATCTGACTCTAAGTAACAGACGCAACCCAAGTGTAATCGAGAGTCCTTGGTTTGAGCCCCACTCACTCCTATATTTGCCGTTTTCAGTAGTAAGCTGCTCTTTTTGTTAATATTATACAGTACACACATACACTTAGTTTGCATCTGTACTTGCGCTGTTCTTAGAGTCAGATCGGGGGGAAGGGGTACATGTGTGTTGTGCAGCAGGATCAATGCACATGTTGATCTTTTTTTTCTTTTCAGCACATGTGCCTTCTCTGTTTATTTATATATCTAGTAACTTCTCTGTCTGTCTGTCTGTCTGTCTTTCTATTACGCAGTGCTCTGTCTCTCTGTGTGTTATAGATCTTAAAAATAACAGTTATAAGGACACTTGTTCATGTTAATTGCAATCTCAATTGTTAAAAAATATTTTAAAAGGAGCATCCCACATGAAAATATAATGATCTCATTAACCGACAGTGCATACCAATTTAGAAATTTAATGTCCATTAGAGGTTAAAAAGAAAAAAAATAACACTTTTCCCCAACCGGGAATTAAACTCAGGTCTCTGAGGCACAGCAAACCTACTGCGTTCTGAGTCAGCAAATCTTAACAGTACACCACAGAAGCTGTTATATTATTCTCGAACATTTTGTGAAAGTGTTTATTTGACGTTTGGACTTAATGCTTCACACATTGTATAGTTTATGCCTACATTTTCTAACATTTATTACTAAAATATGAAAAAGTTTCTGTTTTAACAATGTGTTTACACAGATTACTGTAGAAATGGAACACACATGAAATGCAAATTATTTCCACTCTAAAACTCCACTTCACTCCCAGATAATCAAGTCATGAGCTGGGAGAAATTCACGTACGTTCTAATTCGGTAGGGGATGGAATTGCCGGCTGCTTGCAGCTTGTCTTTATCGGCACATTTACAGGACAAAGGATGCTGGCGGAGTGGTGTGAACGGATTTAAGGTGGGCCGGATCTACGAGTTTTTTCGTAGACTGGTAATTCTAGTGTTAAAGTATGACCTACATTTTAATGTATAATGTACAGTTGACAATTAACATAAGACATACGGACAATGTGCAAACTCCACACTGACAGTGACTGGGGATTGATTTTAACTTAAGACTTTGGAGGTGTGTCAAAAACATTGTGCCACCATCCCATCAATTATTAATTTAGAAAAACTTTTTCAAATCCAGTTAATCACAAGGCCCACTTTTCTATACATGCAGGTATGCTGGGAGAAAAAATTACTAAAACAAGATATCAGCAAAAACAAAAAAAAAAGTTTCTAAATTCATATATGGAAGAAAAAGTATTTTATAATTATGTACCCCTGGCTTCATTTATCTGTGGTACATATTGTTGTTATATTTTTTTAAACTACAGGAAAATGACCTTCGTGTGGAAATAAAAGCTTGGAGGAGACAGAAGAAAAGAAATTATGTAAAGGACAGTGACAAGAATTTGATTTTGTTTGATCATTTAGCCGTCCACTGGAAAGAGGTGAATATGAGGCCTTCTTTGATTTATAACCTCATTGAACCAGAGCTGACATGGTTACTGCTGAGGAATAATACATAAGCAAAATAATTATCTGTGTGTGACTAAAATAATAATTAGGATCTGATGTGAATATTATCAGTGACTTACAATAAAATACTTGCAGTGTCAATATTTGTATAAGTGGATGACTTTTTGGTATTGTTAATTGAGTTTTTGTGTTCTCACTTGCAGACCTTTACATGTTATTTAAAGAATTCCAATAGGCTTTAGAGATAAGCTAAAAATGGCCAAAAGAAGATGACATCAGGTGTCAAACTGGCCAACACACAGTTAGATGAAGGAGATCCTTTAATATTAGCAGACTATAAGCAATACAATAGTAGATTATCTTACTGTTACAGGTTGAGATTTTCAGCATGGGTTTACAATATGAGCACCCTTAACCTCTTTATCCTTTACCCTATATATAGTTAGGATAACTTCTTTCATGTGTCACATTGCTCATACACGGCTTTGTCAAGAATATGGCCAAAAGTCCACTTCCAGTGATACAACCACTAAAGAGGCAAAGAAAACAGAACATTCTAACAGCAGCCTGTCTGAGATGAAGTGGGGGTAAGGACCCACCTTCTGTGAATACAAAAGTCTGAAATTCCTCCTGGCTAATTTTCTCAGTTTATCTGTAGTTATACATTCCACTAAAAGTCAAAGATGGGACAGATTCGTTCAGCAAGTGGAAGTGAAGATAGGGTAGAGAGCGATGGAGGGAATCACATTGACATAGATGATCCAATTACTAATGACATATTAGCAGTATACTTCTTTTTTTTTCAATATCTTACCCAATACACTTGCAATATAGTAAGTCTTGACTGGCACCACAATCCTTGATTGCTGTTTCTCACAGTTCTATAAAGTCACATGGTACTCCCCAACTCTAAACAGGATAAGACTTGTTTTGTCTATACAGTTAGGTCCATAAATATTTGGACAGATGCACCTGCCCATGAAATATCCTTTGAGTCAACTGTCCAATTACTTTAAAGCCCCTGAAATAAAGGGATTATGTTTAAAAAATGCTTTAATTGCATCACATTTTTATGCAATCTTTTTGTTCAACCCACTGAATTAAAGCTAAAGGACTGCACTTCAACTGCATCTGAGTTGTTTCATTTAAAATTCATTGTTGTAATGTACAGAACCAAAATTAGAAAAAAGTTGTCTTTGCCCAAATATTTATGGACCTAACTGTACATGCAGCTGTTCTATTTTTCAGGTCTTCTACTACATTCAATGCACACAACAATAGGGAGCATGCCTGAAGACAAAACTTACTCCTCCCGAGAATAGGCATAGCTTTATGAATGTATAGTATTGACTGCAGATTTTATGTACACTAGTCCCTCCTCGATTGCCGGGGTTGCGTTCCAGAACACCCACGATAGGTGAAAATCCGCAAAGTAGAAACCATATGTTTGTATGATTATTTTTATATATTTTAAGCCCTTAGAAACTCTCCCACACTGTTTATAAATATTCTCAGCACAGTTATACAGGAAACCCTTGTTTATTGTGGTTAATCCGCTCCAGACAGATAAATGAATTTCCACGAAGTAGGATTCTTTATTTATAAATCTAATATTTTCGCAGTTAGAGCATTGAAAACCTGTTTACGACCTAAATATGTTTTTTAACATTATTAGAGCCCTCTAGACATGAAATAACACCCTTTAGTCAAAAGTTTAAACTGTGCTCCATGACAAGACAGAGATGACAGTTCTTTCTTACAATTAAAAGAATGCAAACATATCTTTCTCTTCAAAGGACTGTGCGCGTCAGGAGCAGAGAATGTCAGAGAGAGAGAGAAAAGTAAACAAGCAAAAATCAATAGGGCTGTTGGGCTTTTATGTATGCGAAGCACCTCCATAAAGCGGCCACAATGAAGGGATCAATGTGAAGGTAGTCTTTCAGGAGCAGAGAATGTCAGAGAGAGTGAGAGAGACAGAGAAAAGCAAACAATCAAAAATCAATACGGCTGTTTGGACTTTTAAGTATGCAAAGCTTCGAGTGGGAAGCATATCGTATATCATGGAGGAGTTTTATTTAATACGTAATACGTGCTCTGATTGGGTAGGTTCTCAGCCATCGGCCAATAGCGTCCCTTGTGTGAAATCAACCGGGCAAACAAACTGAGGAAGCATGTACCGTAAATTTAAAAACCTATTGTTCGCAGAAATCTGCGAACCAGCAAAAAATCTGTGATATATATTTAGATATGCTTACATTTAAAATCCACGATGGAGTGAAGCCGCAAAAGTCGAAGCGCGATATAGCGAGGGATCACTGTATTAGCAAAACAGAGCAAATTCCCAGAAGGGTGACAGGTCTTGGAAAGATTTTCTCACAGTGTATGATAATATAATAATATATCCTATTGTGCTAATGAAATTGGTAAATGTGTGATTACTTCATGGTGATTTTTTGTTAAAATAAATTTTATATATTTATCTATCAGATGGGTAACATGGCAGTTCAGTGATTAGCACTACCTCTTCACAGATCCGGGGTTCTGGTTTCAAACTTCCTGTCCAGATTCTCCCTATAATAGAATTGTAAGAAAGAATGTAAGTTATTGTACCTATCCAGAGGGACTCCAATAAATGCAGGAAATGGAAAGATGAATTTTAACTTGGTTAATTATCAATTGTGCTTTTGGTAATACTGGTAATTGATTAAATATTTCGGTAAGGCACCTATTTTATTTACTTTACCTTTACAAGCACAAGGTTTATAGAAATGTGATAACTGCATATATATGTTGACATATAAAACAGGACAAGGCAGACTAGACAAACTAATACAACATAGAGAGGCTGGCTGTTTACTTCTAATTTATCTTGGCACAGATAAATATTCTTACAATACCAAGTCTTTAACACTAGAATTCCTGAAATCTACAAAAAAGCTTGCAATCCTGGCCCACCTAAAATCCCTTCACACCTCTCCATCAGTGTCTTTTGTTTTGTAAATGTGTCAATCAGCACAAGCAGCAAGCAGCCATCCACCTTCTTGACAAAGCTCAGCTCGGGCAAAAGGTTCTCCCAGCTGAAGCCAAAGTTCCTTATCTGCTTGTGAGGTGAGGTGCCTGGAGTTGTATAGGGTAAATAATACAGTATATCATTATTTGAAATACATGTATTTCATGTGTGGCCTGTGTCTACAAAGATCTGGGTAAGTGTAGGATGAAAGGAAATGCGAGAAATGCAAGAAATGCTGAACATATACTTAAAGCAGGAACTTTTTTCATGTTACATTGATAATGATATGAAGTGTATAATGTGTGAAGACCTCAGTCCAAATATCAAATAACACATTGATTTACATGTGGCTGTCAATGAGTTAAAACCTCAACCTCAAATATCAATGGACAGGGAGTATACACATATTCTTAAATGGTGCAGGGGTAAGAATTGCTGCCTTATAACCCCCAGGTTCGAGAGCAGATGTTCTGTGTTTTGAGTAGTGAACTGCTATTATTACTATTATATTAACTGATGTTATTGCTATTATACTCTAAATAGACTAAAGTCTTCACACATTATATGGGACAGCAGGCTGCTTGCTGCTTGTGCTGATTCACTCATTTACAAAACAAAAGATGCTGATGGAGAGGTGTAAAGGAATTTAAGGTGGGCCAGGATTACGTGTTTTTTTGTGGGCTTCAGGAATTCTAGTGTTAAAGGTGATGTCTGATGTTGTGTGGAGTTGTTGCTTTGTTGATACTCCAGGTTCAAGTGGAGGATTCTTCTTGTGTTGGAGTGCAGTTTCTCTTTAACAGGATCCCTGTTTGTGGTGTTCTGTGATGCTGCTTTCCCAGCTTGTTTCCTGCTGTTTGTGTCTTCTGCAACTTCATAGCAAAAATCATTACTCTTTCAGGCACCAGGCTTTAGATGCTGAAGCTTCCATCTTGAAGTGATGGCTGCTTCTCAGCCTTCAGACTGGATCACTGTTTAGCTTGATAAACTGGATCTCAACTTTCTGGACAACAAAGAGACAATCATTATCAATTTCAGTTCTCCAAAGAGAGAAAGAGTGACATGTTATAATTTAGTTTCAGAGAGAGAGGCAGTTTCAGAAATTTTCAGTCTTTTTTGGATTTTTTTGAAGCTGTGCTGAGGAGTGCCCTTTGAGGTTTTCTTAGAAATCACTTGACAGCCAACTGAGAAAGCCAGAGAGAGCCGAGATACTCCCCTTGGAATGGGTGTAAACAGTTAATGAAGAATGGTGGAGCCTCTCATGATTGGGTTAAAGTCACAAAATCAGCGTCTCTTCATAGGCGACTTCTTCTGTCTATCAGAGTTTTCATTCACTGATTTACAGCTCTTTGTTCTTGCTTTAATTCATTTCATGCCATCTAGCTGAAAAAGTCTTCAAAGAGGCCTGTGGAGAGATGTCAGTGTAACTCTGATATGAACCTTTTTTATCAGAATAAGTACAGGGAAATCCTGCTACAAGTTGGAGTTCAGTCACTTTGTTTGGAATGTAAGTGGGGCAGCAGAATGTCTGTTAAATCTACTACCTTAACAGACCTGGGGCCTCATGTATAAACGGTGCGTACGCACAGAAATGTTGCGTAAGAACTTTTCCACGTTCAAATCGTGATGTATAAAACCTACACTTGGCGTAAAGCCACGCACTTTTCCACGGTACCTCATGCCTTGTCGTACGCAAGTTCTCCACTCGGTTTTGCAGACTGGCGGCACCCAGCGTCAAAGCAATGGTGCTGTTCTTGTGTGACTACTCATTATTTTCATGACGCGGCTTTATAAATACACAGAAACTAACCGCATATTATTTATTAGTGTAATGCATCTGATTGTAATTAACTCGTAACAATATAATGGTCCAGGGAACAGCCATAGTATTCCAAATACCATAACTGCTTTAGCGTTGTTACTCTCACTGCACCTTCCTCTTCTTCTTCTTCTTCTTCTTCTTTCAGCTCCTCCCGTTAGGAGTTGCCACAGCGGATCATCTTTTTCCATATTACTCTCACTGCACGACTCAGAGTATTTATATTACTGTATCTGAGTGTGAATCACAGCAGCAGCTGATCGGAAAGAAATTATTGGTATACAGTTTAATGGACCGCTGTCTCAGCCACTGCAACACGTTTTAAAGCATTTCCTGTACGGACCTCGCGGTTCAGAAACAGTTTAATCCCAAGAACTTTAAATGCACTTAATCTACAATCACCCCACTGTAAACTTGCACTATAGTTATAATATCGCACAACCTGAGCCACTTTATAAAGCGTGTATTTACATATTGATGACGATATCATTTTTAAGGTGAAATGCAGCAAAATATGTTTGTTAAATTATACACATAAAACTTTAGCTTCATTTAAATAACCTATATTCTTCACTGGGAGTGTCGTGAAGGATAGAATAATTAAACATGTACTACGAAGATATTTCAATGTTCTTTAAACGTTTTGAAGAATCAGCGCTAAGCTTACAGATGGCTTAACGTCTAATACAGAGCTGATTGTATGGCGTCGGTTACTTGGGAAAGAAAAGCACTGACTGCAGTGACGGCTACGCCAATATATATTGAATATAAAACAGAAAGAGAAAATAACAACACAGCTAAAAACGCAGCGACAAATTTCGGCAAAAGTTAAATGCTTGTGTCATGAGCACGAGGCTGCTGTCTGCAACGGACGTGGCCATCCACCGTGCATAAGCTACCTTACTGACATTGGTGGGCGAAGGACCCACCGATTCTTCCACTGCCCAGTGCCACCACAAGCCCAGAGCCGCCCCTGAGTACTCCTGCAATAAATTGTTTCATCGAAGTGAAACACATGTTTAATAACGTGTTTTATCTCCTATCATCATGAAAATGATATCACGTATACATCTCAGTATTTTAGTTATTCAGAGCGCTGTAATATTACGAATGTAATGGACTCTGTGTCCAGTTGGAGGAAGAGAGCCAGTTTAAGAAGCAAGTAGTGATTCACACACATAGAGCACATACGAGTAGAAGATCAAATACAAAACAAAGCATTTAACGTGCTACTTTAATAACGATGTGATTTGAGAAACTGGTTAATTAAACGATTTTAAGATGAAGTTTATGATGTTCTACTTTAATGACAAAATAAACTACATGATTAAAGTGGAAATGTCGAGATTGAAGTTGACATTTCGTGCTTTTTCCTCACTGTGTGCCTTTTTTCTCTGTACCTTAATAAGCTTTCATATGACACTCAGACAGTGGGCTTACAACTCTTCTTTTCACGGCGACTTTGATATGTGACTTCTTTTTTATTTCCGGCACTGTGCGATTTTGTTAACGTGAGCTTTCAAGTTTCTCCAACACGCTATGTCACTCGATCAACTTCCTTTTGTTGATTATACCACGGTTTATTTGAACAAATAGTATGTTTTCCTTTGCCTCCACTTGGTATTACGAAATTCTTATATTTTCCCGTGCTTTTCCCATTGTCTTTTCACAGAAGGCTGCGCTTAAGGCGATTTATATTGATTTGCATATTCAAATAGGTAATTCTGGGAGGATTTGGGGCGTTACATAATCGCGTGCGGCGTTAGTTTTCTCGCTGCTCGGGATTTATGTAGTGGAAGAGCGTGGAAGTTGGAGATACGCACAGATTCCAGCATCTGGATTTTTCTGTGTGTAAGCACATTTCGGCTTTTGTGCTTACGCCATGTTATAGTTCGAGTTCTACGCACGGCGTTATACATGAGGCCCCTGGTGTGCCACTAAAACCAAGTGCAATAGGCAATGACCACTTTGTCCCAAAGTATGTGGTATTGTTTTTTTTCCACCACACTTCACTTCCTCCTACATGACAAAGATATTCTAAATGGGTTAATTGGAAACTGTAAATTCACCTTGTATGAGTGACTGGGATGGGCATGGCTTTGTCTTGTGATGGTCTGGTCCCTCACCCAGTAGTGATTCCTGTCATGCAACCAAAGGCAGTGGGTTTAATCGAAATGAAACTGAATAAAATAGACTTCAGAGTAACAGAGTTGGATTGAAATGTATGAAATTTTCAGCAATGAAGCAGATAAAGAAAATAAATATAAAATATTATTCAAAATATTTAAATAAAAAAAACATTGCATATGATTTAATCCTTTTGGATGTGAACTTTATCTTTTTATTTGGATAACTTTTGAAAAGCACAAGGTGGCTGTAAGTATCCGTTGAAATATCTTCAAACATCAAACATCAATACGCAGGAAAAGTAAGTAATTCAGATACCAGCTGTCATAAATAAATGCAGTCTGACACTAGCTGATGTGGAAAAAAAGAGGTGAATGCATATAGAGAAAATAAATCAGACATTGTCAGTACAGATTAAGCCATAACAATGCATTCCTATCATTAATAACAAGAATTTTCTCCTGTGATGCGGCTTGTTCTTGAAAACGCCAAAAGAGATCGCAGAGCAAACTGGCATGGAAATGAAACATAGAGAGCACACTTGTAGACATGCCCTTTAAAGGCAAGCCTTAATTAGATCAGCGCTCAAATGATCCCCAGTAAACAGCAAGTGTAACAGAAGAATTTGGTAAGTGTCTTTCTGTTTCCTGTCTTCATCTGTTGAATCAATTTTACTCTTGCCTTTCAGAAAGATTAAATATGTAATCTGTCAGACTCTGAACTATGATTACTTAAGCTATGTGTGCTATAACAGGTCTCTTTGAAACATCTCAAAATTTGCAGTTTGTAAAAATGAAAAATGTACTTACTGCCTGGGAATAAAAACAGTGACCTGTCAAGACTACTGCACTGTCATGACAAGCTGTCAAATGACAGTCATCTGGGTGCCACTGCCCCTTGTCTTATCTGGCAGCTGCCGTCGCTCTGCACTGGCAGATACCCACTTTGATGTCACACCTCTGCTGTCCAGCTATCCCCCATGCTGCCAAAAAGTAGCCATTTTGGCCTGTGGCATTGTTATATTTAGGTGTGCTGCACAGTGCATTGTTAAGACACACTACAAGCACACACAGTCAAATGTGCCATTAGTGATATCACCCTCGGGTTGCCAACTTGTAAATTAGCAGGAGTATAATGGCACTGAAAACAGCATCGTAACCAATGTAAAATCAAAATGCTGGTGGTCTTTGAAATCCTGATTTGTTTTGAGATGTTATATTGGTGAGTGTTGTGCCAAATATTTCAGCCAGTCCATTATAATTTCTATGTATTGCTGTTGCTGTAAGCCCCAGTTGTTTTGATGCACTCTTATGCCAACTAGTGGTGAGAAAATAAACTAAAATATTACCAACAAAAGAATAAACAGAGCTTAGATTCTGAAAGATTTTACATTTAATTCAGGTATCCTTAAATGTATTATATATGTATTACTTAGGTACTTAGTGTTGTGACAGATTGAGGTCCTCTCTCGCTCCCTTGAACCCTCAGGCACCATGTCAGACGCCAGGTAAAAGTCCAAAGATGACTATTTATTATAATAATAATGTGCACCAAGCACCCTCTACTCCACAATATTCAATAAACAATACAAATAAACATTAACCAATCCTCCACTCCCAGATGCTTAGCCACCCTGCCTCTCAACTCAGCTCACTGTCTGGGAGCTCCCATAATCCTTTTATATTCCCTGACCCAGAAATGTTCCAATCCCCAGTCCATGTGATCTCCTATCACTTCAGGTCAGATAAAAAAGGTGTCATCCACCTTGTCCATGTGACTCGGACCTACTTCCGGGGTGTAGGGAAAATAAACACTGTTCCTCCCTGCAGCGTCTCCTAGCAGCCCCCACGGTATCCAGCAGGGCTGTGAATAAAGACTCCAATGTCCATGATGTCCTGCTGGTCTTCGGGGCACCTCCATACTGCAGGGAGGGCTCCACCTGGCGGCGTGGGGGTATTGGCCGGGATGAACAGCCGGCCATACATCAGTGTATATACGAGGGACGAGAGGGGTAGTAATTGGGCATTAAAAAGTTGGTATGATGCTGGGCAAATTGCATCCATTGCAAAGGAAGGTGACTAGCAAGGTGATAGTGATAATAAATAGTGTTTAAAAAAAGTGCAGAAACAATTTTTTCATTTGTGTGTTCATTATCAAGTGGCCATTACCTCTATAATGAGAACTTTCTGCAAACAGTCACAGCAGACTTTATAATGTCCCACAGACAGTGTGTGCAGCTACCTGCAGGAAATAATGTATGTCAACAGTACAAGTGAAATGCAAAGCTGAATAGTGTCTTCAGAAAATGTTCATTCATGTGAACTTCCTCTACAGCACTGAACATTTGTGCACAAAAGGTGACACATATTTACTACAACCTGCAGAGTGCTTCACTACATCAACTGAAAAAGTATGAACTTACCTGTGACACATGCAAGATTTTATATTTTTGGAACGCTCCAGGACTTAATACCAAAGTAGAAAGTGAAAAAGTATCCAAAAACACAAACAGAAAGGGACCCTTTATATAGAGAAAAGTGGACATCAACAACAGCAAGATATTGGTATAAGTGAGTCCATATATTGCCATCTGAAAGAACCTCCTAATGTGTTGAAAGTGGTTAACAAAGCTTTAAAAACATTAGTACTGTTTTGTAACAAAATACATACTCATACTGTTTTGGTCTTCATATTTCTACAACAAAGGACTGACCATTTTGTAGCCTACAGCTGTGTAGCTGCCTTGTCCTGCTAAAAACAACTATCTCAGTACTGTACTTCAGTAACACTGATTGGTGATGCTGATGGCTTTAACATAATCAGATATTGGCTTAAAGCATGAGTGCCCAAACTTTCTAGCTTAGTTGGCTGAAATGCAATTGGACAAGGAAAGAGGAGGTGGAGGTTTTATGATGGGAAAATTTGTTTCAACATAGATAGATAGATAGATAGATAGATAGATAGATAGATAGATAGATAGATAGATAGATAGATAGATAGATAGATAGAACTTTATTTGTCAGAAGTGGGGAAATTTGGCTTTTTACAAAATCTGTTTAACACTAGCACTATTTGTTGTACCGGCAATCAAAGATATGATGTCCCGTGACCACTATCAGACTGGACAAAGGCTGGACCAAAACAACAGACAGCTTCTTCAAAGCGCTTTCGCTGGCTAATAGCCTGCTGCACCACAACACAACTCTGCTTGGCACCATAAAGTAAAATGAGACTTCCACCTGCGGATATAGTCACATTAGTTTGCAAGCAATTTGCCACACTAGTGTTTAGATCTGGCAGTGTCATGCTGATGGTGTATTCTCCCTAAAGGAAGAAGCCTTTGATTTCAGTCTGTAACAGTAAAGTTTAGCTACCTGTACAAGACATTGTTGAAGGAATATAAGCAGCCACACAAACACTGGTGAATCATATCTTCTGGGTATTTTGTTGTCACTTTAATTTATTGTTTTACAGTTTTATTCTTGAATAAAAGACACACTTGTTACATTAAATCTTTGTGAAAGTGTTTATTTTATATTCCAGTAACCACTAGAATGAGATCAAATCTATCTCTGCCTCTCGTGTACACACACACATTCATACATGAAAATGTCACTATTTGAAAACGCTATACCATTTGAACATGAGTTGTCATTTGAGCATGTTTTTTTTTGCGATCTTGCCTGTCGTCAATGGACTGAGTGGTGGCACTGAGTATAGGGATTTGCACTGGCAATCGGAAGGTTGGCAGTTCGAATCCTGTAAATGCCAAAAGGGACTCTGCTCTGTTGGGCCTGCAATGGCTCTGTCCTGGGTATGACGTTAATCTGCATCCATCCCTGCATGTAGGCCCTCCAACCAGCAGGGAACAACTTGGGGGTTGGTGGCAGAATTGGCACTCCAGCCACCATTAAAAACCTCACACTGTTCCACTCCATCTGAACTAGTGTGGTGCTGAGGTGTCATCTGTTGAATGGCTGCACTTGGGTCCTAATCTGGGATCCTGAGTTGGTTTGTCCTGTAGTGGGTGCAGCAATGTGCTCTATCAGCGTATGCTTCTAACCTCTCTAACTCTGTAGTCCATGGCATGGCATTTTCAAATAGTGCCATGTTCATGTTTCAATGTGTGTGTGCGTGCCTGTGATTTAAAATTTAGATCAGAGTCAAAAATGACCCCTAAATTATTTACATCTGTCTTGACTTTTTGCCTATTGGAAAAGTTTATTTCTAATACTCTCATTATATCCATTTTTGCCAATCACTAAAGATTTCCGATTTCTCCTTATATAGTTTGAAAAAATGACTACTCATCCATTCAGAAACACAAGTAAGGCATTGTGTCAGTAAGGCAAGAGAGTCGGGTTCATAAATACAGTTATGTGTCGTCAGCATAGCTGTAGTAGCTCACTTTACTCCTTCAGATAATCTGACTTAATGGAATTATATAGATCGAAAAGAGAAGTTGACACAGGATTGATCCTTGTGGAATACCATATAGAATATCACGTGTCTTTGAAGTACATAATTACCACAACTAACAAAGAATTTTCTACTTGTTAAGTAATACTCAGACCAATTTAAGACACCACCAGAGAGCCCAACCCATTGACTAATGCGATTTAGAAGAATATTGTGATCAATTGTATCAAATGTGGCACTCAGATCTAAGAGGATGAGAACAGATAAATGACCTCTGTCTGCATTTACCCACAAGTCATTTACTACGAGTGCAGTTTCTGTACTGCGATTTGTTCTAAAACCTGACTGAAACTTGTCAAGAAGAGAATGTTTATTCAAGTGATCGTTTAGCTGTACAATGACTGCCTTTTCTAGGATTTACTTAAGAAGGGCAGGTTAGAAATAGGTCTACAATTTTCAAAAACAGAGGAGTCGAGATTATTTTTCTTAAGCAGGGGTTAAACAACAGCAGTCTTAAGACATTCTGGGAAGATCCTAATATCTAAAGATGAATTTACTATGTCAAGAACACTCTCAGTTAGCACATCAGATACTTCTTTGAAAAAAGGTACCTTGGATGGGAACCTCTGTCCTCTTATTGCAAGGCAGGAGCACTACTACCCATATAATTTTTCATATGTGTAATATGTACTTTTTAAAAATTAAAAAGAAAGAAACTGTCTTTCATGTTAAGGCTGTTTGCACATATGACAATACTATTCGAATTCAATATGTTAGGCATATTAAACCAAAAAGAATGACAAAAAAGGAGTAAGTTATAATCACTAACTACACACTGTAACTCAAAAACAGTCAGCAGTATTGCTGATAGACATCATTTGCTGTTGTATAATTTATAAAAACATAATTTAACAATGTCCTTTCTAAACAGGATTTCAGACTGCTCATTCTCTCTCTGAGGGCTGCCTTTTTCACAAAGTGATCTTTTGTAAGGTATATCCATGACTGTGGCCATCTTCCTAAATAACGTTAACATGGGCATAACCTTCTCCATCAAGAAAATCTGACTAGTCAGACCTTCTGATTTAAAAAGAACTTTAGTTGGTGTTTATGACAGTGAAGTATGTACAGTAGAGCTAGAGAAGGTGATAAATAATAAGCACAATTAAGAAAGAAATAGTTGGGGACACATAAACTGATCATCTTACTTTTGGACCATTAGGATTTTCTTTCAATACCCACAACAGCTATGAAATACTGTTATCACGTTTTGTGTGTTTTATGTGTCTTTGAATGCTGTACTTTGTGAAGAGTTATACATTTTTCTTTGCTCTGCATACCACTGTTTTTACTCTTTAAGCTGGTGGTTTTAGAACCATTTTTCCTTCTACCATTTTATGCACAGTATTTATGGCCTGGTAAAAATATGCTCTGAGTAGCAGATCGGAAATATTGAACTCCTAATGAACATTAAGAGTATTAAAAAGAGAACAGCTTATTTATTAAGATAGATAGATAGATAGATAGATAGATAGATAGATAGATAGATAGATAGATAGATAGATAGATAGATAGATAGATAGATAGATAGATACTTTATTAATCCCAAGGGGAAATTCACATGCTCCAGCAGCAGAGTACTGATAAAAAACAATATTAAAGAGTGATAAAAATGCAGGTATAACAGACATTAACTTTGTATAATGTTAACATTTACCCCCCCGGGTGAAATTGAAGAGTATCATTGGAGCAGGACAGTGACATTAGTCTGTCGCTGAAGCTGCTCCTCTGTCTGGAGATGATCCTATTCAGTGGATGCAGTGTATTCTCCATGATTGACAGGAGCCTGCTCGTCGCTCTGCCATGAATGTCAAACTGTCCAGCTCCGTGCCTACAACAGAGCCAGCCTTCCTCACCAGTTTGTCCCGGCATGAGGCATCCCTCTTCTTTATTCTGCCTCCCCAGCACACCACTGCGTAGAAGAGGGCACTTGCCACAACTGTCTGATAGAAAATCTGCAGCATCTAATTGCAGATGTTGAAAGATGCCAGTCTTCTAATGAAGTATAGTCGGCTCTGTCCTTTCTTACACAGAGCATCAGTATTGGCAGTCCAGTCCAATTTATCATCCAGCTGCACTCCTAGGTATTTATAGGTCTGTACCATCTGCACACAGTCACCTCTGATGATAATGGGGTCCATGAGGTGCCTGGGCCTCCTAAAATCCACCAGCAGCTCCTTGGTTTTGCAGGTGTTCAGGTGTAAGTGGTTTGAGTTGCACCATTTAACAAAGTCCTTGATTAGGTTCCTATACTCCTCCTCCTGCCCACTCCTGATGCAGCCTATGATAGCAGTGTCATCAGCAAACTTTTGCACAAGGCAGGACTCCGAGTTGTATTGGAAGTCCGATGTATACAGGATGAACAGGACCGGAGAAAGTACAGTCCCATGCGGCGCTCCTTTGGTTGCTGATCATAATGTCAGACCTGCAGTTCCCGAGACGCTCATATTGAGGTCTGTCTGTAAGATAGTCCATGATCCATGCCACCAGGTATGAATCTACTCCCATCTCTGTCAGCTTGTCCCTAAGAAGCTGTGGGTGGATGGTGTTGAAGGCACTAGAGAAGTCCAGAAACATTATTCTTACATTACTACTGCCTCTGTCCAAGTGGAAGAGGGATCGGTGTAGCATATAGATTATGGCATCCTCCACTCCTACGTTCTCCTGGTAAGCAACATCGGTAATAAATTTCATTTTAGATGATGACTTGCAGGCCACAATTTCTATAGGTATGGCTTGGAGTACCCAAAACACACTGGACTATAGCAAAATGTTTTGTTATCCAATCAGTTATTATTTTATATAGTGGACCTTCTGAGCTGAATGTAATCTTAAATCCAACCAAAAGAACTTTATACCTTTTTGAGTTTGCTGCAATCTTCCAGGTTTCAACTTCCTGAAATATTTGTTGTTTCTTCGTCTTTCTACATTTTTATTTTATAACACATACACAACACCAGTTTGTGCCAGAGAGGATAGTAGGTAACATTTGTCAAAAACAAGTTTCTTAAAACAGAAATGTATTATATAAAATGAAAGATTTAGCTGTAGCCGTGTTATTGATCTTTTTATTTCTGTACTTGTTGTTTCTCTTTAAAAATTCAGCAAATATGATTTTGCGATATATGTAAAAGACTGCATATTTTTGAAAATACCCTTGTCATTTTAATGGTGCAATCATATTTGCAAACTTCAGCCACTATCTGCAGAAAGCCTGAGGGAATTTTGAGAATTACTGCTTCATTTATATGCAGTGCTCAACGTTCTTCCTTATTACACCTGATTTGTTTATTGTTTCTGACTTGCATAAATACATACGCCTAGCCTGCTGCAGAATTTAATAACCAATAGTCTGAGAATTATCAGAGAATGATGGAAATTTAGTTTGAAAACAATAAATGACTACAGAAAGATTAGAAAACACAATCAAGCTTTAGTTAAGGGTTTTACACTTTGAAACAATGTGGAAGCTGTTAGGCTTATAAAAGAATTGACAACTGGTTTAATGTTTTAGTTAAATGCATATCAAATAGGATCCATATACATCCACTCCTATAGAGGGGTTCTTATACTTTCACATGGAAGACTTGTTAAATTACTGCTGAACTAATCAACTAAAAAGTTTACCCCAGGACTTCAAATGATGTTAGGTAGGAAAAATCCTGTTTAAAGACTTAGGGACCTCTTTAGAGTTCTACAGTACCTGTTTAGGTGACTTGGCTAGAAGTCCAGTAAGACTTGAAAGTTATCTTTAGTAAATAGGCCTATTCACAGGTGAGAATCACAAAATGTATTTACATCTTGATCTTGGACTGCCAAACATAGTCTAGAGGTTACAAATGGCATAGTTTGCTGAACTTAATGGATGCTTTGAGAACATAATCAATTTACAAATTGAAAGTTTATCTATATTTTAACATATAGGGCAGTGATAAGACTCATATATCACCCACGTTTTTGGTAACGTTTATTAGAGTAGGGAAAAAGCTACCAACAGTAACTGGGGTCCACAATTTCTACACCAGAAGAGGTAGCAGCAAAATCACTCTGACCAGACATTGCTTTGCTGTCCTACCAAGCAGGATGTACTTATGGAGTTTACTGTTTACTTATGGAGTTTACTCTCTTTCATATTTACTGGAAAGATTGGATATAAGTGGCCAATTAAGGAAAGGACAGCAAAATGTGCAAAGCTGAAAGAGCAATGCATGTAATGTACATCACAGCCTTGGAGGTGAGCACATTCTGGACACAAATCAAGGGTTTTATCAATCCCAACTGGGTCACTTGGCCGAGGGAGTTGAAAGAACCAAAACTCCAAATGACGGCAGGACCATCACTAAAGTTTGTCCAGGTTTGTATCATAAGATGTGTCAAAAAAAGTGTTGACATAGCCATATTTCACACCTGACTTGGACCAGTAAACTTTCTGGTCCCTAGTCAATAATTTAATGTGATGGGCAAGATAATCACCTTTTTTGTTGAGTCTTTATAAAAATGTAACCCTACTTCTGACTTCTTCATCATCAAATGCTTCCATGAGAACCCTAAATACAAAGAGGACTGTTTCATTTATGTTAGGTAGATTGCCCAGAGGGGACTGGGCGGTCTCATGATCTGGAATCCCTGCAGATTTTATGTTTTTTTCTCCAGCTGTCTGGAGTTTTTTTTTTGTTTTTTCTGTCCACCCTGGCCATCGGACCTTACTTATTCTATTTTAATTAATGTTGACTTATTTTGTTTTCTTACTGCGTCTTTTATTTTTCTATTCTTCATTTTGTAAAGCACTTTGAGGTACATTTTTTGTATGAAAATGTGCTATATAAATAAATGTTGTTGTTGTTGTTTTCCAACCCTCAAGCCGAGCACCTTTTCTCTTCTGCTTGACTGACTCGAAGCTCACCTAAACAAACACTAGAAGCTTTCTTTAAGACTCTCTTGTTGGCAGAACCTCTGGACCACTTCTTAGGCTGTATCCCTAAAGCACTTTCTAGCAACCCCATGCACCCCTGCAGCTCTGAACTGCAAATTATATTTAAAGGATCGGGCAACAATATAGAGGTTGGTCTATCATAAGGAACAGAGGTGTACTGCATAAAGTGGTTCTCTTTTGCAAGCTACTAGAATGGACTTTATATGCTGCATTTAACATTTTGAAGCCTTCATAAAATATTGAGGTTGCAGTGATCTTCAAAGAGAACTGTTAAAAAATGAAATATACATATATATAATACATGCAGTGCATTGTCAGTGCCACATGGGTTGGATGGGAATCCAGACCAGAGGAGGAGATAGTTCTTTACCCAGATGGAAGGCTCTGAGCAGGCAGATAGGCATCTTGGCCAGGAGAAAGGAAGGAGCCAGACCCAGAAGAGATGGTCAGAAGGTATGGACGGACAGCCAATCAGATGCCATAGGGGATATGTTATTCGACCAGGACGCGAGATGGCACCAGCCCTCTGTATAAACAACCATTTGGGAACCAGCAGGGAATGCTGGGAGATGTAGTCCAGCAACACAGCCCTGATAGGGACTATGGGTGCCTCAAGAGGGTGCGCTCCCCAATATATAGGACTTCCATAAGCCTTCCATCGGCCAGTGGACCTGATACCGGAAGTACTCCCGGGTCAAAATAAAAGGGACCGCACTCCCTTATCCAGGTGAGTCGGAGCTGGAAGGACGTGGAGCAACACTCACCAAGAGGAGGGTATTGTGGTGGTGAGAGAAATTATAGAGAGATAAAGAGAGAAAAAGAGAAAAAGATTATTTGTACTTGTGCTTTGTGCAAGTGTTAACCTTTTTTAAGAACTGTGTGAAATAAACACACCATTATTTGAACCTGGGAGTCTTTGTGTGATAATGTTTAGGGCTCGCTGATGCCCTGGTTTTCCATCACTATATATATATATATATATATATATATATATACACATATATAATAATCTTTTATTCCTGAGCTTTCAACACCTATCAGGTGTCAATATCAGAGGAAAATGATTAGACATTGTGGTAGATAGGGGCTGCTCTCGCTCCCTTGAACCCCTGTCCACGACTTCAGACACCAGGTAAAAGTCCAAATTCTGACTTTAATAATTCGACACAGTGCACAAAGCAAACTCTCCACCTCTATACTCATAAATCACAAATACTAATCACAATAAACAATCCTCCAGCTCCCAGACGCATTGCCAACCTTCCACCCAGCTCAGCTCCTCGTCTGAGAGCTCCCACAGTTCTTTTATATTCCCTGACCCGGAAGTGTTCCCAATTCCCAGTCCAAGTGATCCTCAATCACTTCCGGGTCAGGTAAAAGTTATTTTCTTCAACCCGGAAGCCCTTCGCTCTTCCTATGACGAACTTCCGGGTCATAGGGTACAAATGAGTCTTCGGTCCTCCCTGCAGCACCCTCTTGCGGCCCCTTAGGTATCCAGCAGGACTGAGGATAAAAACTACATTGTCCATGATTCCCTGCTGGTTTTCAGGGCACCTCCATACTGCAGGGAGGGCTCCATCAGGCGGCCTGGGGGTATTGGCCGGGATGATAAGCCGTCCAAATATCACAGTACTCCTCCCCCAGCAGAAAACCGTGGTTTTTCGCGGCGAACCCCCTGAGGGACATCCTCCCCCAAGGTGATCCAAAGACCGGGTCCCATCGATACAGTTGACACTCCCGTGTAAACCTAGGAGGAACAGTATAAGTATAAATATTGTGACCTCCTGCCCTCCTAGGACCTTTCCACTCGTGGCCCGGTCTGCGGCATTCATAGCACAGCTGCGGTCCCCTTGGTAGTCTCTCTCGTCGCACCTGGGCACTTCTGGCTCAGCCCCTGTCTCCGCTGGGGAGAATTCCCCGGCCGCCTTTGCACTCTTATGGCCCTTTTCCACATTGTCAGGAGACCTCTGTTTTATTTGAGAAGCCTCCTGTTTCCTCTGGGGCTTATATACAGTCTGGGTCTCTCTAGTGCAAGAAAAGAGCCCTTTTACTGTTTGCACCCCTTTACTTTTACCAATGACCGGTGGCGGCGTCTTTAGGGCTGCCTCGCTCCAGGGGTCAGCACTGTCTAACTGCCCTAGATCAATTAGCCCTTCCTCCGACCACTCAGTTAATGTACCGACCTCGCTTGTAGGGCACGTAGTGTACTGGCACCCGCTATTTATTAAAAGTGGGCCCGGTTTACACTGCATCCCTCTTGTTTTATATACGGTACGGGTTTCACATACCTGTACCGCCACATCAAGATATACGGGAGGCTTTCCACCAAACCGTCGCACGTAATCCCTCAGCTTCTCCAACGGCGCTTTGGCTGCAGCTCCCAATTCCCCGACGATCTTCTCAATGGTCGTCAGGACCTGTAAAAAACTTGCTACGGGCTCGATTAGTTTCTCGAGTTCCCGTACATCCACACATTTAATTACTTCGACCGGCAGAAGACTTACTTCCTCTTCTGTCTTACCTGCCGGCCGGGAGCCAATGAGCACGCCTGCTTCTGGCAAGTGCTCTGATGGGTCTCGCAGAGGCTGCTGGGACATGGAGCACTCTTTGGCTGTAGTCGAGGATCGAGTCGCCTCCTTCAGCGGACTGTGGTCTGTCTTATTTACTTTTACGACATCGCGAACAGCCATTTCCCGACCCTCCTTACCTTTTTGAGTGGTAAGCAGTGCTCCACTCGCCTCCCCCTTCCCCTTCGGAAAGAGCAAGTCCGTTCCTTTGGGCTTGAAGGTGCAAACAGCGGGACGCGGACCTCCTCCTTCCCAGAAAGCACCGGGTTTGCTGCCGTGTCCCTTGTCGGCTGCCATCATGCGGAAGTCGTCTCCTCTGTGCTCAGGTTCCGACTGGAGCAGTCACCGGGGCAGTCTTCTTTTCCCCGCGGAGCCTCTAGGTGATCTTCTCCGAGGTACATGCATGGGACAAAGTGAGTTATAACAAACGGATTTTCCATAATGTTCCCAGCACGTACCTCAGAGCGTTCATTGGTTCCTGGAGGTTTCTCCAGACTTGAAAGGCAGCTCTTTAACTCCTCCTGAGCGTCGGCCATTGCATACAGGTCACTCCCGCTGGGCGATATTGCTCTGCTTGCCCTTCCTCTTCCCCATTTTGGACTCGGTTTTTTTGGGTTCTGGCGATGCTGTGGTGATTCCTGACACCGTTGTCTGTTCAGGGTTCGGTACCCACAGAAATTTTTGATTCAGGTCCTCTGCAAACGACGCTAGAGAATCCTGCCGGCTACGCCACTGTGGTTGATAGGGGCCGCTCTTGCTCCCTTGAACCCCTGTCCACAACTCCAGACACCAGGTAAAAGTCCAAATTCTGACTTTATTAATTCACCACAGTGCACAAAGCACACTCTCCACCACTATATTTATAAATCACAAATACTAATCACAATAAACAATCCTCCAGCTCCCAGACGCGTTGCCACCCTTCCACCCAGCTCAGCTCACCTTCTGGGAGCTCCCACAGTTCTTTTATATTCCCTGACCCGGAAGTGTTCCCAATCCCCAGTCCAAGTGATCCTCAATCACTTCCCGGTCAGGTAAAAGTTATTTTCTTCAACCCGGAAGCCCGTCGCTCTTTCTATGAGGAACTTCCTGGTCATAGGGCACAAATGAGTCTTCGGTCCTCCCTGCAGCACCCTCTTGCAGCCCCTGAGGTATCCAGCAGGGCTGAGGATAAAAACTACATCGTCCATGATTCCCTGCTGGTCTTCGGGGCACCTCCATACTGCAGGGAGGGCTCCATCTGATGGCCTGGGGGTATTGGCTGGAATGATAAGCCGTCCAAATATCACAACATACAGGTATCAATTGCAATATATAGCAAATAAAAAAGGGGGTAGGTGGGTATAAGAGGGGTGGATTAATATGGTGCTGTTTGCAGGGAGTTTGTCTTCCAGTCTTTTTTATTATTTGGATGTTCTACTTTTTAATCCTGCATATGCTGGGTTAATGTATCTGTTAATAGTGTTTTCATTTGATAGCCACGATTCAGCCAGCTCTCTGGCACTCTTAGTATTTGCCCTGAATCTTACTTATATATATATAGTATAATGTTGCCATGTCCCAGCAATTTAATAGATTGATGTCAGAAGGAAACTTGTTGCAAAAATGTGATATGAAAAATGACAAGTGTCCTGCATTTTGAAGTGGGGATTACATATGTAATGTATCAGCATGAATAATAGAGAAGAGCTGAAGCAGCTGTTTGTGCCTAGCATATAAAGAACAGCTGCAAAACACTCACAGTTATTGGCCATCTTCAATGTGAAAACACCAAAGAAAGAATTTTACTTTTTTAATGTTTCAGGCCTAATGTCGAATCTGTACTTAAAAAGGCTGTCAATCTGTATATTAAGAGAAAACTTAAATAAATTCTTATATAAGGCAGATGAAAGATACAGTAGAGAAGTTGAATTGATAACATGCTTTAGGTGCCAGACAGTTGTGAAAGAGCACATGCAAGTGGCACAGTCGAAGCAGTAACCGCAGTCAACATGGAACATTTTGTCATGTGAATTTTAGCCATGGGACTGAATGATGCTCCTTTGTTCACAACTCTCAATCCATACCATCTGGCCTCTGGATGTGTCCCTATAAAAATGAGCAGAGGAAACATAATATTATTATTGTATAATAAACTGATAAGTGCAAGAAAATTGACTATATTTTGTTTGCTACTAACCGTTTATTTTTCTTAGTTGTAAATTAATTACAAAAGCATTTAAAATTTAAACTGACCTTTAAGACTATGCAAAAACTGAGCACATTACTTGTTAAACATGTATGTATTTTACATAGTAACATAAACAATATCTTACTTTGAACTTGCAACATTAATTTGCTTAATTTACCTAAATATTATGTAAGAAGCAAAAAGTGTTCTGATGTCTGATGGTATAGTGGTGATTTTATGATGGCTTTTGGAGGCTTGACCGGGTTTCTCAGTTTGATGTCTGGTCTTTGCTAAAGTGGACAAACCTATTGAAAAAATGTAAAATTCCCAATTTACTATGCCATTATACATGAGTAAAATATACTAGAGAGTTCCCTGAAGAAACAACAGCTTCCAGTATTCTTATGAACCACTGGCAGTATTGGTAACTTTTGCATGCTAGTTGGTCAAGCAGTAAAGAAGAATGTTGGAGCACACAGGCAGATTTTGCTTATTCTTACTATTAAAAATATTAGAATCTGCTTTCTTTTTTAGTGTTTTCATTGTTTGCTTGTATAAGAACTTAGTCTGGAGGTATATGCAGGGTGTGGAATATGATTGTACTCCTGAGTTTTCGCCTGCCATGGCAAAGACAGAGGGCAGAGGCAGGGCCAGCTCTACCCTTTTAGCGAACTAGGCAGTCACCTAGGGCAGCAAAATATGGAGGCCAGCACTTTTTAAAAAATTACTGGCCTTGACTTACAAATACTCATAAAATTGTCCCTTTTATATTGATTTATATTATTTTTGCATACTAGCTAAGTTTGGTCTTAACATCTTAACTTTCAAATTATGGGATGTACCATACTCAATGCTTAACATCCATGTTTCTTTGTTTTCTTTAGGTGAAAGTTGCAGCAAGTTTTTTCTTAGTCTTTTGTTTCATCAATTTTTCAACTTTGCTTTGATGCAGATTTTGAATACATACATATAGTTTTCATTCTGTTTTTTTCCATTATTTTGCTGCCATTATGAACACTTTTAGAAGGATTATCTATGCATCTGTTATGAATCTTAACACAATTTAATGAACAAAATACTGCCTAATCACGCCATTGGTCAGAAACTGGCATTTCTTAATTTGCATATTTAATACTATGTATTGTTATAAATAAAATGATTTCCACAAAGAAAAAAGAGTTGGGGATGGTCCCTGTATAATTTCCAACAGACAAAGTAAAGAAATAGTTGAAAAGAGCTTGATCAATGTACTCAAAAAAGAAAGCAACTTACAAAATGAAATAGATACATGCCATTTTTATAGAGGAAAAATGTCTAGCGGAAATGATGTGGCAGGAGACCGGACATGCCACCATCAAGAGGAGACCGGAAGTGACATCATCATTGGGAGTTGGATGAGGAAGTAATGTTTGCCAGGCCATCATGTGAATCCTGAAGTGTGTGAGGTAAGTAAACTGGATTATTTTTTTTCTTTTGTTCTGATGAGAGAGAGAGAGGCGTTACTGTCATAAATCAACCCTTCATCTTGTTCACTCAACTCAGGGCTTGTTGACTGCCTTCTAAGCGTTATGTGTTACAGTATATTATAGTACTAGCAAAATACCCGCGCTTCACAGCGGAGAAGTAGTGTGTTAAAGAATTAATGAAAAAGAAAAGGAAACATTTTAAAAATAACGTAACATGATTGTCAATGTAATTGTTTTGTCACTGTTATGAGTGTTGCTGTAATATATATACACACACACACACACACACACACACACATATAAACATATATATATATACATATATACATATATATATATATATATATACACACACATATATATATTGTCATCTCTGACTTGTCATGGAGCACGTTTAAGCTCATGTGTTTGCAGTGTTTGAATAAAAATCCTTCTTGTTTCTACGACCTCCTGTGTCTCTGTGCAAATCTGTGACCCAAGCGTGACAAGTGGTACCAGGAGTGGTTGCACAGATGGATGCCGCCGAAGACTTATTTCAGAGGTCTAAAACTTATGCACTTAAAGACTGGAAACTAAACATGGATGACCCAATCCGTGCGCAAATTCAAGATTTGATACATAAAGTGCACTGCTGGTTTGAAGGAGACGTGATGGAAACAGTTGTCGTGAATATATTACTGGCGGCATACCTGAAGTTCTTCGAGATGAATTTCTACGCCATGATATTAAATCATTAACGATTATGTCCAGACGATTAGAGGGTTCACAGTCCGCTTGGAGAAAGAGCGGTGGATTTCGTGCTGCGCAACCTGTGAACGAGCGTCCAGGACATTCTCGCCGCTCGATCGACAAGCTGCAGGACCTGAAAATCTAATGGGGTCAGGTAGGACCCCGGGAAATCCAGTCGTAGATGGGACGCCTGTTTCTGGGGAGACAGCGGCAACAGTGGGCGAGAAACCGTGGACACTACAGAGCACGTCGACGGACGCAGAGGATATTTCGAAAGCGGAGACTGTAGATCGTAGATGTTTCCGGTGTGATCAACTCGGCCATTTGGCAAGAGAATGTCGCTTGTCTCCAGCTCATTCAATGGAGATTGGACTGGCCGAGATTTGTTGCTCAACTATTACATATCCGGATGGAAAAGATGGCTTGTTGATCCCGGTGAAATTGGGGCAGAGAAATCTCAGCATTGTTCGCCTCGGAAAGTGACCTTTGTATTGTGAGACGAGACTGTCTTAATGAACAATGCCTTAGAGACTGTGAGACTGTAAAAATACGCTGTGTACATGGTGATGTTAAAGATTATCAGACTTTACTTCTTCCTTTAACTTATAGGGGTCGCCACTTTAAGGTTTGGTCTGCCGTTTCGGACTCGTGCCCTTGGCCATTACTCATAGGACGGAGAAATGCCCTTTTTCGAAACTGATTAATAAATGTAAGGGACCAGTAGTCCAGTCCACTAATGAACTTAGTTGGGGGGGAGAAGAAGATGAAAACAAAGACGAAGAACTGGTAGCGGCCGGGGAAAATCTAGAGCCCAACTTAGATATTGAACCCGATCTCTCCAGCGAGACGGAGGAGGTCACCCCCGACAATCTTCCAGAATGGGCTGGTCCTTCTACATCTTCCCAGATTGCAAACGCCTCCGAACACAAACCGGCGTTAACGAACAATCAGATTTTGTGCGTTTGCAGCATACTGATAGCTCATTAGAATATGCATTTAAACAGGCTCGCCCTGCTAATGACTCTTATTACCAAGCGTAATTCCACGGGTGTGAAGACCCCACACTTTATAGAAAAGGACGGTTGCCTTTTCAGAGTGATCTCAGATCATTTGGAGGGGGAATTTATTGAACAACTGGTGGTACCTGAAGCACATAGGGAAACTGTTTTGCATCTGGCACATTCACACATCTTGGGGTACACCTCGGTGCCGACAAAACTAGAGACCGGTTATCAAAACGATTTTATTGGCTTAATATGGGAAAAGATGTTGAACGATTTTGTACTTCATGTCCAGACTGCCAGATCGTCTCTGCTTATAAGCCTCCTCGGGCTCCCCTTTGTCCTATGCCCATATTGGAAGTTCCCTTTCAGCGTGTGGGATTAGATATTGTGGGACCATTACCTAAGACTAAGGATGGGTACCAATATTTGCTGGTGTTGGTTGATTATGCGACGATATCCAGAAATGATTGCGCTGAAAAGGCCAACTCTTCAACTGTAGCCAAAGCACTATGTGAAACTTTTACTCGTATTGGTATCCCTAGAGAAATCTTAACTGATCAAGGCACACCTTTCACTTCTCGCGTGATGAAACAATTGTGTGACAGCTTTGCTATTAAGAAATTGAGTACTACTGTTTACCATCCTCAAACGAATGGTTTAACCGAGCGATTTAACAAAATATTGAAACAGATGATCAGGCGAGTTGCTCATAATGATCCCACAACATGGAGTACTGTCCTACCTTTTGTTTTGTATGCGCGAGAATCACCACAGGCGTCCACTGGCTTGAGTCCCTTGAGTTGTTATTGGCAGGCGGCGCGAGGCATCCTGGATGTGGTGCGTGAGGAATGGATAGGAAGCGAGAGAGCAGCTAAAGGTCGAAGCTTTGCAGATCGACTAATTTCGTTGCAAGACAGAATTTCTATGCTTTCCTCTATTGCTGTGGAACACCAACAGCGAGAACAGGAAACTCAGAAGCGTCTTTACGATAGGCGCAGCAAGCTCCGTGAGTTCAAACCTGGCGATCGTGTTTTGGTACTGGTTCCCTCGGATCCACACAAATTCTTAGCTAAATGGCAGGGCCCGCCATTATTGAGGAGCGTATGAGTCCGTAAATTACAAGGTTAGAATACCAGGCGGCGCAAACCATTCCAGATTTTACACATTAACCTCTTGAAGGAATGGCACGACCGACAAGAGGTTAACACTTCCTTGGCTGCTGTTTCTCAGTCCGATGTTACCATTGGTAACGATCTTACTGACACGCAAAAGACAGAACTGTTATCTTTGATAGAACGGAACACTGATGTCTTTTCAGATTTACCAGGCAAGACTAACATTACAAAACATAAAATTACCACTGAACCTGATGTTCGTGTACAAATGCGCCGTTCGGATACCGAAGCGCGAAATATTGTGTGAAGAGGTAAAAAGATGCTGACACTGGGTGTAATTCGTGAAAGTAAAGTGACTGGTGCAGCCCAGTCGTATTAGTCCCAAAGCAAGACGGTTCGGTTCGGTTCTGTATCGATTTCAGACGCTTGAATAAGGTCTCTAAATTCGATGCTTATCCCATGCCCTGTGTCGATGAACTGTTGGAAAAACTGGGTCAGGCGAGCTATATCTCCACGCTAGATCTCACGAAAGGCTATTGGCAGGTGCCTTTAGAGGCTAGCAGTTGTGAGAAAATGATATTTGCGACTCCTGACGGACTCTATGAATTTACAAGACTCCCATTTGGTCTTCATGGGCACCTCTAACTTTTCAGTGTATGATGGATCAGATCCTACGTCCTCATTCTGAATATTCCGGGGCATATGTTGACGATGTTGTGATTTTTAGCAATGATTGAAAAACACACTTAGAGCGGCTTCAAGCCGTTCTTGAAAGCTTGAGACAGGCTGGCCTTACTGCTAACCCTAAGAAATGTAAACTAGGCATGTCCGAGACTCATTACTTAGGCTATTCTATGGGCAAGGGTTTACTTAGGCCACAATTAAGGAAAATAGAAGAAATGCTTGTTTACCCGAGACCTGAGACACAGAAACAAGTACGCGCTTTCTGGGACTCGCTGGTTACTACAGAAAATTCATTCCAAATTTTGCACATAGAGCTGCTCCTCTTACAGAACTTACTAGAGGCAGAAAAAACCGACCTATCTTGTGGACAGAAAATTGCGAACGTTCTTTCAACGATTTAAAAAAAGCATTGTCTTCTTACCCAGTTCTAAGGAACCCGGATTTCACAAAAGATTTTATCTTGCAAACAGACGCAAGTGCATTTGGTGTGGGCAGTCCTGTCACAAATTTTTGATGGAGAAGAACATCCAATCACATATTTGAGTAGGAAATTACTTCCTAGGGAACGCAATTATTCTACAATTTAGAAAGAATGCTTGGCAATTAGGTGGGCTGTGGAAGCGCTTCGCTATTACTTGTGGGGATGAAACTTCACTTTGGTAACTGATCATGCTCCACTCCAGTGGTTGTACCGACAGAAAGATACAAACTCTCGTCTAATGAGATGGTTTCTGGGTTTACAACCTTACAGTTTCACAGTAAAGCACCGACCAGGTTCTGAACACGTCAATGCAGACGTATTATCCCGACTACATGAACTTGGTACAGAGAGTCGCTTGATTCACAGGAATGTGAATAAAGCTGAGGGAGGGTGTGAGCTGGAGGGCTGATCGCACCCCAAATAGATACAGACGCCCCTGGGAAAACCACAAACCCTGAAACACTGACTACCCTTACTTTGCTCCTTATCCTTGCACTATAACGCGTAATACAAGCCTCGCGGGTACTCGCCGACTTATAAGCCTTGCAGCGCCTGTCAGTTTGGAATTGATTGTTTGCTTTTATCTCTCTCTGCTCCTAGCGGAACTGTCATCTCTGACTTGTCATGGAGCACGTTTAAGCTCATGTGTTTGCAGTGTTTGAATAAAAATCCTTCTTGTTTCTACGACCTCCTGTGTCTCTGTGCAAATCTGTGTCCCAAGCGTGACAATATATATACACACATATATATATATACACACACACATATATATATATATATATATACATACACACACACACACATCCACATATATATACATTGTGAGACTTGCCCGGACACCACCAGCCGAAAACCACATCTTTATAAAGTTCACACGTTTATTTTTCATCAATAAACACAGTCCCACCATTACACACAATGCTCACAGCAATAATCAACCCTCTTTGAGCTTTTTTTTTCTCTCTCTCTCTCAGTCCTTGGCCGCCTGTCTCCTCCAGGAGAGCTTCGTCCAGCTCCCACTCCCGACTCTAGCTCCCCGACTGTTAGGAGGTGGGCCCTTTTGTTCTCGCCCGGATGCATTCCAGGTGGCTGGAAATGAACTTCCGGCAGCACTTCCTGGTGTGGCGGAAGTGCTGCCCTTTTCCCCGGAAGCACTCCGGGCGTCCCTGGCAGGTTCCTCCGCCATCTTGCTAAGTGTGGCGGAAGTAAAGTTCTCCCAGGTTCTAGGAGGCTTAAGGCACCCCCTGGCGGTTGCCACGGGTCCCAACGAGTTGGAATGTCTCTCCTCCTCTCCCGTGGTCCTCTCCTGCTCCAGGGCGGTTGTGTCCTCCTAACTTGAGCTTTTAATGTCTCTATCCGGTCCCTCCAGGCATCCCGGCCAGGTAAGAACCCCAGACATCTGTGACAACATATATGCATATATATACACATATATATATATATATATATATATATATATATATATATATACACACACATACATATATACATATACAGTATATATATACACACACATACATCTACATATATACATATATATACAGTATATATATACACATATCTACATATATACACACATACATATACACATATATATATATATATATCCTTTGGGGTGCGAGCAGCTGTTGCGGGGGGTGACAGAATCCATCGAGGAAGAAAAATAAAAACATTATTTGTACAAAATCTTAATTTATTTATCCATTCCTAAATAATTAAATGGGCAGGCTATTTCGTATCAGTGCAATACGCTGCTTGTTAAAACGGATGACTTCCGCTCTTACGTGCACTTAGTGCTGCGTGGGTATTATGAACTATCGTATCTGTTGAAGTTCTATTTAAATTTTAAATATAAGCAATTTTTATTTAGTAGACAGAAATATCTTTGGTAGGAATGTAAGTTAAATTTAGTTGTCATTGCATACATTTTTCTTCACCATAGACATTTAAAGACTAAATTCAACTTACATTCCTACCAAAGATATTTCTAAATAGAACCTACTTATATCCAAATAGAACTTGAAAAGATATATTTTTTAGAATCTGATCGCGCATTTTAGATCAACTTGACGGGCACTACATCGAGCCCGCGTGCCATTGTGCTCTCGCCTGCCTGCCTCAATAAGTCACCTTCGCTTCGCTCTTACTTTTTTACCGTTCATTTAATCATGGCTAGTCGCGAAAAAATTAGAAAATGGAAGGAGGATTACACTGAGTATGGCTTTAACAAAACAATTATTGATGGCAAATAAAGTATCCATTATTCATAAAGCTTCAATTGGTGATCTGTTCTTCTGCGTTAACCTCATATTTTTTCACACTTCTTCTCAAACCAAGGAGGTGTGAAATCGGCCTCGTCCGTCACAGGGTATGCGAGGGTAAAATGAATCGGGAAGCGCTGATATATATGTATGTGTGTGTGTATATATAATATATGTGTACAGTGATCCCTTGCTATATCACGCTTCAACTTTCGTGGCTTCACTCTATCGTGATTTTTTTCTCATACACGCTTACGTCACTACGCATGCGCTTTCTGAGAACTTTTATCTAAGCCCTACGATGGCTCCTAAATGTGCTGCTTTTTCTAAGCCTTCTGACAATAAAACTAAGCGCCGGAGGAAGATGCTTACTATCCAGGAGAAAGTGAAACTCTTGGATATGATTAAAGATGGCAATACCCTACAAAAGCCTCCTCACGCATATGAAAAGACAGCGCCAGCAACTGCCTATCAAGATGTTCTTCAGAAGCGCACCCAGACACCCACTGTCTTCTCCTAGTACTCCTTCAGTGGAAGAAGACAACAACGCACCTGCTGAAGATACTGCACCACCTCTGAAGACTCTCCTACTGAGGTCGTGCCTTCATAGGTTAGTGGCTGTGTGTAAGAACTGTGTGTGTTTGTGTGCAATTAAATGTACAGTACAATAATCTACTATATAAAAGCGTTCGGGATTGTCCTTCCGTCCCGTGAGTGCAAAGCGTAGCGGTATTCCGCTTATTACAGACTTACTACTTGTGGCTTGAGGTACGAAGTGACGCAATGTGAGCAGAGTTCTGGTGCTCGCATCGTTCCCTTGCTTTTGTGTGCGATGCGCTGGAAAAATAGACAAAATTATGTCTCTGGAAATAATTAATGTTGATGGAGTACAAATGCCTCACTGCGTAGTAAATATCAGGGGAGATGGTGCTTGCTTATTCTCATCTGTAGCTTATTTAGTGCATGAAACTCTGTCTTTAGCGGTACAGATTCGGGCTGACATTGTACGACTTTGGACAGGCACTTGAGGGGATAAAAAAAAACGTAGGTTTTCGGGAGATGTTATGAATAGGCACTTTGATGTTCTCATTCCCTACACTTACATGCCTGATGTACACATGGAGCGCACAAAATTGAGGATAAAGTCAGTCGCCTTAAAAGGCGAGTGCGCCTAGTAATATGATATTTGTAACGTTTAATATGTCTTATTTTATCTTATTTAGTCTATTATATAGGGTAATACGAGTGTAATGGTGACTAAAGGGTGTTATTTCATGTCTAGAGGGCTCTAATAATGTTAAAAAACATATTTAGAAGGTCGTAAACAGGTTTTCTATACTCTAACTGCGAAAATATTCGATTTATAAATAAAGAATCCTACTTCGCGAAAATTCATTTATCACGGTAGAGTCTGGAACGGATTAACCGTGATAAACGAGGGTTCACTGTATATATATATCCGGAAAGTATTCACAGTGCATCACTTTTTCCACATTTTGTTATGTTACAGCCTTATTCCAAAATGGATTAAATTCATTTTTTTCCTTGGAATTCTACACACAACACCCCATAATGAAAACGTGAAAAAAGTTTACTTGAGGTTTTTGCAAATTTATTAAAAATAAAAAAAACTGAGAAATCACATGTACATAAGTATTCACAGCCTTTGCTCAATACTTTGTCGATGCACCTTTGGCAGCAATTACAGCTTCAAGTCTTTTTGAATATGATGCCACAAGCTTGGCACACCTATCCTTGGCCAGTTTCACCCATTCCTCTTTGCAGCACCTCTCAAGCTCCATCAGGTTGGATGGGAAGCGTCAGTGCACAGTCATTTTAAGATCTCTCCAGAGATGTTCAATCGGATTCAAGTCTGGGCACTGGCTGAGCCACTCAAGGACATTCACAGAGTTGTCCTGAAGCCACTCCTTTGATATTTGGCTGTGTACTTAGGGTTGTTGTCCTGCTGAATGATGAACCGTCGCCCCAGTCTGAGGTCAAGAGCGCTCTGGAGCAGGTTTTCATCCAGGATGTATGTGTACATTGCTGCAGTCATCTTTCCCTTTATCCTGACTAGTCTCCCAGTTCCTGCCGCTGAAAAACATCCCCACAGCATAATCCTGCCACCACCATGCTTCACTGTAAGGATGGTATTGGCCTGGTGATGAGAGGTGCCTAGTTTCCTCTTAATGTGACGCCTGCCATTCACACCAAAGAGTTCAATCTTTGTCTCATCAGACCAGAGAATTTTGTTTCTCATTGTCTGAGAGTTCTTCAGGTGCCTTTTGACAAACTCCAGGCGGGCTGCCATGTGCCTTTTACTAAGGAGTGGCTTCCATCTGGCCACTCTACCATACAGGCCTGATTGGTGGATTGCTTCAGAGATGGTTCTCCTCTCACCACAGAGGACCTCTGGAGCTCTGACAGAGTGACCATCGGGTTCTTGGTCACCTCCCTAGCGTTCTAGTGATTTCGAACTTCTTCCACTTACAGATGATGGAGGCCACTGTGCTCATTGGGACCTTCAAAGCAGCAGACATTTTTCTGTACCCTTCCCCAGATTTGTGCCTAAAGACAATCCTGTCTTGGAGGTCTACAGACAATTCCTTTGACTTCATGCTTGGTTTGTGCTCTGACATGAACTGTCAACTGTGGGACCCTTATATAGACAGGTGTGTGCCTTTCCAAATCATGTCCAATCAACTGAATTTACCACAGGTGGACTCCAATTAAGCTGCAGAATCATCCCAAGGATGATCAGGGGAAACAGTATGCACCTGAGCTCAGTTTTGAGCTTCATGGCAAAGGCTGTGAATACTTATGTACATGTTTGTTCTCAATTTTTTTATTTTTAATAAATTTGCAAAAATCTCAAGTAAAGTTTTTTTCACATTGACATTATGGGGTGTTGTGTGTAGAATTCTGAGGAAAAAATGAATTTAATCCATTTTGGAATAAGGCTGTAACATAACAAAATGTGAAAAAAGTGATGTGCTGTGAATACTTTCCGGATGCACTGTATATATTGAAATAGTTTTACTGTCAAATAATGCAAAAGAGTACGCAACACGTGTTTTGCCTTAATCCTGGGCTCATCAGGTGTACACACTCACTGCACTCCCTCTCGGGAATCGAACCTCGGATGTCAGCGGCGAAGCCTCTTACGTTGCTCCATGGCGTGTGGTTCGTTTATGTGACAGTATCTAGATTGGGGTAATTACATTCAAAACATTCGTAGTCTGAATCACAGTCTGACTGTATGGGTGGTTACCTACCAGGAAACGCTTGTGGTTGGTCAGCAAGTCGGCTAACGCCATGTCAATCTCTCCACAAACACAGTCTCTCGGAATTTGCATAAGCACAGTCTTTCACCAGCAATTTTAACTTAGTTACAAAGTGATAAAAACTCTCGTTTATACCCTGAGTCCTCTCATTAAACTTGTATCCCGCGAATATCGCATTCGTCGTGGGCATGACAAACGCCAGCGGCAGCCTGTCTATGAACTTAATTTAAACTTTAGGTTTACACCGTTCTATGTTTCCGCAGTAGCTGCACTCATGAATATGCTTGTATGCGTCACTCGCTTCATTTTCTTTTGCTACCTTCTCAATTGTGTAATGCGTTTTTTAAACAGGTTTGATTCGTCGAAGTGATCACTCGTACTGAGCCGCTCTCTTGTGTGATCTGGTGATGTCCACGGCTTTATTTAATGTTAGCTGAGACCCGGCACTTAAAAGTTTCTCGCTACAGCAATTTTAACTCCATTACAAAGTGATCCAAAGTCTCGTTTATACCTCGTGTCTTCTCATTAAACTTGTATCTCGCGAATATTGTATTCGTCTTAGGCATGACAAATGGTAGCGGGAGCGTGTCTATAAACCTATTTTAAACTTACGGTTTACACCGTGCTTTGTTTCCGCAGTAGCTGCACTTATGAATATGCTTGAATGCGTCACTTGCTTGATATTCTTTTGCTGCCTTCTCAATTGTGTAAAGCGTTTTTTCTTCAGTGGTCTTTGGAGCTCTTCCTTGTTCTCTACGTACTGTGTTCACAGTCAGTTCACATGATTACGTGGGAGGCGTGATGATGCGAGACGCAACTCCGCCTCCCACGGCCATCGAGCTGCAGTCTATTACAGTATATGCACGAAAATAGGTTCCAGTTATGACCATTACGCATAGAATTTCGAAATGAAACCTGCCCAACTTTTGTAAGTAAGCTGTAAGGAATGACTCTGCCAAATTTCAGCCTTCAGAGTGAGTCAGTCAGTCAGTCAGTCAGTGAGGGCTTTGCCTTTTATTAGTATACAGTAGATTAAATATTAAATAAAATATATTATGTATAAGATATGGGGCACCATTTACAGCATCATCTAGGGCCGCAGAAATACTAGTGCTGACATGGACAGAGGTTTGGTTATTTTATGTCATAAGCTGTGCTTTGCTGCTCTTAGCCTGCTGTGCTTACCTGAAAGTGTAGCTTGTGCCAACTGATGTTTTCCTAAGGTTGTTGAGCAGATGCTTGGGCCATAGGATCTCAAGGTTTGTATACATAATTCCTGTTGGGTGAGAATTGAGAATCCTTTACTTATAAAGCATAACTAAGGTAAGACTTTTTTTGTTTTCCTCATTACGTAAGGCTGGACTTGGATCATCTGTCAAGCCACTATACACTGCTTTTCAGCTTGTATTTTTGTGATTAGCGAAGTCTTTACTACTGATCCACACAGTGGTGTTTAAGCTGCTTAATAAACTTGGAATGCTTAAATATAATTGCATGTACAAATGAACTGAATATGGAATTTCCACTTATCAAGCAACTGTTTCAGCAACCTCTTCTATTCAATCATGGCATTTGCTATCTGTAAAAAAGCCTACATCTAATCCTGCTAATCTTTGTTTGTTTGGAAGTTCAGGCATTACCCACCATGCATAAAATTTCTAAATTTGCCATGTTCAATTCTCAGTCACAGACAAACAAGTCATTACTGTTTAAAAATTTTACCATTGAACATGACTTTGATTTCTTATGTGAAACCTGGCCCCACAATTGTGACTTTTTTCTTATGAATGAAGTTGCTCCAGTGGGCTATAAATACTTTGTGATCGTGATTGCTATCAGGGGTATACTGTATTTTACAGAGATAATTTCAATATTCTATCTTATCTCATCCATATCCTCTTTCATTTGAATGTCTGGTTTAAGACAGTACTCAAGTACTGCATTGTTCCCAGCCTATAATTATTACACTAATTTCCCGTCCCCCTAAATTTAACTCTTAATTTTATAATGAATTTTTAAATTGCTGAATTTCTTATCTCCTACATTAACTTAATTATTATAGGTAATTTTAATATTCATAGTGATGCTCCTAATTGTTCTTACTCTCTTGAGTTTGTAAAACTCATTTAATGTCTTTTACTGAATCAACATGTAAATAGTCCTTCATACAGGCACAATCATACTTAAAATCAGGCAGTAGCTGGTGATGCTATTGCTATTAATATAACAGTAATGGATGTTGGTTGTTGGTGTTTCAGACCATAGCAGTGTGTTTGTGGATATTTTACTTACACTATGTCTCCACACTAGTCAGTACACTATAACATTTTTAAATGTAAAAACTGTTTATTCTGTTCTCTTTTGATCTGCCTCATCCAGTTCTCTATCAACACAGAAGAATAAGAGGATCTGAGTAGTTCTAACTTACTGAGCAACCTTAACGGGTCTGTCCATGAAAAAGCACATACTGTGTCATTCTGCTATTCATTACCAGGGTATAGTGACTAGCAGAGATCCCTAAAAAGTGAGCCATAGCTGCATTGATCTTATATGTGGGTGGATATTTCTTGTGGGGAGGACTTTTCTTCTCTTTCTCCGATGTAGTACCCTTATCCTCATCTGAGTTCACCTCTGTTATAGCAGGTATTTATTTGAAAACTAACAGTGTCAGATCGGGGCAAGCATGAACACAACTTAGAGAAAAAAACTGAATAAAAACGCTAACCTTTACAAGTACCATACAGTAGTTTGTATTTTGTTTTTTGTTTGTCTTTTAGGTATGTGTTTAAAGTTTCTGTCATGCTACATTTACATAGATCTTTGTAGACACGGAACACACATTAAATGTATGTGTTCCAAATAATAATATATTATTTACACTATACAGCTCCTGGTACCTCAATCCCAGGTCAACAAGGCTTGAGCTGGGATCGCTTTTTGCCATTTCTGTGGAAGTGGGAGGATGGGATAGTAGGCTGTTTGCTGCTTGCGCATATCGACACATTTACAAAACAAAAGACTCTGACGGAGATGGGCCGGGTTTACAAGTTTTTTTGTAGGCTTTGGTAATTTTAGTGTAACTAAAGTAGCATATGTTTCTTGACCCAGTCATTAATCACTATACACTTCTTAAATTAGCTTTCTCTTTCATAGACAGGAGCATATAGCCACTGATCGCCACACAGAATACATGAATGACATTACAGCTGTCTGAACATTTTAGAATAGTAAGATGTATACCTGATATCATTTTAATGATGAAATACATTAAAGCATGTGTTAACACAGTGGCACAGCAGTAGTGATGAGCTAGTGCCACGTTAAGGGATTTTTCTTTCCTCCCCTATTCAGGGTTTGCTTCTGCCTCTTGCAAAATGCTTGCTGGGACACGTGTGACCCTGCATGGAATAATTTAATGCAGCAGTACTGTCTCAGTCAAATGTACCCACCCCCAATTTCTGTCCTTCTATTTTCTTTCTCCACGTAACCAATAGCCAATTAATGAGCTCTGTAATACTGTAAATGTAAAGCCAGCTATAAGCTAAGAACACTGATTCTTCAAAACTTTTATGGAACATTGAAAAATCTTTGTTATACATGTTTAATTATTCCATCCATCCAGGGTCGCGCCAGTCCCAGAAAGCATCAAGCACGAGGCAGGAACAAGTTCAGATAGACTGCGGCATGGCTGAGTGGAATCCATGCAGATGCTGGTGACTTTCTTTAGGCAGTGAATGCTGTAAATGTCCTCAAGGGCTGGAAGCAGTATCCAAATAATCCTCTGCGCTTTTGACACAAGCAGCCATCGAGCTTTCCGATCAGCTGCTGTGCAAATATGATACCACACACGCATACAATGGGTTAATATACTCTGAGTGGTGCACTGAGAGTAACAATGCTAAAGAAGCTGTAGTATTTGGAATAGTTTGTTCATTCTGTGCACCATTATACTGTTATAGAATGATTACAATCAAATGAATTAAATTTGTAAACGATACGCAGTTAATTTTGATATATTTAATAAATCCTGCATCACTGATGTGAATCTGAAAAAAGGGAGACCACATAGAAACAGTAGCACTGCTTTGACTCTGAGTGCCACCAGTTTGCAAAACCAACCAGAAACAAGCGTATGCAATGGAATAGGCTGCCATGAGAATGTGAGTGGCTTACACCAAGTTTAGTTTTTATACAATGTGATGTGAACATGGAAACTGGTGTACGCAAGATTTTTGTGCATACACGTTTATACGTGAGGCCCCATGGTCTGGTTTTGCTCCTTTTTTTAAGCCTTACACCACCTTTTGCCATTTTGTTTGCTGCATCACAACAGATTTACTAGGTTTGAGCTTTGCTTCATTCTAAGGTATTGTTTTGTTAGCTATTTTAGGCAAACTCTTTTACTTGCTTCTTTTTACTACCTTGCTTTTCTTCTGCTCGTTTTGAATGTTCAAAGGAATGTTTAATTAAAAGAACTTTGTTGTTTTTTTTGCTCTTTGGACAAGAGACTTTTAATGTTTTTCCTCTCTTCCCTAAAATGCATTTTTTAGACTTTGAGTATAAAAGCCAAAGTCCCATTTTTGGGCCTAGGCAGGCTTGGAACCTTCAATTTGAGTTTGGAGATAGGCTACTTAGGGCAAGGCCTGTTCACTGGCTTCAAACCTGCATTTTGGGCATGCCTGGCTTTTGTGAGGTCTTTTGAGGCCTGCTCTCCATTTTTGTGCTTCAATTTAGCAAGAATCACATCAGTATTGTGAACTTGTGAATTTTTAACTTAGTATTTTGAATTCTATTTTGCTTTTGTCATTGTTATTATTTTGTACCTACTTCCTTTAGCTTTGCACATTGAATGTTGATATTAAGAGAATTGGGATTTTCTGGTTTTTATATAATTAATTCATATATTTACTTTAAAAAATGTTACGTTTCATCGTGGTTAGGGTTTTCAGACTCATTTCACAGGAAAATCTGGGTTTAGACAAAACTTTTATGCATGCAAAGGTTGATGCATTATGAACCATAAATTCCAGCTCAAGGCAGCACGTGTTCAAGAGGTATTTGTGTAAATCCTCATCCAGGCAGTGTTTATTTGGAGTTTAAACATTGTACTCATATCTTTGAAGGTGTTTATATGCCACTTTTTTGCCCACATTCCAATAACATGAGTATTCACATAATTGTTACCTTCAAATTTGTTGTGATCTGCTGACAAAACTAAAAAAACAAGCTTTGTCCAACATCCAAATATAGTTTGTAATTCAGAAAATTATTTACTAAAGCAGATGCCTTTATCCAAGGATACCTACAAAGAAAGCTATAATACATACATATAAGAATGATTAGAAGATGCAACAGAAAGTGAGATACAAATTCAATGGAGTAGTATTACTACTAATATCTATGTATACCTGCAACTAGACTTAAGACAAAGATATAATAAATTCTTAAAATTGGGTGCAGTTCAAAAATACACAGGGAGAACATTCCACAGCTTTGGTGCAAGAACGGAGAAGCACTGTTCAGTTTTGGCATGCTTGGCAAGAGGATGAATGATCAATGAGGTAGAACAGATGAAATGTCAAAGACAAAATTCAAACAGACATGAGGAAATGCCATTGCTTCAGTACTATTAAGTTTTCCATAGACTTTCTTTTTCTTTTGGGGTGGTCCCACAGCTGCACTATCAGGGTCCCTGCGCCCCACCGCCGCGCACGATAAGGAAATAAAGCACACACACTGGAAGCTGGGCACACAGTGAATGCCCTTTCCACTGCCGTGCATGATAAGATAAAGGACACCATTGCTGGGGAGAGTGCTGATTGGGTAGTCGCGGCAGCGCACATAAAATCCGTTGTTGGGGAGACGCCACACAAAATAATCAGTTGCACGCCCCCACAGATTAAAATACTTGCTGGGGAGATGCCACAGGCACGATTATACATTACATCTGTTGCTGGTGACACTCTGCTGATTGCCCACTGTTGTGACAGAAAATTAAAGTCATATTATGGACATCAAAGCCAGTATTACTGTCAGAGAAAATTACAGCCATTTTATGGAAGTACAAACCAGTATTACTGCGAGAGAAAATTAAAGACATATTAAAGGATGCATATTACAGCCACATACAAGCCAGTATTACTGTAGGAGAAAATATTACGGACGTATCTACTAACAACATGCCACCCAAAAAAAGGACATGTCAAGTAGGACAAAAGACACAGACAATCAAATCCTATATAAGCAACATCTCCTGGAAGAATGGTCAGCTCAACAAGTAAACATCAACAAAAGAAACGCTGAAAGACAAAGAAAAATACGAGCAAACAGATCGATTGAAGAAAAAGAAAATGACTGTCAGAAAAACGCTAAAAGAGAAAGACTCAGAAGAGCGAACCTTAGAAAAGGTTGGCATTTACTTGCCAGAACCAGTATTCAGCCATGCTCAGTTTTATGTTGCATTATCAAGAGTTATAAGTTTTCCAGATGTTGTTGTCAAGGTTGTACAGATTCCTGAACAAGGCAAACTGTTGCCAAACTCAGACAGAATATTTACAAGAAATGTTGTCTATAATGAAATTGTATAGAAAAATTTCATGAGGTAAAAAAATTGAAAGTTTTACACTAAGGCAATATTAATTATACTTACTGTATTGTCATGTACGTTTCTATTTTATTTTTATTATTATTTTACTTTAGGCTTCTTGAAAAAATATTTTGACAAAAAATTAAGACAAGAAACAGAATGAGGTCAAGGTCCCTTGCCATTTAATATAGACTGTTCCTACTAATGTTTATGCACTACTGTTCTAGCGCCCGTTATTGTAACGGGCTTAATGTCTAGTATCATATAAAGGCCAAGAAATATTACTAATACAGTAACTAACAGAATTAGCTAAAATGAAACCCATAATCAATGCATAATATATATATATACAGTAATCCCTCCTCGATCGCGGGGGTTGCGTTCCAGACACCTGCCAACCCCGCGATAGGTGAAAATCCGCGAAGTAGAAACCATATGTTTGTATGGTTATTTTTATATATTTTAAGCCCTTATAAACTCTCCCACCCTGTTAACATTATTAGAGCCCTCTAGACATGAAACAACACCCTTTAGTCAAACGTTTAAACTGTGCTCCATGACAAGACAGAGATGACAGTTCCTTCTCACAATTAAAAGAAAGCAAACATATCTTATCTTCAAAGAAGCGCCGTCATAAAGGAGCGCGTCAGGAGCAGAGAATGTCAGAGAGAGCTCGCAAAGAAAAGCAAACAATCAAAAAATCAATACATGCTTTTAAGTATACAGAAGCACCGCGATAAAGCGGCATTTTGTAGAGGAGCGTCTGTGTCCTTTGTGCAAACAGCCCCTCTGCTCACACGCCCTCTGTCAGGCAGAGAGAGCGAGAAAGATAGAGAGAAGCAAACAAGCACCGCGTGGGGCGCATATCTTATAGCATTGAGGAGTTTTAGTTAATATGTAATACATGCTCTGATTGGGTAGCTTCTAAGCCAACCGCCAATAGCATCCCTTGTATGAAATCAACTGGGCAATCAAACTGAGGAAGCATGTAACCTAAATTAAAAGACCCATTGTCTGCAGAAAGCGGCAAACCAGCGAAAAATCTGTGATATATATTTAGATGTGCTTACATTTAAAATCCGCGATGGAGTGAAGCCGCGAAAGTCGAAGCGCAATATAGCGAGGGATTACTGTATAGACAAAATGATTTTTAGAAACATCAATTATAAAAGAATACATTTGGGACAATAAAAAATAAATAAATAAACAAAAAAGAAAATAGACCCAGAGAGAAGGCTCTCATTACATCATAACAAATTCAGCATTTGAATGAGCAGTTGACTGGTCCCTGTAGTGGACAAATCCAAAGTTAACGGCTGCATTATCTTCGCGCTTGCTGCCGGAGCCTTTATCTCCAAGTAAGAAAGCACTGGAAATAGTCGATTGAAGAAGAAGAATGGATGTAATCAGTTCTGTCATTTGAAGGAGACAGTTGAATCCTCCTCCATTAAAAAAAAAGTTCAATTTTGTTTTCTGTAGTATTTAAAATGGATTTATAACACAATCAACATAAATATTTTTTGTTTTTGACCTAAGCAGCTGCAATTCTAGTGATTCATTTTAAAAGCAGGGATTCATCAGGATAAAAACTCTAAAAAGAGCAAGTGGAAACTTTAGCCAAGATGTTCAGCATGCATGAGTAATAATGCATGGATTGTTTAGTGAATCATACACTGTATCCTAATTGTAGCCATTGCTTTTACGTTCTTTAGATTATTACTCTAAAAATAAAGTTTTTTAGTCATTTGTGTGTTTCAAGTGCAATTATTAAAACTGGGATCATTTTAAAAGCACACATGTTAGGGTATTAAAATCTGTGTAACATAATCATACTAAAGATTAAGTTACAGTGTAATACATCTGCAATAATAAGGGATTTAGCTGCTGCCCTTAAATATCTTATGTTCAGAATTAATCATTGATAATTTCAAGGTATGGTTTGGATCAGTGTCCTTCAATAGAAGCCTTTGACTTTTGCAAGCTTACTGTTCACCCCGATATACAGTATGTGGTTTCAGAGCCAGATTACGCATATGGACAATCAGGAGAGGGGGACTCCCGCACCACAAACCAGAATTGAACTTCACAAACATCTTGATGGCATGTCTGCCCTTCTTCATTCATCAGGTGAACTAAAATTCAACAACAGCCATTTATCTGCTGTCCAACTTACTTAAATATGTCACCTGCCCAAGCTCCTTGTTGTTACTGACACTGAAATGTAAATCATTTGCTTTGGTAATTTCTTTACACATTTATGTTTACCAGATGTCTAACATTGCAATACAGTATGTATAACAGCTTATAATCCTCTCGTAACCTGTGTGCCCATCAAATCAGTTCATTAGAATATTAGTGTTTTACATCAAACAAAAAAGTTTAAGTCTCAGGGGTTGAAACAATTTGAAACTGTGAGTCTTCACAGAGTGCAAGCTACAATTTCTAAGCGGTTTGGATGTTACTGTGGAGTTCCCATCTGCTCTTCACAATAGTAAAAAGGTGCTCTTCCTTTACTATATTTAGTGCTCTCCTTCATTGGTATTTTCTTTTTAGTAAAGATGTGGTTTTAAAAAACTATTAAACACATATTTATGTTATCACCAGGGAAACATTTTGTGTGCATTCCTAACATTTAGTGTCCTTTTCTAGGAAACATGTTGATTTCTTATTGTGCAGCCCACAAAGCCTAATGTTAAAGCCCTCAGTAAAAAAAAAAAGGTTAAGTGCATGCATAAAAACACATCCAAAAAAGTACAGAAATGCATCCATATTAAAAAAACGTGCCTGAAATCCCTTGATTTTTCTTACAAACAATGACACCTTGCAACAATCAGGATTTAATATTAGCAGGGAAGAAGCCCATATTAGCTAAAGAGGAGGCTAATGTTATGGCAGTCTGGAGTGGGAGTGACACAACTACACAGATGCAAGAGGTTAACCTTACCAATGATGATGATAATGATGACAATGAAGCCCAGCTGCTGCCTAATGATTGCCAGCAGAAACCTTACAGCATTTCTGGGGACCAGGTATAGTGTAAATTAGGGAAATGACAATTCTGCAAGCATCTATTTTGGCCTTTTCCTATTGTCCAATTTCTTATTCGCTGGACAGTTCAGATTTCTAGATCATCCTGCTTTTATACAGATACCTAAAATGTATTTGTGATTTGCTGATTTGCATTGTTCTTTTGCTGTGGTATATTTTGGACTAAAAATTAAATATTGTAGTTAAGATAGCATTATCTCTACTTAATGTCCCTATTTCCTGTGCATTGTGTTCACATTTTATTACCCTGTTTTAATATATATGTTTCTTGCCATTAGAATTGGATTTTGTTATGTATTGTATGTATATTCCATTTGATTTGCGTCAATGTTTACACCAGTGCTGCTGATGCCCAGGGGCAGCACAGAGTCTTAATCTGTTGCTGTGAAGCTTGGTAATCTAAATGTGTCAAAAACCCTTTTCTGTGGGTTTGTAATTAACTTAAATCTTTTTAAATGAAATCAAAGTGAAGACATAAGAGAATGTACTAATACCATGTCTGTAGGTTGGTGGTGTGGGTGGTGTTATAGTCCTTACACTCACACATTACCAGTACAAAAATGTTCAAACTTACAATATATTTACAATTACTGATTTAGATTAATTGACCAAAATGTGACAAAGTATTAGAGGACATGTTTTGTAAAAAGCTGCCATAACTGCAATACAAAGGCAAGTTTATGTTCTGCATTTTTCTCTTGCCTATATGGTATAGACCATTTAAAAATGTATGGATGACTGAGTATACTTTAAGTGAATTTACTTTAATATTTAATTCTTACTGAAGACCTACTGGAATACAACTCATATTGAATGGTCAGGGCAGAATCGATTGTGGGATAATTTTGTGGCATACTTCAAATAAAATAATGTAAGTGACTGATCAATTTTTAAAATATATATTCTCTGGACGTTTAGACAATGCACTTTATAATATTCTATGACACTGCACTTTAAAAGGGAAAATACTGTATATTGTTCATGAATATGCTTTATATGCAACCTCAGTTATCCAAACTGCAGATTAAGCTGTGAATTTTCAGAAATGTTATAATGTTGTTTTCTGAATATATAATATGTATAATTATATAAAACAAATGTCTTTAATAAAATTTGTATAAAAGACAAGGAGTGGTGGAACTACTTTGCATTCATATTTCTGCTGTAAATAGCAACTGTTTGTCTCTAATTGTGCTTTATTATTACCTAATTTACTCTATTTTAAGATTTAGATTAATGTAGATTTTCCTCTATGCTGTTAATAGCTTTTGTAATAGGGTGTTGTACCGTGTTAGCCATTATGGATGCAATTAGAAAGGAAGCAAAATGACACCTTTTATTGTTTAATTGAATGGATTACAATATGCAACTTTCTGAGGCAACTCAGGCCCCTTCTTAGTGTTCTTATTGAAGAATAACTTGCCTGAAGAAGGGGCCTGAGTTACTTTGAAAGCTCGCATACTGTAATCCGTTCAATTAGACAATAAAAGGTGTCATTTTGCTTCACTTCTCACTGTCAATAGCTAAAACAGATAAGCTTAATCTTTTTCTGTTTTTATTACATTTGTTTGTTAGGCATTCCCATTAAATGTAGCACAAAATCCCATGTAAACACCCACTGAAAGATTACTGTTAACCACACTCCTCATTTCTGCATTTATGTTGAATGTAATTTTAATAGTGCTTCTTTTTCTTAAGTTTACTTCCAACATACTTGCATTTATTCTTGTATTACATCATTTTTTCTTGTTCTTTTACCTCTCTCCATAGTTTTTGCTTCTGTTAAATTAGACACCATTTTTCTGTCATATTCATTGCTATTGCAGAGTTCAAAATTTCACTGGCTGATCTTAGATTGTTCTAATAATTCAGTTTTTGCACTTGTTTACTTTCAATCAGGCTGTCAAAATCATCTGCAATTATTATCGCTTTTATTCTCTTCAGCATTCTCAGTTTTTTAAAGGTCTCCCACCTTCTTTGTTTTTGTGCTAGTTTATACATCTTTATTAACATAAAACTCTCATTGCTTCTTACTTTCAGTAAATACTATATCTGCCTGGTATGATACCTTCTATTTGTTTGACCTTTATTTCTGAGTGACTTATTAATATCACAGGCCAACCTTTCCTGTTACATACAAGAAAATTAACACACCATGTCCTTAAATATTCTTTATATCTTTTTATATATATATATATATATATATATATATATATATATATATATATATATATATATATATATAAAATTATAACTTATGTAAAGGTATGGTGGCTCTGACACTAGGGATCTGAGCCAGCAATCAGAAGGTTGCCGGTTTGAATCCCGTAAAAGCCAGAAGTGACTCTACTCCTTTGGGTTTCTTGAGCAAGGCCCTTAAACAGCAATTGGTTCATCCTGGGTGTGACGTTAATTTGCACGTCATCCAATTTGTAAGAGTTGGTGGCAGGATTGGTGCTCAAACCTCTGTTAAAAAAAATCTAAAAACCTCACACTGTTTCAGTGTTGTGCTGAGGTGTCACCCATTGCACTCGGATCCCAATCCAAGTGGTTTGTCAAGTGGTGGGTGCAGCAATGTGCTATCAACGCATGCTCCCAACCTCTCTCTCTCTTTATATAAGCTTAGAAGGAAATTATACATTTTTTGCATGCAAAGTTAATTACTTTTATATAGCTCTTATTTTGATCATTTTACTGTGTATAACAGTTTCTTTCTTTTTTACATTGTTGATGCAAATTCTGTATTCCTGTATGAAGCTTCTTTTGTTTAATCTCCATATTTTTTCTTATTTTGACAGTTTGTTCTTTTGAAATGCTTATGATGGTTCTCTTTGTTTTGCTCCTTTAAATTATATTCGAGTATCTTTATTTCATTTTGCTCTTCTATCTCAAACAAGGATAATACCAGCTATGTCGGCTTAATGTCAATCATTGTTATATTTAAGGAGCCATGTCTATATAAAAATTTTCCATCACAAACTGTTTCACTACAGTAAAAGTTCTGCCAGATGACATTGAGCAAATCTGGTGAGAGCTCAGTTTTTACATTTATGAACTTTAGTGTTCAACTGCATTAAGTGACAACTTACCTCTTTTACTTTCTCCGTTTTGACGTCTACAAGGCAGGTTGCTAGATGGCTCCTTAAGAGAACAACCCAAGCACAATTTCTTTAACATATAAAACTATGCAATATTTTGATAATTACACAAGGGCTGTAAAATATGAATATGTGAATATATGTCAATGCAAACGACAAATAACAAATTTAGGTTAGTGTTTACCTTAGCTGTGAGTTTACATGCAGTATTATCTGCAGAACCTTAAGAGAAAAGGTAACGATACTTAATCTTTGTGTTGCTTCTGTTATCTCAAGGGTGGGAAGCAAGAATTTGACCTGTGGAGCCTGGAACTTTTGTAAGCAGAGTATTGATTGTGTCCTGTTGGCCAGGTCTTTTGCTTTTGTAGCATCTTGCAGTGTCCATCTGTACTGCACTTACGATTTTTTTTTTATTTTTTATTTTTTACACTCTAGATGAGAACAGGCCATTCAGCCCAACAAAGCTCTCCAGTCCTATCCACTTGTTTCCTCCAAGAAAACATCAAGTCGAGTTTTGAAAGTCCCTAATGTCTTACTGTCTACCACACTACTTGGTAGCTTATTCCAAGTGTCTATCGTTCTTTATGTAAAGAAAAACTTTCTAATGTTTGTGCAAAATTTACCCTTAACAAGTTTCCAACTGTGTCCCCGTGTTCTTGACGAACTCATTTTAAAATACAAGTCTTGATCCACTGTACTAATTCCCTTCATAATTTTAAACACTTCAATCATGTCACCTCTTAATATTCTTTTGCTTAAACTGTAAAGGCTCAGCTCTTTTAATCTTTCCACATAATTCAACTCCTGTAGTCCTGGAATCAGCCTAGTTGCTCTTCTCTGGACCTTTTCTAGTGCTGCTATGTCCTTTTTGTAGCCTGGACAACAAATCTGCACACAGTACTCAAGATGAAGCCTCACCAGTGGATTATAAAGGTTGATCATAACCTCCTTGGACTTGTACTCCACACATCGTGCTATATAACCTAAAATTCTGTTAGCCTTCTTAATGGCTTCTGAACACTGTTGGGAAGTTGATAGCTTAGAGTCCAGTATGACTCCTAAATCCTTCTCATAAGGTGTACTCTTCATTTTCCGACCGCCCATTGTTTATTCAAACCTAATATTTTTACTTCCTATGTGTAATACTTTACATTTACTGACATTATCTGCAACAAATCTGCCCAAGCTTGTATGCTATCCAAGTCCTTCTGTAATGATATAACGGATTCCAAATTATCTGCTAATCCACCTATCTTGGTATCATCTGCAAAATTAACCAGCTTGTTACTTATATTCATATCTAAATCATTTATATACAGTATATTAAAAATAGCAGCGGTCCTAGCACTGACCCCTGTGGAACACCTCTCATAACATCGGCCATTCATGTGGCACCTTATCAAATGCTTTCTGAAAGTCCAGATAAATAATATCATAAGCTCCACTTTGATCGTATGCTTTTGTTGCAACCTCATAGAACTCCAACAGTTAGTAAAACACGACCTCCCTCTTCTGAACCCATGCTGACTGTTCAGAATAACTCCTGTCCTTGCCATGTGTTGCTCAATCTTATCCTTAATAATTCCTTCCATTAATTTTCCTGTGATGCATGTTAAGCTTACCTGCCTATAGTTGCATGGATCTGCCCTGTCACCCTTTTTATATAATGGGATAATATTTGCCATTTTCCAGTCCTTCGGAATCTCTCCAGTGCTCAGTGACTTCCTAAAAATATGTGTCAAGGGTTTATATATGTACTCACTAGCCTCCTTAAGAACACGAGGATAAAGACTATCTGGGCCTGGTGATTTGTTTGATTTCATCTTATTTAATCTGAGCAGCACTTCTCCCTCTACAATTTCCAAATCCCTCAGTACCTCCCTAGTAGTCACATTTACCTCTGGGAGGTTATCCACTTGCTCACTTGTAAACGCCTCAGAAAAATGTAAGTTTAGGGCATCTGCTATTTCATCATCTGTATCTTTTAATTCCCCTTTACTATATTCCTTTTGACAGAATCATCCTCTCTTGCTAGTATAAACTTGTCACTAGTTACTGTCAGAATTACTGTCTATGAGCACATCCAATGTCTAGTCATCCACAAAGAGACAATCCTGAACTTAATCTTTTAGGTATGCATGAGAAAGAAGTTAACAGTTAGTAATTTTACTAATACAAAATATAAAATAGAAAGCTAAAAAACATTCATTTTAAAATAATTAACTCAACTTAATCTTCGAGAAAAATTAACTAAAGGAAAAAGACTCGGAGAAACCAGTCAATCAACAAGAATAAAACAAGTACAAATTACAAAGTAAAGGATCCAAAAACAACTCTAAACTTAATTTTCTGTAAATCAATAATGAATTGAAAACAATGAATAAACTAGACATCCAAACACAAAGCATGATTAGTTAGAGCCAAAATACAAAGTGAAAATCCAAAAAGCTGGAATGTTATGGTTTTACTAAATTGTTAGGCCAAACCGAAAGTAAATATTTAAATAAGATTTAATTAAAAATATTGTAATTAAAAACAAAAAACAAAGATTGTTACTTTAGTGGAAAATGAAAACTAAACTAATAATTAAATAACAATTAGGTGAACAAAAAGAAAACTCTTAATAAACAAGGTAAAATCAAAAGGTTAAAGTCAAAATAAGAGAATGAAGGCTCAGGACTAGAAATCTTCAAACAATATTTTACCATTAAATCTGAAATTTAAAATTCACCAAAGCCAAATCACTAAACCTAACAATTAATAACATTAACCATAGAACAAGGAAAAGCTAGTATTTCTAAAAAGCCAAATGAAAGCAAATTAAAAAAAAAAAAGAATAAAAAAGAATTTACTCTTAAAGAAAATATTTTCTGAGATACAGCAGCAAGATCAAAGTAATGCCACATAAAGTAATACAGTGGAACATCAGGTCATGACCATAATTCGTTCCAAAACTCTGGTCGTAATCCGATTTGGTCATGACCCACAGTAATTTCCCCCATAGGATTATATGTAAATACAATTAATCTGTTCCAGACTGTACGAACTGTATGTAAATATATTTTCTTTAAAGATTTATAAGCACAAAAATAGTTAATTATACCATAGAATGCACAGTGTAATAGTAAACTAAATGTAAAAACATTGAATAACACTGAAACAAATACCAGGCTCCCTGCTCAGCTGCTCGCTCACTCTCAGCTGCACGTGAGCCTGCGCTCTCTCACTCTCTCTCTCTTGTGCACGCTCTCTCTCTCCTACGCCGGCTTTCTCCTCCTGCTTCCTACCTTCTCCTGCAACCTCCCGTTCTTTCCTATTCTCTTCTTTTTCCCTTTAGCCAGCTTACGCTTCTATTTATCAAGATGCGTGGTAGTCGTGGCAATCAGTAGCTCCTGGGAACAATTACGGATGTGGACCGCTTCTCACCTGTGCACTTAGGTGAGAAACGCCCACATCAAGAAATCCTCAGGAACCTCTTCGGCCACACACCACCACGCCCCCTCACTAATCCGCGAGTGCAGTGATTATTTATTAAAATTGTCCTTTTTGACAGGAGCTATGGACCCGCTATACAACAGGAGGAAGCCGGGTTGAGAGGAGGTTACAGTTTTGAGGGAGAGTCCCTCTGTGTGATGTACCGAGAACAATGTACAGTACAGGGAGAGACTGAACACGTGCAGAAATCATCGGTGCGTACAAACTGAAAGGGAAACTGGGTTGTTCCTCAACCGAGTGTGTGGTCGTGAACAGATGCAAAAGTTTGGTGAACTTTTTGGTCGTAACCTGATTTGTACGTGTTCAGAGATGTTCGTGAACCGAGGTTCCACTGTAATAATAATTCTTTACATTTACATTGCACGTTTCTCATTACTCTAAGCGGTTTACATAGTAGTGAGTGGAGAGCCATTTCAACCACTACTAATAAACAGAATACATCAGGATGATGTGACAGAAGCCATTTTGTGCTGGTATGCTCACCACACATTAGCTGTGGAGTGATGAGGGACAGTTAGCCAATTAAAGATAGGGGATTTTTAGGGGTCAGTATGACTAGGACATTGTAGGAAAATTAGGCAGGATATCGGGATACACTCTACTCTTTCCAAATGATGCTCAGTGATCATTAATGAGTGCAGAGAGTCAGGACCTCAATTTTAAGTCTCATCTAATGGATGGCACCATTTTTACATCACAGTGTCCCTGTCACTGCACTGGGATCCACATTCAGACCTAAGAGTAAGTGCACCTTGCTGGACTTGCCAACCGCTTTTCCAGCAGCAGCCCAAGCTTTTCTTGGTTGGTCTCCCATTCATTGTTTTAGGTGGATTACCTATTCTGAAGTGCATGCGCTATGGCTGTTGACTAGCTATGTGATAGGCAGGTGTTATTTAGATTTTTCCTCAAAAGTAATGCTGAAAGAGGAAGGGAAACTAACAAAACCCTGTTCCAAATGACCAACCAAATTTATTAAATTAACTAAGGAATGAAGAAACAAGCCAAAACTTCAAAATCCAAAATTAACAGGAATTCAAAACCAAGGTTTAAACAGAATACAAAAATTAGTTTAATCAATACATCCAAATACAAAATTCTACATTAAAATTTAAAAACATGCAAAAGGTCAAAATCCAAGTGATCAAAAAGGCAACAAAGGAAAGATTCCAATGCCTCCAGAGCAGGCCAATCTGAGCCCTGGCCTAAATATGCTACTCATGTGCTTGTACAGACCTACTCGTCATCTGGGATTGTAGAGTGACAATGGTCCTCACCCTACCACCATTATATCCAGCAGGGGGCACTTGTTCCCCACACAATGTGTCATTTCTTGATGCAGAACAGACTAGAGCCAATACCCATCCCTTCTGCAACCATGTCAGAAATAATAAAACAAGAGAAATATGGTATTTAACTCACTTTAGAATGTAATTTCCACCCCAAAAATGCAAAAAGCCAATGTGATGTACAGATGTCATTCAGTCTTCAGTGTGGGCATTCTGACAGCTATATGAACCGCCAGCAGGGCTGGGAGCAAAACTGGTCAGCCTCTGCCTTTGTGATGGATCTTCTTCTTTATAACCACTCACATATTTACATATGCATAGAATTCTTGACAGATATAGGCAGCTTCCAGCAGAGCCATCCATGCTATTTTTGGACTATGCCTGAATAACAATGACCCCTGTTCTAATAGCTACTACAGACAGTAGCTATTGGTCACTCTGGCCAAATAATGTTTCAACAAATGTCAGCATTTTAAAATAGTCTGCCTGGACTGTATTTCACATGTCCATCTTCCTAGCCAGTTTCATCATTAGTTGGGGTGTGTGTGTGGCTTCCAACAAAGGAGTAATCTTTTATAAAATAATGTGTAAAAAACCTCAGAGATCACAGTGGCACACTGAAAACCTTTGTCTACAACCACCAAAAAACAGTGAGCTGGACAGTGAGGACACAATGGAGCAAGGGGATGAGACAAAAAGGTGCAAGAGCTTTTATTAAAAACAACCAAACCAAAAACAGTGTTCAAAATAAATTGTGCAGTGCTCCAAACGTCATTAAATAAATAAGCCATTAAAAACAACAGAAATGTGAATGTTAAAATCCCATAAATAAATCCAGTTAAAATAAGGTTAAAAACAATGGCTGGAAGCAGTCCTTTAAAACAAAACCTACCACCTTCTTTCTCCTTGGCAGCTCCTCTGCTTCTCCCTTCCAAGCCGTGCATCAAGGGAGTCGCCCTACCTGCAGCTGAGTTCTTCATACTGGTCCAGAAGCTTCCCGATCCTTGGCTTCGTTTAGCTCCGCCAAACCTAGACTTGGGGACTGTTTCATCCAACCTCTACAAGCTGCCATAATTAGCAGCATACATGAAGGGCTGGAATTAATGTTCACTTATACTGAAATCCTTATCTGAAAGAAATGAAATCAATTAACAATTAAAAGAAAATTAGAGATAAGAGCTTCAGTTGAACCATGATAGATATACCTTCGAGTAGAGGGTTGCTGAAGGTTCTCTTAGTTCTACAATCTAGGTAACTGGGAGTATACAGAATGTTAAAATTTAGTATACTATAGATTAGCTCAGACTGAGCAGATTTGCAGAGCAAGGAAACCAGTTCTTGTATTTCATTGCAAATGGAGAAAATTACTTTTTCAATAGTTGATTAACTAATGTGAGATTAATCATTTTTTTCTTTTCTTTATTATCTCATGTTATGCGGTAATTATTTCACTTATGAACAAGAGTTTAGTGAAAAAAATTAAAAAGGAAACTGTGGCAGAATTTGGGGATTGTCACTGGGAAAGTACATGGTCATCACCAAAGACTGCTGAACCCAGTAAAAACTATTTATTCATGTTTTCACATGTATTACAGCTGCAGGACACAAACTTCCAAACCTTCAATTTTTGGTGAGTATATTTACATTTAATTACGAACTTGAAAAATAATTATAAAATTAATTAAACAATGTTTCAAACTGAATTAATTCATTTTCATTTATCCTATTTATTCCAGTTCAAAGTTACACAACACTGTAGCCTATACAAGCTGTCAGCAATGAATCTGAAACAGTAAATGATTCACCCCCAGTTCTAGCCTGGTGGGAATGAGTACCCTATAACATTTGTATTATGCCGTCTGAAATGTTTGTTCTGGTATGTTCCATGATATTTACTTTTGCTGGTTTTGTTCCAGAGACCAGACAGCCTGCCAGTGCGTCTTGATTATTCTTGTTTTAAAGTTTTCATGCTGAATCCTTCCAGTATACCCAAAATTCCTGATTTTACTGGTGAGCCTGAGACACCAGGGCTTGTAGCCAGCCTATCTGAGTAGGCATCATAACATATCTCCTATTCCTTATAGGATTCCACTTTCAAATGCTTCTGTAAGGTGTACTTCATTTTCTGCCCTAACCCATTTTCGCTACAGTTCTGGTGTGATTTTGTTTGCTCCACTTTATTCACCTGTGCTTTGAAATCATATAGGGCGTTCA